>NC_039272.1:15582548-16190979 GCF_003368295.1 Carassius auratus | reverse complement strand
TGTGTCACTGATTTATGACTTCCTGAGGAATTCAGCTCATGTTTCAGTGCACACAGCTCTGATAGACTCTTTGATTTGTTCTGATTTTGACTCATTTCTGCTACATATATCCCCCTTTCCGATCGGCGAGGTGTTTAGGTGAAGACATCGTCGATCGCTGGAGAAACAAAGGCAGAAGAAGCAGACAAACACAGCAAACAGCAAGACAACACCTCCATGACAGTTACTGTACTGGTGCAGGCATCAGGTTATTTAGGTACACGTGGTTAAGTTTCAATTAGTCAATGTAGTTTAGCACATTGAGGATAGTTTTAGATCGTCTTGGAAATTGTTTTTATTTTGATTCATCAATCAAATTTGTGGTTAACTTGTTTGGTTCTTCTAGGTTGTCTTACTTTACATGTTTACCATTAGTTTTCCTAGTAATTTCATTTTCAATTCAACTGAATTGACCTATCATGCATGGAAGCTCTCTGGCTTCCATTCAGTTTAGATGGCTGGCGGATATTAGGTGTTGGCGAGTCAAATCCTAATATGCAGACCTTCGACCCTCGCAGGTGTCTAGGCGTTTCACCTACTCAGGAAAGAGGGGAAGGAGAAGGATAGGTAGAAGAAGAACAAAACAAAACAAGGCTGCTGTGGGTTTTCCTAGCATGGGTTACAACTACTATTGAGACTAGGATGTCAGGTGCAGCTAAGTGTGTCGTGAACCTTAACTTAGTGTCAGGTGTTCTACCTATGTGAGGATGGCTGCACTTTTCTTCATGGATGGTATGTGTAACTTTGTTACGCTAAAAGTTGGATATCTCTACCTGTGGGAAGAATATGTTTGTTGACTGTGTTATCAGTAGATGTGTTTACCTCTGGGTGTAGGTAATGTTGTGTGTTACTGGTGTAGTGCATGTGTGGTCAGATCTGTTCAAGTCTGTGTTGTCTCCCCCTTTTTCTAGCATGTCACTGAAGACTGGCTCTCAGCATCCTTGGCTTGGATGAGGGCGTGTCCATGGTCTAATGAGGGTCAGTCCAGCAAGGCAGGAAGTTCTTTAGCAGACAGTCGGAGGCAGTTTGGCATGGCTGTGTGAAGCTGAGTTGCAAAACTTGTCTCCTATGTTGCATTCTTCTTGTGATGCCTTCTGGCTGTAGCAGACTTTCTGACCTTCTGTGCTCTGGTGGTTGCTGTTGCACAGACAGGGAATTTGGAACTTGGAGTTGGAGTTCATTTGACAGTTTGTTAGTGACTGAGGTGATGTCCTTTAGTACCTTAGATTTTTCATCAACAGTTGGCCGTGAAAGACTTGTTCATTCTGGGTTGTTGTTGAACAGGTGCTTGTCATCTCTGATGTGGTGCACCAGGTGATCACCGGGCCTTCCGTTCTGTCGCTGGTCACAGCGAGCATGACTCAACTTTGTGGTCATATGCATGTAAATTGTCTTGAAGGAACTCTCTTAGTTGTTCCATGACTTGTTCCGTGTCTTCTAATGGTAAGCGGTTATGTTCTTGTGCATACTCAGCACTGTGCATGTCTGAGTGGTGCTGAGGTGGGTTTTGTTGTCGCTTACCCACACGAGTTGCTCTTGGATGAGTCAGGTGATTACTTTTGGATCTCTGGTTAGGTTTCCAGATGTTATCCTTTTGGTTTCTTGAGAAGTGTGGCTGGTCCCATGGATTTTTCCAGCAGTTGGGCTGAAAGCGGTCGTGGATATGGGCGTCACGTTCTCTGTGCTCTTGATGGAAGACTCTGGTGTTGTGATGCCACTGGGTGTCGTCCAGTGCAAGGCTTAAGTCTTTGTTGACAGAGTTCAAGAGTGTGGAGGTTTTGTTACCTTTCTTTGAGGCCAACTTCTGCTTGTTATAGGCCTTCTGTGTTAGGTCACTCAACTGTTGGATGGTCATGGAGTTCGGACAGGCCATGACACCTAGATGGTGACTGACTCCAGGGTGCAGATTCTTTAGGAAGAGGGTTTTGAAGTTCACATCCTCTTCAAGGTCAGAGTTGTTGTGTGCACAAAGTAGGATTGTCGGAGTCGGTTGTAGTAAGCTTGTGGAGTCTCTTGACGACCTTGTTTGGTTTCCAAGGCAGTTAACAGTCCATGTTCAGACTCTGGGTCTGTAAACTCTTTAATCAGGACCTCACAAAGTCGCTGGTAGTTTGACTTGGTTTGACTGGGCTGTCGATCTAGAAAGTTTCGTACCTCGGAACTGGACGTGGCTCTAAGGAGGTATAACCAGTCTCTGTCAGTCACATGAGGTCTCACTTCCAGATGGAATTCGATATCTCGCAGGTAAGCTTGGATGTCGGGGCTCTCTGTGGAGTTCGGTTTGAACCTGCTGATGTTTTTAGACAGCTCGTTGAGGTCTTTGATGGTCATCCCGTGTGCAGCTTCAAGGCCTTGGACGGGAGGTTTTCTTTCGTTGGCAGGAAAGGGTTGTGTGGCGAAGGCAGGTGAGGTTTTGGGTTGTGGCCCTTCGCTCCTTTCGTCATATGCCAGTTCTTGGACGTGGGACTCTGCTCTGCTCAGCAGTGATGAGGCTAAGAGATGTTTCTCTTTTCTTGGCTCTAGTTTGTGCTTGTAAGCATTTTGGAGTTCTTTTCTGACCATGTAGAGCTCATCGTTGGTATCGTCTAGTTGTTGGGTCAGATTGTCCGTTTCAGTTCTGTACCTTTCAAGGTGGTCTTTCAAAGCACTATTTTCAGAATTCTTGTTTCTGATGTCTATCTTGGCTTTCTCTAGTAGCTGTTCGGCATACTGGAGCCTGTTTACCAGGTCTTTCTGAGCAGCCGTTGCATGTTGCTGGTCGAGCTGAGCTGCTGCCAGGGCTGCTTGGAGCTTCATAACTTGTTCCGTTGTTTCCTGCTCCCTCTCGCTGGGTGCTTTGAGTTGATCTTGAACTTTCACTTCCAGCTTGTCTATGCGACGTTGAGCACCTGTCAGCTCCTCTTGAAGGTGGGTGATGTGCTTGTCGCTCAGTTTCAGCTGGGTTGTGAAGGCATAGCTTAGTGAGCTTGTGATCTTGACTAGCTCCTCGTGGTTGTTGTTCTGGCTTGAATCTTGTGTCAGGAATCTTCTCAGGATTAGGATTATTATTAAAAATAATACCAGTTCAAATGTCTTTGGAGTGAGGCTGTCTGTCATGCCTCTCAGCCAAATGTTCACATCTTCCCCATGGGAAATGGGGTCTGCAGTCTGCGGCATGTTGGCACGCTGGGGAGAAGAGAGACTGACACAGATCTGTGTGGAGTAAAAGCCTATGTGTGGTGGGACAACTAAGTGTTGTATCAGTGATTGTGAACCACTAGTGAAATGTGGTGATGACTGTGTTGGTCTCAGGGTGTCTAAGTAGACTAGAGATGCGAAGACTTTGTCACTCTAATGAGGAAGAGGAAAAGAGAGACAGAGGTGAAAAACAAATTCAAATGACAAGCAAAATTTCTGTTTTTCAAATGAGGAAAATTATTTTTTCCAATTAAATGTTATCAAAAACATAAACAATATTATTATATTTCTTGCTTTGGACAAAAGAATACAATAATAATTCTGATATCTCTTTTCTTAGTCTGACAGGATTGACACCGTACACCTTTCAGTTGGACCGCTCACCAGGGAGTCAGCGAAGGCGACAGTTGCTCAACACGTATCTATTAAATTGATCTCAACGATGGATGAGATGCTAAAACTTGGATTGCGTTTCCAAATGTAGGGAGGTTAGGAAGAACAAATGAGAGGATGATTACAATCAAATTCATAAGGATAATTCGTCGTCTTTGGCACGATTGTGTATTTACTTCACTTAGAATTGATTGATGGTTCTTACATGTCCTACAAATGTAAAAAGAGAAGAGGAAAGTAAAGGAGAGAGAGGACGGAGATGGTAAGTCTCAGTAGCGGTTATCTGAACTACAAGGAGAGCGTTGTGTTAGTTGCTGCACAACTTATCAAACAAAATAAACTTTAAGTGAAAGAGAGTTGTCTTTCTAATTTATTTGAACTCGTAGTGAGGGATAACAATGTCTCCTTTTAGGGCTCAGGTTTGTCGTTCCCAGGCTAGGATACACAAAAGAAATGGTAAGAAATAGGAAAATTAAAAAAAATTAATAAATGGGCAAAATATGCAAAAAGGAAATTAAAAAGAGGAAATAAATACGTAAAACAATAGTGGTTAAGTATTTAATAAGTGGTTAAATACATAACCAAAAACAGGAAGAGGGTTAAAACGCATTCAAATAAGTAAATGTCTGAATAGCATTTATTCAGATGGGTAATAAATAAATTAGGAAGAATAAGTTTACTTTAACTTCCAAAGTTCAAGGCTTATTCATTCTTAAAATAATTAGACCCAAAAGAGAATACTAGAAATAAAAGATCATATGAAATGATCTGAGAGGGAAATTTTAAATGCTTCCAAATAAATTTAATGTTCAATTAAATTTCAATTTGACAATTAATAATTGTGAGTCAGTATTTCCCTTTCTAGTAAAATGAAAATAAGTGGTCTAGTGAGAAAAGAGAGCGATAAAAAGAAAGAGACTAACAAGTGTTAGTTTAAAATGGTTAAATCACGTCAGCGTTGCCCAAACACACATTATTCTACCACTGGATGGTAATGCTAACGGCTAACCTTTGAGGCTAGTGGCTTTAGTATAGACTTCAATGTAAATGCAATGGTTTCGTTAGCTTAGCGACACCGCAGAGTTTGTGCGCTGCGCGTGCACAGTTCAGAGTTGCTCCGGAAGTACGTTAGGCTTCCGGGTCACGGTCGTCACTATGGCAACCAAAACACATTCTAGTGGATCAGCACATGAATCGTTGCATTGTTGCAAATACAGTTAAGCATGTTACATGAAATGTCGGCTCATTTCAACACTGTACAAATAACAACACCGCCTTTCAGTTGGTTTTGCGATGTGGCACTTAAACTCTCAGTTTGTATAGAGTTAAATTTATCTTAATTCAAATAGCAGCTTCCTGCTGTAGTTATTATATCAATCTCAGCTATTTGATTCTCCGTGCCAGTTTTTCTGGACACAAACATAAAAGTTTTCCTTCGCTGTTGGTACACAGTTAAAATTTACTTGATCAAGCTTTTAAAACACTCCCATTCAAATTACTCTCGGACACACGCAGTGTTACGCGAGATTGCATTCACTTTGTGAACGGATACAAATGGGCAAACATTGTTCTCTAATGTTCAACGTTAATTTAGGGGAGTAGAATATCAAAATTGATTCGGCAGTGGAACACGCACTGGCAATCAAACTATATGAAATATGAATACGGGGACTTTGATAAATAGATTGAGGAACCCGCTCAAAACTATTCTTTATTCACCGATTTATATCCCTTTTGAAACAGTTTAGCTCCGTTCAGCAAACAGTGCCTGAGATAGCGTTTGAGACACTGGAACACGCAGTGAAATCAAATCAGCTATAAAACAAGGCATTACACAAATGAGGAACACGCTCAATTTCTACCTTATTGTACGATCTCAGATGTTTACTTTTAAGTTCACTTACTGCTGTTAACAAAGGGGAGACGGACTCGAGTTAAAGTCTCCTCTAGCTCCTTTCATTCAAGCGGGAGGGCGCGCGCTGCTTACGTCACGCAAACACACACACATACTCAGGTCTCGGAAGCTTTTCATCCGTCATTCCTTTAGCAAAATCAAAGATTAAATAACTTGGTTTATGCTCACAATTTAGATTAAACTGCCCGCATTCTCCACCATAATAAATGTAAGGGAAACAGGTCAATTTAGCTCAAAGGGAATCATTTAAGATTTTAAAGGGAATTTGAACAGAATCACTGTTTCACGGCTGTTCACGGAGACGCGCCTGCGATTCAGTGAACGAGCCGTTTAACATCAAATCTGCGCTGGATACTAATATCCAAACTATAGTGAAAACACTATCAATTAGCACAGTAACAAGATCGGCAGTTTAAGACATTAACTTGTAAGCACAAAACACAAGATACTTCTCTTTTCAATATGAATAAGGCTTTATTAGATAAATCTAAGACATGTAAACTAATCTAACACATAAACGCACGCACACACACATTCACACAAGTTGCAGGAAGGTCGAAAGTTAGGGAAAGATGAGTTTAAGAGAATGGAAATATGTAATCCCAAGTTTACAGCAATACGTTAAATTGCATAGACATGAACAACCATCAATCACGTAATTAGCCTTTGCATTGAGTTCCTCAATGTGCCTAAAATTATATTAGATACACCAGTACAACAAATATCTGGGGATACGTTGCCTTAGTTTCCTGTGAAAGGGACTCCCGTTGAAAGGGGTATCCCGGTGTCGCTGATTGGCTGGAAGTTCAGTAGTGAAGTGACGTCTTGGGAAGCCCGTGGTTGTTGGGCGTTGGCTGACAGTGCAGAGTCGTGTGCGCTGGTCGAAGTTGAACGGGCATCCGAGGTCAGGCGTTGGAGACTCGACGTTACAAAACTTAACTCAGAACACGAAACTCTCAAACGGAAAAGAAAAGAAATAAAGTTTGACGAGACTAGGTTGTGTTCCTTCTCATAGTAGCAGCAGTAGGCAGGCACGCTGGAACCGCGCTCAAAGAACAATGACGACTAACCGCATGGCTAGATGCTTATAGCTAAAGCTAGGTAGCAAAGCTACAAGCTAAAAGCTAAGAGCAGGCATGACTGATAGCAGCAGCTAGACTAGAACTAAAAGCCGACTAAAAGCCGACATGGCTAATAGCAGCAGGCAGACTAAAAGCAAGGCATGACTAAAAGCAAAATTTCATGGGATCCAAAGTATTTAAAACTTCCTTGTTGGCCACCCCTCAAATGTTGCCTTGACCAATCAGATATGTTCTTGGGGTGGGTATCATAAATCATTTGTTTATCTTACCAAGCATGTGGTTCTTGCCTCACAGGGTCTAATTTTGGACATGATTCCTATAACATGATTATGATATATTTTACAAATAAATGATTGTCAGGACAATATCAAGCAAGAAAATGCGATTATTTCAATACTAGACATGACTAGGTATCCTATAGTTATCAAAAGACATACACAATAAGTGATTATACATGATAGTCAAATGTGTGGGTTACACGTAAATGAATATGGAGTTAAGCAATGGAATGATTCATTCATAAGTCTTTTTTGAGTTCATTCTGGTCCATATATAATGTATAAAAAGGGTTTCTTTGCCATTCTCTGGCAAAGGACTTTTCTGTGAAGACAAAGGTTCAAAGCCCTTCCCCCTTAGGAATTTCAGTCTGGTTTCACTGGCTGGGGGGGGAAGTCAATGCAAGTATTTAACTTGATCTCCTGGGTTTACATGTGATGTCCAGCGTTGCATTTCAATCACGAACAATAAATTTGACAATCTCTTCTTCGAATTAAAATTGTTAATAATTGTTCTATTGGTGTTAATGTTGAAAGCTGTTGTGTGAACAAGTTGGTTGGTTGGTTATCTTGCTTGGTTTCTGTGGCACTAGAACTGATTTATGACTTCCTGAGGAATTCAGCTCATGTTTCAGTGCACACAGCTCTGATAGACTCTTTGATTTGTCTGATTTGACTCATTTCTGCTACAGCGTTTTCTCTTAAAATCAGAGATGATTGGCCTCCCAAGTGAGACCCCATTTGTCGGTCGACATAACGTCTCCGTTCCCTCCATCAGGGAACGAGGGTTACGTACGTAACTGAGACGTTCAGTACTACAGGTCGACGCCTGATCAACATTCAGTTGTAGTTTTTCTCCTGAAGACCTTGCTGAAGACTCTGCAGCTCTTTCCAGAAGCCTCTGATGCAAACATCTCTCTCTTCCTGCCACCCCCGAGACACATCATATTCTATGTGGCTGTGCATCCAGCTTACATCTGTACTGAAACAGTTCGTGACTAGCATTTTCCACACTTTTGAAAGGACTGTTCTTGGGCATTAAATTACCTAATCTTATTTAACATGCATAATCACTTTACTCACCTCAATCTGGTGGAGGACTCACGTTACACTCTTAGAAAAAATGGTTCAATATAGATGCCTAATGAACCTGTTTTCTATATGTGTAGGCCGTCATGCCTTTGAGATTCTTTACAGCCATTTTATTGTACTCCTGTGAATCTGATAGACTCAATATTCATGTGTCAGTGACTGCAATGGACAGGTAATGGAATTATTTTGTAAAGTGGCACGCAGGAGTTGCTATAATGCTAATATATTAGCCAGAATAGGTTTGATGTTATTGTATTCAAGTCATTCGGCATGCTCAGCACTGGAAATCAAGCGTGAGAAGAATCATGAAGGGAGAATAAAGAGATTTAGGGAGAGACTTAGACTTAGATAAATGAATATAAAGAGATATAAACAGAAATAATGCAGTAACGTGTGAATAAATGCTTAGCATATTGAAAATTTCATTAATCAATGGCCATTGAAATGGTTTACCATTCATCCAAAGATCTTCTTTTATGTATGGCAGATGAAATAAACAAAGAGGTTTGGAATGACATGAGGGTGAGTAAATTATGATAGAATATTAATTTTGGGGTGAAAAAAATCTATCTCAGACACATTGAAAGAGGTGCAGGAAACTTAAAAAAAAAATATATATATATATATCTTTAGAACGGTAGTCGGATCAACATCAAAAGAAAACTACAGGCCCGAGGTTGATACTTTTTTTTATCAAAATGAAAAGACAAAGAGTGTCAAGAGCAGTATTGTGTACAGCTCTGTTAACACTACTTAAATCAATCTGAGCTCTTCAGCAGTGGGAGGAAACCAAGAAATATTGACAATGATTGACAATTGATCACTGCAACCGACTCCAAAAACAGCAGAAACCATTATACAAGCATTTATGAAACACAACATTCCATATTTGGCAAAGAGATTAGCTTATTGTTATTCAAGTTTTCTAAGGTCAATGTGTGAGGCTTAAAGGTGCACAAAATAATTTCTCCGAACTTCAACATCGACCAAAATACTTTTCCATTAGCACTGTTAGCACTACATTACAAACAGTGTCTCACCTACATATTTGTACTTGGTCAAACTAACTGAAAAAAAAAAATGGAATTCTGTATTATATAATTACTGATAAATCACTTGTGGTGTCAAACTGCTTTGTAAATCACTTTGGATAAAAAACATTTGCCTAATGAATAAATGTAAATGTGAATGGATAAAGCTCCCCTCTGTGAAGCCAGGCCCTGTGCGCCCTCTAGAGGACATTCTTAACGTCAATACAAACTTAGAGACGGCATTTCCTTCACCAATGTGAAACAAACGTGTACACACACACACACACACACACACACATAGAGAGAGTAAATAACTCTAATAATGACAATAATCCACTTCCTATAATTAGTCTGATATCAGTGACCTCCAAATATAATTAGCTAAAGGAACCGAGAAGGCAGTCGTAAACAACGAAGATAAACATGAATGGAGTGATCAAGATAAATCAGCAGGTGACAGGAAAAGCTAAGCCACAGTGCCTCAAAGCTCCAATCTAGTTCAGTCCTCCGTGGGGTTCATTATAAAATATTAACATATGATACCAGCATGGAAAGAAGACTTTGATAGATTGACTCCAATTAAACCGTTCAATAGTCAGCACTGCTCAAGCTTTATCACAGTCACAATTGCGGTGAAAGGTAAGTCTGTTTTGTTATGTGAAATGTCAAGCATATAAGCATGGAGCTATGCTTGGCTAGTTTTGACACAATAGAACAAGGGTGTCCAATCCTGCACCTGCAGGCCAACATTCTGAAGAGTTTAGCTTCAACCTGCTCCAACACACCTGCTTGGAAGATTCTAGTAACCCTAAAGACCTTGATTACTTGTTCATGTGTTTTTAATTAGGGTCGAATCTAGACTCTGCAGGACACTGACCCTCCAGCAGTAAAACTGGACACCCCTGTAGTAAAACATATGGTGGCCCTGAAGTGCTAAACAAATAATTCTGAAAACAAAATTTACTCCGTTTCTGGAATTGATTTGTTTTGGGACTTAGGGAGCTTTTTGCACTTCAGGGCTATCAAAATATCTAGAGAAAGCCTAATAATTTCACTGTCTTTATTATTATTATTATTTATTTATTTATTTTGTTAGTATGGCTGCAAAGTTGCAGTAGCTTGGGTGTTATTGGTGGGCTTACTTTTTTCATAAATTGACAAACAAAATGCAAAATATAAATGGGATGCATAATGTATTGGAATAAATAAACAATCCAAGCATGTTAAACACCAACAGGCTCAGCAACAGTGTTTCTGTTGTAATCACAATTGGAGAGAAATCTGAATGTTGTGTTGTAATGAACATGCTCTGAGCTTCATAGGGTGATGTTCGCATTTATCTTCATAAATAAGGAACCAGTAAGTGCAAATGCTTTACATGCTAATGTTGTGAAAAAAATAAAGGCATATTTTAAATCATAATATAAATTGTTCAAACAAGCATATCCAAATTTCCTCTCACTTTCTTTGGCACCAACATTTAACCTTAAATATTGATGCATGATTTTTAAATAAGTGGTGCAAGAAGATGAGAACGTCACTGAAACGGAAGATCAGAAAGCAGTTCGTGTCTTGATTATTATGAAGAGAGAAATAAAGAATTTTTCTTTTGATCAAGAGGTGACGTGCATGCATGCACACACAGACACAGTTCTGTAGAAGCACTTTAAATGCTTTGACCCATAAATAGTGTTGCTTTCATCTGGGGGGCCGTCCAGCACTGAAGCCTATCTGACCTGGACACAGCTCAGACTGACATATCTTTCATGTGCGGCGATATCGAAACCTATTTTTCCTCCCTGAATTCAAAGAGAAGCTGCTCGGCTTTTATCTGAGACCGCGTTCAGTATTTAAACCCTCTCACCTTCAGACCTGCTCTCGCATGTTACTTTGATCTCTAACGAAGGTCCTCATATACATTCAGTTTCACCCGAGGCCGTTTTGAGAAGAGGACCTTTCACTGGTTTCTGGTTTGGTCAGTGCGTCCTGATTGAATAAGTAGGAGCAGATCAATTTGAACTTCTGCTCATGTCCCTCAAAAGCTTTAACTGTTGAGTTTGCTGCTTGTTTCTTAGCATTCACATTTTTTTTTACTTGCTTACACACACACACACACACACACACACACACACACATATATATATATATATATATATATATATATAGTTATATATATATAGTTAGTTATATGTAGTTCGTTTCACTAACCAAGATTTAAATAGTAGGTTACTGTAGATTTTGACTGTTTGATGAAGTAAATAAATGTAACTCATATTGTGACATTTCTTAACAGAAAAACATATGCTTGTGGTGACACTATTGTGTAAAATTAAATCATGTTGTCTTTAGCACATTTTGCATTATTTTCAAAATGAATGTCGGTCCCACTTTATATTAGGTGGCCTTAACTACTATGTACTTACATAAAAAATAAGTACAATGTACTTATTGTGTTCATATTGTATTGTAAAACACTTTTGCTGCTATTGAGGTGGGATAGGGGTAAGGTTAGGGAGAGGGTTGTATGGGTAAGTTTAAGGGTGGGTTAAGGTGCAAAGTATGGGTCAACAGTGTAATAATAAATGTAATTACAGAAATTAAATACAGATGTAATTACATGTAGTTTTTTTTTTTTTTAAATATAAGTACAAAGTAAAAACATGTATGTAAACAATTATTAATTATTATTAATTATTAATTAAAATGTAAGTACATAGTAGTTAAGGCCACTTAATATAAAGCGGGTCCGAAATGTCTAGTGATAAACATTGCCATATTCAAATGTGAATCTGGCAATGTTTTATATTGATTGCTGTATGCATTAAAATAAAATGTCTGATCTGCGGTGTTAAAAGGTCAATGTTCTATTATGTTGCAAAATAACATATACCAACCAATAGTGTTAACAGTATAAAAACGCGTTTCCTGAAGCAGCAATGCCATTTTAGGCATGCCTCTGTAAGTCTTTGAATTCTTTTCGTATATAGACGAGTGTCCCACATCAGAAGTGCAATGCCGTACCAGGTGAGCTATAATGCAAATTTACTAGAAGTTTATTCAGAAAAGTCACACACCTGGAACTGTTTGCATGCAAATATATGAAGGAAATGTGAGGAAATATGTATTTTTTAATCAATAGTTTGCCCTTTGTGGGAAAATAAATAATATTTACAGGAGTTTTACTACCAGTAGTGTTCATTTTGGCTGGAAACGGCAATGAATTCTATGTATAGGTGTGCTTTTATTTTACAAAAATGTAGGTATAGGTACACTTTTCCAATAAGCTGACAGTATGTTGCAAGGTCAGTATTTACTACTGATCACGAAAAATGCAATATGGGAATCAAAATCCTCACTGGGGATTGTGTCTCACTTTTGACAGAAATAACTCTAAAACTTATTAAAATGAGGACTGGGGGGTAAAGAATAGGGGAAATAGGTATAAGAAAGTTCAACACTTCAACAGATGCACAAAGAGACTGACCCAGTTGGTACAGCTTTCTTAGGTTAATGAAAATAACTAAATATGTGTTAACATACATATAGATGTTGACAGATTGTCTCCTGCTTAGTCTAATTCCCTATTTCAGCTGCTACATGTGTATACAAATAAAACCAAATCTTTAGCTTCTTGTCTCAAAGGGCTTGGAGACACTTCACACGTCGCACATAAATCTCGAGCTGGAATGAAGCCCAGAATTTCCACTCCCAGAGAGAGCTCATTTTAAATGATTTCTTAATGAATTTCCTCACTCCCAGAGTTGGTATCAGTACAAAAATACAGTGTAAAGCAAAACTGCAGCAATCAGAGCCATGCCCATTTTTAATACAGGCAAACATGCTGTACTTGACCACGCATACTCACACACACACACACACACTTCCACTTACATCTGCATGAAATCTCTCTTTATTTCCACATACACACTGAAATAACTTTGTAATCACATACTTTCACATTCCTGATTTATATTTTTTGATCTCTCTTGTTCTCTAACAGCAGGGGTCCTCAACCAAGTCTAAGAGGTCTACAGCAAAACTGTGGGGGATCCACCAATTATTGTTTGATCTTAAACTAATTGTTTATGAAAAAAAAAAGAAAATGAAATATGCATCAAACAAAAAATATAATAAACTTTGTTCCACATTTAAATAAAAAAGGCAAAAATTGTCAAATTAAACATTAATATCAAAATACTATAGGTACAAGTGCGTTATCTTCATTGAAAATAATTTATGCTACTTTTATGCCAAATATGACTTTAATGCGTTTTTCAAACATTAGCATGCATGAACAACTTTGTATTTAAAAATGTATGCACATTGCCCTGATATTTTCATAATCATTTTACTGCAACAGACTACATGTTTAAGAGGAACAGTTAATCCAAAACCAATTGTGAAATGTTATTGTTTTTCTTCCATAAAAACAAACAACCCTTTTTAAAGAGCTTCAAATCAATTTTACTAATACAACACTTCCCACCACCTTCAAAAATCAAGTGTCAACATTTAAATCAACATTTATCAATTAACATTTCCCATACATTTCCCGTTTCTCTTTTTTTTTTGTGCTTTGTTTTTTTTAGTTTATAATCATTGTTGCTTTGTCCATAATTATATATAATGCATAATTTTATAATAATAATAATAATAAAAAAGGAAAAAAAAAATTAGAATCATAGGTCGTAAAATTAAAATGCATATCAGCTATCATTTTGATTTTCATTGTACCCATATGAATTTTTTTCTCCAAGTAGTCCTTGGCCTGAGAAAGGTTGAAGAACCCTTACACAAAAAATTAAACTCTTCCCACTGAATATCCACAATGTCAAGTTCTTTCTCTTTCTTTCTTTTGTCAGCTAGTTTATTGTGTTCATAACACACTTTATTTCTATTTTCGTGCTATTTCTCTTTAAATAATTTTGAAGGTTATGTGATACATACTGATGATAGATGTCGGACTGAATGAAAGACCCAGAGGAACAAAGGATGCTCATCATCATCTCTCTCTTACTCTCACTCTCACACATAGACCGTAAATGGGGAATTAAGATCCCAAGGCCTAATTCTTCAAGAGAATGTCTCCAGCGAGAACACAATGTGCAGTTGAAGTGAAGTGAATGGAGGGCGTCTGCTGGACTTATGGGTGCGCGTGTTATATCTGTAGAGTGATAAATGCTTGCAGCACATATTAGAGAAGTCTATGTTAAAATGTAGATATATGCAAGTCATTCTCAGTTGTCTGAGAGAGCTAATTTGAAGCTGACAAATGTCGTATTACAGGGTATGAAGTGCATTGTGGGTAAAACTGTCTTAGTACTGTGCCCAATTTAATTTGAGAGAAAAATATGCCAACAGTGTGGTTGGGTTTCATTCAGGGGTTTTGTTCCTGCTCATGAAATAAGCAAATTAATGTTATTAGTGTACACAAATTAATGTTATTTGTTATTATATATATATATATATATATATATATATATATACACAGTGGGGCTCGAAAGTTTGGGAACCCCTTGCAGAATCTGTGAAAATGCGAGTCATTTTCAAAAAATAAGAGAGATCATACTAAATGCATGTTATTTTTTATTTAGTGCTGTCCTGTGTAAGATATTGTACATAAAAGATATTAACATTTAGTCCACAAGACAAAAAAATTGCTGAAAATATTAAAATAACCCCACTCAAAAGTTTGGGAACCCTTGGTTCTTAATACTGTGTTCTGTTACCTGATGATCCTCGACTGTCTTTCTGTTTTGTGATGGTTGTGCATGAGTCCCTTGTTTGTTCTGAACAGTTAAACTGAGCAGCGTTCTTCGGAAAAATCTTTAAGGTCCTGCAGATTCTTCAGTTTTCCAGCATCTTTGCATATTTGAACCCTTTCCAGCAGTGACTTTATGATTTTGAGATGCATCTTTTCACATTGAGGACATTTGAGGGACTCAAACACAATTATTTAAAAAGATTCAAACACTCACGGATGCTCCAGAAGGAAACAAGATGCATTAAGAGCTGGGGGGTGAAAACTTTTGAACACGATGAAGATGGCCAAATTTATCTTATTTTGTTGAAATAATTTTTTTTTTCCATTTAGTTCCGCCCTTCGTAAGCAACAGAAGATATTTGTATGTTTCCCGGTACACAAATTAAGTACAATTTACCTTGATCTTCAAATTCCAAAAGTTTTCACCCCCAGCTCTTAATGCATTTTGTTTCCTTCTGGAGCATATATATATATATATGTGATGTGTAAGGGGATTTCTGAATCACCATTTGAGGCTGTCAACAGGACTTCCCAGACATGTGCCACACATTTCCCTCTTTCACATCTCACCATCTATCTCAACAGAAAACGAAATGTCAATTTGATCCCAAACACACACTTGTACAGCCACAGCAGCATGAAGAAATTCTTCTCAGCCATACCTTCCTGCCCACATGTGCCTCTCTCTCTTTTTTTATATCTTCCCTCTCATGTTCCCATACACCTCTTGAGGGTAGGGCACAGTGATGAGGCGTTGCTTGTCACAGAACCTATAATATGTGTCTGCTAACATATCTTTTTCTGTCTGAGAAACAAACATAACTCAGCCTTCCTTAAACTCATGTGTCAAGAGCATTCAGCTCACGTCTGTGCTAAAACACCTTCTTCCTTTTTCAAGGAACAGTACGTGTCTGTCAAGAGAGTGACTGTCAGGATTCTTCATTCCACTCATCTTCTCATTAACTCTCTTATAATTGTCTCAGAGCTGTAATGTTGCCTGCATTTTTCAGCCGAACAGCCTTTGCAGTGGCTATGTCTCGATTCTGAAAATGGCATAATAAACTTGTCACTTTTTATGAGTGGAAATATAGAGATTTGAAGTAAATGTGTGAGTGTGTGCCTGCCCTTTCTGAGAAACTTATTCATCCATGCTCTTTGAAGAAACCCATTACTGCCTTACCCACACACGAGAATGTTTTACTATAGTTCTCATGAGTATAACAATGTAAAAACAAAAGAAGAGATCAACAGGGAAATAAAGCAAGCATCCTCGTAATAAAAACATTAGAAACCAGAGAAAGTCATATGAGGATTGTGGTTGTGTGCTTTGTGTGTTTATCATGATATACAGAACACACACACACACACACACACACACACACATATATATATATATATATATATATATATATGTGTGTGTGTGTGTGTGTGTGTGTGTGTGTGTGTGTGTGCTGATCTATTGGGATTTTCACACACAACCATTTCAGAGAATGGTCCGAAAAAGAGAAAATATCCAGTTAGTGGAAATTGCTTTGATGATGTCAGAGGTCAGAGGAGAATGGGCAGACTGGTTAGAGATGATAGAAAGGCAACTGTAACTCAAATAATCACTTGTTACAACCAAGGTATGCAGAATACCATCTCTGAACACACAACACATCGAACCCTGTAGCAGATGGGCTACACCAGCAGAAGACCATGAAAGACCATGAAAACATGGATCCATCCTACCTTGTCTCAACGGTTCAGGCTGCTGCTGGTGGTCTAATGGTTAGGGGGATATTTTCTTGGCACACTTTGGTCCCTTTAGTACCATTTGAGCATTGTTTAAACGCCACTGCCTACCTGTGCACAAACTACTAGCTACTACAAAATATTGTAGAAACATAATTTTCTGTAAAGTTGCTTTGTAACGATTTGTTTTGTAAAAAGCGCTATACAAATAAACTTGAATTGAAAAAAAAAATTGAACTGAGTATTGTTGCTGACAATGTCCATCCCTTTATGGCTACAGTGTGCCTCTCTAATGATGGCTACTTCCAGCAGGATAATGCTCCATGTCACAAAGCTCAAATCATCTCAGACTGGTTTCTTGAACATGACAATGAGTTCACTTTACTGAAATGGCCCCCACAGTCACCAGATCTCAAACCAATAGAGCAGATGGGATGTGGTGGAATGGGAGATTCACATCATGGATGTGCAGCCGACAAATCAGCAGCAACTGCGTGATGCTATCATGTCAATATGGACCAAAATCTCGGAGTAATTTTTCCAACACCTTGTTGAATTTATGGCATGATGAATTAAGGCAGTTCTGAAGGCAAAAAGAGGTCCAACCTGGTACTAGCAAGATATACCTATTAAAGTGGACAGTGAAATGTTGACCATTTCACTGTGTTGTTTTTTCTGTTTGCCATATAATAATGAAGATAATTTGTGAACAGTCCCTTAGCTACTGCAGAGATCGCCATTAAACATGCCTTTGTCCATATTAGTTTTTTTTTTTTTTTGGGCAGTCACGTTACTTCTATGAGTCTGTTTTGTGCTTTCTGTGCGAGAGCGCCCTCTGTCTTCGAGTATGAATGAAAAGTGCCCATGTATTCCATGCTCAAGAGCTCTGCTAGTGCTAGTCTATGGTGCTAGTCAGATGTGCCTGTGTGTGGTGTGCCTGCCGTGCCCGCCGTGTCCATGCTGTTCCTGAGGTTATTTTCTTAACACTGCTTATAATGACATACAGGCTTATGCTCTGATGTAAATTCAAGCAAGTGTAACTGTTAGTAGTGTTGGCCTATTCAGATGTATAACAGATGTATTTTAGGTTAGGCCCACACAATTTTATCTGGGCCCCCCCACATTCTAATTCCTAGCTATGCTAGTGAGGGATATGTGTCACATTCTGAGTTTGTGTGTGATTGTTTGGTTGTGTTTTTGATCTGTTTTCACGTCTTGTTTTTTTTTATTTTAGTACCCTACTGTGAGGAGTTTTCTCCTTAGTTGGGGTCTTCACTGCTATAGTAGTGTAGAAGTATTTCTCCTGTGATCTGGTGCCTATCTCTGCACTACTTTTATGACAATATGGATGACAGAAAAGAATGAATGAATTAATTAACAAACTAACAAACAAATTAAAGAAATAATTAATAAATAAATAAACCACAACCGTTTTTTAAATTTGAAAATAATAGTTATGTTTATTGAGGACTAAATAGTCATATTAAAATGATTTCTGAAGGATCATTTGACACTGAAGACTTGAGTAATGGCTGGTAAAAATCCTTGCATTACAGGAATAAATTACATTTGAAAAATAAAAGGAATATTATGGTTTTGTGTCTCTGAGCTATATAATGGACCAGTGGGAAACACTGAAATGTAGGAAGGATGAAAGGATTACAGTGGTGTTAAAGGTCAAACTGAAGCAGAAAGTGAAAAAGATGCTGAATATATATATATATATATATATATATATATATATATATATATATATATATATATATTATAAGTGAGATGTGTTTATGAAAGTCTGGATGGATCAAAGCTGGATTCCTGATTCAGTTTAGTGGACTAGCTGGTTATATATTGATGCAGACAAGTCATGCCTTGTTACTGTTTTGTCAGTTCTTTCACAGTGCAAAATATAACATCAATATCAGGCTGTTATTACATCAACCTTTAGTCACTATGGCCCCAAGCCTTCGATCTCTCCCCCAGACAACCTACAAGCTGTCACATGCTTTCAAAAGGATCTGTCATCATCACTCCTTAGACTAAGAGAAGATTTCAGTACCTCTTAAATGAATAATAAGAGTTTGTACCATAAACTAATTTTATATCCATCCTCTGTAATTAAAAACAAATAAAATAAAACATTCTGCTTTTCTGACAAGAACCACTAAAGAAATATAAGAAACCCTATTTCTGCAGTTAGATTCTCCTTGAACTTTATGTTGCCTGTAATGGGAACTAAATCTGAGCACAGCCAGTGCATTTTGCAATTCCTGAACTCAGCACAGTACTATTGGGATTCAGGGTATCATGAGAGGTTACACAAAATCACTGTTTTTACTGAGTGTTTTTATGGTAATACTTAATGCTAGTATAATTTGGTTTTTAAGCGTGCACGAGGGTCAGTGTACACCACCTGATTAAAAAAGTAGGCTATAATTATATTTATATATTTTTTTGCAGTATTCAGGTGATCCACAATGTGGCAAAACTGGGTTTCTACTTGTTTCACAGTAGAAAGCGAAACTAAAGAGATGGAACAACAACAAGCCTTAACAAGTGCTCATTGGAGGGGGGTAATCAGAGAGCCGCTACTTAAAAGGGCATAAATAGTTTTTTTTCAATCACACATTTGACTTTATTTATTTATTTATTTGGCTTCATTCCTTGTCATTGTGACTTCATTTAGTATATATATATATATATATATATATATATATATATATATATATATATATATATATATATATATATATATATAAAATAAAATTAAAAATTAAATTAAATTAAATTAAATGAGTCAATATTTAAAGTGCAATGTTAATTTCGACAGGCATTTTTGATTTGGTCTTAGTCTTTATCTTGAGACGAAAATGCTTATTAGTGTTTTGAAATTTTGAAAATGAAGCACAATAAGGCAAATATGAAATTATATTATATTATATTATATATTTTTCAGATACAGTAGGTTTACTTAACATTTGTATATTTTTTCACATCCTTTTTGGTTAACATTAATGACACGGATAGGTACTTGATTAAGAATACTGTCCCTTTAAGATGGAAGGCATGCATCTAATACTGACACACGTTCAGTTTTCATCCACCTGTTTAAGTTCACTTAATCGATGACTGACTGTTTTGGTAGTCTATTCATCCACTGTGGCTGCTATGTGACTAAATAGGCAAATGCCTCTTGTCCAATTGCAATCCAGTGACTGGGACACACATTCTTTAGGACAAGACAGTAGACTGTAGGATTTATTTTGAATATCCAGTTGTCCTCAAGCAACATTATATTATCTTCGTCTTGTCTTATTAATGAAGAAGCGGCATTAATTTTATCATAGATTTTATCATCATATATTAGTTTTACTGTAGCTTGTCAATGTCTTGTCTTTGTCACAGAAAACATGTTCGTTAACAATTATTTTAACTTCGTTGATGAAATTAACACTGCTACAGTGTTGACCCTTGTTCTTTATATAAGCTTTAAGCAATTAAAATGCATCTGATCACTACACAATAATCTAGAAACAATGTGAATGAACACCACAACAGCTTAAGCAGCAAACTTTGCAAAACACAAAATTAATGTCACTGCCAAAACTTTTATAAATATTATACTTTTATACTTATATTTCACAATTCTGACATTATTTCTCTTATAGAATAATGGCAAGGTGTTTGACAGCACCCTGAGGGACACAGAATCCATCCAGTCAACCTCTACTATGCTGGACAGATGGCTGAAGTCAGTGGACCGGTCAGAATTGACAGGGAAGTTCAAAGCTTGGCTATACCAGTATGGAATTCTTCCCAGGTCCTGTGGCCACTACTCGTCTATGAAGTGCCAATCATTGGAAAGTGGAGATCTTAGAGAGGAAGGTCAGCACCCACCTCAGAAAATGTCTGGGGCTCCCAAAAAATTCTAAGCAGTATCGCACTCTTTGGGCACTGCAACAACCTGCAACTGCCACTCAAGTCCTTGGAGGAAGAGTTCAAGGTAACGGGAGCCAGGGAGGTGTTGCAGTATAGAGACTCAAGCAATCCAAATGTGGCAAAGGTGGAAATTAAAGTTAGGACTGGTCAGAAGTGAAAGTCTGAGGGGGCTGTTCGACAAGCAGAAGCAAGATTTGAGCACAACAGGAGTGGTGGGAGTGGTAGCAAGTGGCAGAACTGGGCTCCCCACATTGATTCCACCAAAGGGAAGAAAAGGCATTGCCTAGTCCAGAATGAGGTAGGAGCAGTGGTCAAGGAGGAGAGAATCTGCAGGACAGTGGGAATGAGGCAGCAGGGGGCCTGGATATGATGGGAGAACGCGATCGAGAGGAAGGTGACATGGGCGGAGCTGGGGAAGGAAGAGCCACAGCGGATCAAGTTTCTCATCCAGGTGGTATATAATGTGCTTTCAAGCCCATCAAATCTTCACATATGGGGCAGGATGGAGTCACCAGCTTGTCCACTGTGCTCAAGGTGTGGAACACTAGAGCACATTCTGAGTTGCTGCCCGAAGGCACTGGGAGAGGGAAGGTATAAGTGGAGACATGACCAGGTGCTGAAGGCCATCGCTGAAGCCATTGCCACAGGGGTCGAGTGGGTCAAGCGCTCCCGCCCCTCCAAGCAAGCCATCACCTTTATCAGAGCTGGAGAGCATCTAAGACCAGCTGCAAAAACATCTACATGCATCCTGGCCACTGCAATGACTGGCAGCTGTTGGTGGACCTAGAGCAGCAACTCAAGTTCCCCAACCACTTTGTGACTACCACCTTAAGACCAGAAATTGTTCTCTTGTCTGAGTTCAGTAAACAAGTGGTTCTGTAGGAGTTAACAGTCCCTTGGGAAGACCACCTGGAGACCAGCTCTTTTGAAAGGAAGCTCGCCAAGAACGGGAGACAGTTCAGCTGTTCAGAAGATGTATGATGTTGAAAGACCCAAAAAACCAAATCATTCCAGGAACATGTATTGTATTGCAAAACACTTTTGCTGCTATTGAGTTGGGATAGGGGTAAGGTTAGGGAGAGGGTTGGAGGTATGGGTAAGTTTAAGGGTGGGTTAAGGTGTAAAGTATGGATCAACAGTGTAATTATAAATGTAATTACAGAAATTATATACAGATGTAATTACATGTAGTTTTTTTTTTATATAAGTACAATGTAAAGACATGTATGTACACAATAAGTACATTGTACTAATTATTAATTAAAATGTAAGTACATAGTAGTTAAGGCCACTTAATATAAAGTGGGTCCATGTGTCTTTCTTTATTTTTTCATATCTCATAGTTTGAATTTAATTCTCAATTTAAACTATATCCCTGTTAGAAACTGGCATTCATGCACAGTCCTTACAAGTCCCAAATGGATTCATGTAAGCCTATAGAGTAAATCTTGAACCCTCAGAGGTACTTCCAACAAATCTAATAGACTCTAATGAGTGTAATTGGGTTGAGGGTAAAAGATAAGATTGAGCATAAGAAGCATCACAGCTCTGCACGTTTGCAGAGAAGTACACTAGGGAAATGGAGTATACACAACGTTCAACATCCCTGAAGCGTGCCTCAAGCCACAGTAATACACACATGTTATAGGTCAGAGCTGCTGGTGCTATACAGAGCATTTCATTTTCTTAAACTCGGGCTGAGTCATGTCACCAAGGGCAAAAGGACTCTGACTAACTACCGAGAAATGAACTCTGAGAACAGTAAGCTGTGTCAGCGTGTCTACAAGATCCTCCACAAATATTAGAATTGACTTTCAGCCTCTCATAGTGAAATACACACACACACACACACACACACACACACACACATCGTCAGTGGGGCTTTAATGCTAAATTCAACTCCTTCAAGGATCTGTCAACCATGTATGGGCTTTTGGCATACATTCAAATGCCACCACCTTCTCACTCTTACCTTCTATCAGTCTTTCTGTCACTCCTTCTCGTAGTCCTCATCTTTCTTCTCTTTGTCACTTGTCATTACTGTCTGTAAATGCCAGCTGATAGAGCAGCCATAAATCCACTCCTGCCCTGCGCACCTGTCAAATTCATCTTCTTTGTCTCGCACACAAAGAAAAGAGAATGTCTTGAGCAATACAAAAACAAAGTCTCTTAAAAGATTAATTTTACAAATTATAAATTCAAGAGTACCAACTAACATGCCTGCCTCATTCTAAACCTGCTTGACTTTGTATCTTCTGTTGAATGCAAAAGATATTTAGAAAAATCAATGCAAGCAGTGGACTTTCATTGCAAGGAAAAAACAGCAAGAACCCCCCAATAAAAAGGGGGGGGGGGGGGAATGATTGAACCACCAACAGAATCACTCCAAATTTGTCTGAACAACAAATTTAATATTGCTGAAATGTTAAGCCTGTGTGAGTTCCCAGCATGCATCACAGCATGAATAAATTATTCAGTTACTCTTCCAGGATTATTGTTAATTTAAACCTTTTCATTGTTGTTTTGTCACTGTGAATGCCATTGTTAGTGTGAATAAATGATTCAGCATTTTCATTTTTTTGGGTGAATTATCTCTTAAATCCCTTGTATTACTGCATGTCTGCGAGACAGCTCCAATAATCCCAAGTGTTTAAGCAAGATTTCAATCCCGTCTGTCTAGAGAGCTCTGTAAAGTCACATTATCCCTCTTATCTTCTTGTATTATAGTTCTGTTTTGCTGGGGAAGAATTTATGTGCAGTAAATATGCAAATACTAAATATAAACCAAACATATGCTCACCAGCAGGTTTTCATGTATACATTGATTACTTTCATTATAATAGATGGTAGACTAAAAGTGCAAAAGATGGTTAGAGTCTTTGCATAATAAAATAAGCAGTCTGTCATATTCTCCGCTTCTCTTGTGGATTTATACAATGCTGCCTCTCTGATGAAGTTAACAGACAAATTAAGACTAAAGAAAACTTGTTTCCCAAGGGCATCCTCTCCAATCCACTGCTAATTAAATCTAGGGAGTGTGAGTGATACACAGGCAGATATGATGTGATGGCACATTCTTGGATGAGGCTGAGGGCAAGAGAAAGATGCTTGATACTTATCGTCATTGCAGATCTCTACTGAGAAATAAATGAAATAGAGAAAGAAATAGGGAAAAAGGAAAAACCACTGGTATAAAAAAAAGAAAAAAAAATCTGGGATAATGGAATAGAGCACTTGAGACAGGTGTACACTGTGTGATTTCGTTTTTCCATGTCCTGTATGATTGCTTGTCAAAGAGCACAATATGACCCCGGAGGGATCTTGGTTAAAAAGCAAGACAGATGGTATGAAATCAACAGTCTTTTATGTCAGACTGTACAATATATAAAACTTGGGTCAAGATTGCGTCACGCCTCTGGACTGTCTGTGTGTGTTTTTCTCCCCATGTGATCCCTGTGTCCCAGTTTCTCCCTCTCGTTTGATTAGTCATTTTTTTCAGGTGTGTCACATCAATACCCTCATTTAGTTCAGTATTTAAAGTGATGTCTGTTGCATGATTCCTTTGTCCGGTGTCGTCAGTGATATGTGCTACGTGTGTGTTCCCCTTGTTTGGATTAATTAAGATTGTTATTTGTGACTTTCTGTGTTCCTTGACTCAAGTGACTGTAAAAGATTGACATGCCTGACTGGGTGATTTACATCTTCAGACATGCCATGCTCAGATATTCTCTTTGTAATGTGATTGAAATGGTACCTCACAATAGTGTTCAGTTGACCATCCATTACCACAGTACTAAAGAATAACATGCAGTATTCAGAGGTTTGGAGTTGGTAAGATTTCTTGATGTTTTTGAAAGATGTCTCTTTTGATCACCAACGCTCCATTTATTATCAAAAACACAGTAAAAACAGTAATACTGTAAAAACTACAATTTAAATGAACTGTTTTCTATTTTTATATATTTTAATTTATTCCTGTGACGGCAAAGCTGAATATTCAGCAGGCATTGCTCCTGTCTTTAGTGTGACATGATCCTTCAGAAATAATAGTATTATATTGATTTGCTGCTCAAGAAACATTTAAACATTGTTATTAATACTAAAAACTGTATTTAAAAAAAAGTTTATAAGAACAGCATTTATTCCTACCACATTTTACAGATATATGCACTGTCACCTTTGCATCATTGCTGGATAAAAATATTTATATTTCTAAATAAAAATAAAAAATACTGTACTGAGCCCCAAAATTTGGAAGGGTAGTGTAATACCGCTTAATGTTATCTCAATCAGCAAGTCAGTCATCAGCCATATATTTCTTATCAGAGTACTTACTACTTCCATTTTATTGTGGCATAGACAATATCATTCATTTTTCAGTGGAGACTTATCTGAATTCCACAAATCACTTTCAGGAAATTGCAGCGGTATCTACACCTCTATCCAGCTGTTGTTGTGATGTCAATTTGCAGGCCAACCTGGAAGGCTAATTCAGCATGGGTTAATTCTTGAATATTTCAGAAAAGTTGTGAGTATTACAGAAGTTAGTAAAAAAGCCTGTGGTTAAGAATACTTTATAACACTTGTGTAAAAAAAATACACCTTAATCATCATACCTAGTGTGAATTTCGAAGCTGCTTATGTGATTTTAGTATTATTTTTCAATGGATTTCTTCATTCCTTGAATAGGCCTAAACTCTAAAAAAAGAGCCAACACTGCTTCTCATGGTCTATGTGCTTGGCTAATGATAAGTAATTAACTGGACAACCGCTCTTGACCATGTGTATTTTATGTTATAGAACGAAACATAAAAATCCCTTCAAGTAACGCTAACCACAGATCTTAATTTACTAATAAAAACTGCTACACTAAAACCCCATAGGAAATTGGGGAGGGAACCCATGCATCAAAAATTATAATTTCATTCCTGCTTTTACCTTTCTATTGTAGACTGACAAATTAACATTATATGGGAGGTCATGCACGCAAACATGTCATCAGGTACATACTGTACAACTGTGTAGCTGTGTGTGCACAAAACACACAAAATATACAAAATAACAATCAGATGGTTTTTCCAGTAATTCTGTCTTAGTTGACCTTCAAGTGAGAGCAGAGATAATGTTTAATCTCCTGAGATATCACTGCAAGGCTAATTGTAACTATTATATTCTATATGCTCCATTTTTTCCCTCCACTCGTTCTTTGTAATATTGCATTACATTATATCCATAAAAGGACTTCTGGTGCATTTACAAAAGGTAGAAGGCACTGAAGACAAAAAGATCATTATTTCTGACCAGCAGAGTGCCCAAGATGTCAAACTTGTTTTATGCAGCCACATACATACCAGTGCCCAAACCAGGAATAGCAATGTCCACCTGGGAAAACCAAAGAAAAAAACTGATGAGAAAATATGTAGATAAATAAAGTGTGATGACAAATCAAGGTGAAATGGAAAAGAATAAGTTAATGAATGCAGAGCATAACTATGATACAGACTAGAATAGAGTTGCATCTACATCAAGAATTCATGTAAAATATCTTTCCAAAACCCAAACCAGCATCAATTTGAATATATAGTAGCTGTTAAATAGTGTAACACCAACTGGCAACACGGGTTCCAAAATCATGCGAATTACCCAAAACGGTCTGGAAAGGGGTGTTATTTTTGTTCTTATCATACCTGAAGATCACACAGTCTTGTGTTTGGCACTTGCTGTGGAACAGCAAGTCACTCCATCTGGACACTTTTGGTATAACATATTTATATGTTGTTTAATTGCAGCTGTAAGGGTTTATGTACACACAACAAAAGACAATTCAGTGCTGCATAGCTGCTCAGATAAAAAAAAGGATTGTTGGTGGAAAATGGATTGTTCACTCACAAGGAAAGACCCGTTTTCAGCTAGCAACACTTCCATGGTAGCTTCTTAGTCCTCCAATTAGTCATACTACCAGAATGACAAGAGAAGGTCATTTCAGCCAAATGGTACCACAATAGTTAGCCTAGGTCTTGTGCCCTTGAGCATGCCTCTTTCCCTGAGGTTCTTCCAGTGTGGTTGTCACTAATGGATGTAATACAAGTTGCTTTTGATAAAAAACATCTGTTAAATAACTGCCTGTTCTCAATCAATTTCTACATCAGCAGATCCTTCATGATAATAGATTAGAGTCCCTGACACAACAAACATACATCTCTGGGTGCACTAAAAATCCAATAGGAGTGTACAAAATACTCACTTTATCAAAGGTTCTTCATGCACCTTGATTTATCAGCCCCGCTACCGGTGATGTTTACTTCCATAAAATATTTGATTCTGAATGAACATAGGAGTAAAAATCACATGGGAGGTTGCATTTCTAAAATATTGGCAGGCTATACTTACTTATTACTACAGACAAGATTTAGTTTACAGTACAGACTGTCAAAAATGGATTATGTTGAGCCCCATTGCAAAAAAAAAAAAAAAAAAATTCTTGGAAAGTCACATATACAAATAATCAGCAAATGTATACTATTTGTTTAAGACTGTCAAATGTCAAGGAAGTCAGATAAAAAAAGGTAAAATAATCAATGTTTGGACTTAAATTACAACTGAAAACCGATTTAAGTACAGAGAAATGCAAGGGCAGGGTTTGTGCTGGCTTCCTGAGTAGAGTCAAATTTAATTGCTTACTAAGTACTATAAATCAGTTTCATTCTCACATTTATCTTTATCTTTTATGCCATTTCACACACTTTTCTACCAATGCAGCTGAAAGCCTCATTAAAGTTTACATTAAGTTAAGTTGAATAAGTTTATGACAGAAATTGTGGCCATTCATTCAAAACATACTTGTGAAAAATAAATAAATTTACATTTATTTGAAATACATTTATTTCATGCTAAGTATAGTACAAATACATTTTTATATTTATGTACTTAATAAAATGTCCTGCAATTGTGCTTATAGTATACTACTTAAAGTATGCTAAATTGGAACAACTAAATTTGTACTTAATGCACTTTAATTGTGCAGAAGTAGTTCTGAAGTACAATTAAAGATATGCAGTATTTAGAATATTTTATTGTGCTAAAGTGGAACTATTGCAAGTGTTCTTCTAAGCATTTTCACTCAATATCCTGTTAATCTTGAGTACCTATAGAGTCGTACTGCATCCTTCATAACTCCAAAAAGTCTTTAGTTTTATTATATTTATAAGAGAAAGATAGTCTGTACCGATTTTTCCCGGAAAAACACGACCGGCTGGAGGCGTGACGTGTGGGCGGAGCTAAAGAATCACGAGCGCGAGTAGGCTTTTGTGTTGAGAGCGTTTGGAAGCTGTCACATTACCGTGAGGAATAAAACATTATCCAAAACAATCCATGGCTAACAGTCAGATTCAGCGTATATTTATGATCCAGAATCAGATCCAGAGGCTGAAATTTAACAAGAGCAGCATCAGCAACGACGTCTCTATGTGGTATGTACTGAAACTGTATATATTTGCTTAGCGGTTTTGGAAAATGACTAAGTTCCACTTTATGTTATCTTTTTTTTTTTTTAAGCTGTACATGTGGAAAGTGCAGTTTGATGACAACATCGCATGTTGTTTACTTGATGTGCTTACACGCCGATTGCTAAGAGATATTTGAAGCAGTTTTACTCACCGCATGCGGTTCCAACGCACGATCGTGACCCTTTTTCGTTGGGACTGCATTATCCTTAAGAAATAAATTATATGCAAATCCGGCGTCAAACTGGGCCTTGTTTGTAAAATAAGCATCTTCGAAATGCAGGGAACAAACAAAAACACTTGCATCAACTCCGTTGATGCTCTGTAAAAATAAACTCCATCCACTGGTCCCTTAATGCTGTTTTTTTTTTTTGGTAATCTGTGCAGGGTTGTCTTGCACTGGCAACCAAAAACACACTTCTTTTGTGACAATTCGCTCTCGCTCTGATCAGTGATTGTCTGTGCTCAGCCTCTCTCTGCTCTGCTATACGGGAGCGCGCGCTCTTCAGGTAGAAGTGCCTTAGGACCCATATAAGGAAATTCCGCTCCATCTAACGTCACACAGACCCATACTCTGAAAAAACTTTCTGAAACTTGTGACAAACCGGAAGAGGTATTTTTGGAACAAAAATACTCCTTCAAACGTACAACTTAATTTTTGAAACTTTGTCCATGTTTAGCATGGGAATCCAACTCTTTAACAGTGTAAAACAATCAGTATGCATCAAATAGCATTTCACCCCCCCTTTAAACACATTTTAAACTTAATATTAAGAAAAGTGCATTTTGCACAAGTGATATGACAAGTAAAGTTTAATTATATATTTTTTTATCAGAGCTATCTGTCAGTAAATATGTTAATAGATTTGACCTATACTTAGTATTGAATAAATGTATTTCAAATATATCACGTTTTCACTAGAATAGGGCAGTTGGAATAGATTTTTTTGTTTTTAAACTTCTTAGAACTTAAGCACTGCATTTTTAGAACAGTGTGTCATGCGTGCAAACATTGCAAAACAGCGCCTCTACGTCTAGCACATCAAATGCAAATCACAATCTGTGTGAACGGATTCTAAGCCTGTTTCACACCTAGCAGCATAACTACATACAAGCTGTTAAAATGGGCGACAACATAAATGCACACTATTTTCAGCTTTTGCATGCCACATGAAACATGCCATACCTTTGTGACTTTTGAGACAATGCCTGGCCTATTAAAAAAAAACAAAAAACAACTACAACAAAAAACTAAAATGTATGTGAAGTACATTTATTTTGAGCTAAGTATACTACAAATATTGACATATAACATGCTTAATAAAACATACCCTTGAATATACATAATAATCAAAGTCTGCTAGATTAGAACAACTAACTTTGAGCTTAAAAGGAATAGTTCACCAAAAAATGAAAATTAGATGAGATATATGCCATAAGACCTTCATTCATCTTTGGAACACAAATTAAGAAGCTAGGAGAATACTTTTTGTGTGCAAAGAAAAAAAAAACCCTGATGCCGTTTTGGTGTATGTGCATTCTTTGATATGAACATAAACAATGTAAGCACATGATGCTACTGAAAAATGAATATTCTCGTAGTTTCAAAAATTACATGGAATCGCTGATGTCACACTAATTATTTAACGATTTTCTTAGTATGTTTCTGGACCTTGATCGTGGTATCATCCTTGGTGTCTATGTGAGGGTCAGAGAGCTCTTGGAATTCATAAAAAATATTTTAATTTGTGTTCCAAAGAAGAGGTCTTAAAGTTTTGGAACAACATGAAGATGACTGATGACAGAATTTTTTTTTTGGGGTGGGGGGGGGGGTAAACTATCTCTTTTTATGCACTTTAATTGTGTGGACGTTGTGCTAAGGTCCAAGTAAAGATACACTTAAGTATATCTGATAGTGCTAAAGTGGAACTACTTAAGTACTGTATACTTCAGGTTCACTTTAAATATCTGGCATTTAAAGATTGATGTCATACAGATATAACAGAATCCTTATTAAAAGTGATATTGAAATTTGACACATATACCTGTATATATATATATAAAATTATTAGAAAAAAATTATATCTAACTTGGGTGGCCCCTAGAGTAAATATGCTGCTGTGTTGTGTTGGATGCTGTCTGATCACATCATCCTAGTTAATGTTTGTTTATAGCTTTTTGTGTGAATTGAATAATTATATCAAGAAAAGCATGCCCTGGGGTCTAGAGGGCAAGGGTAAACTTGTTCTAGCTTCTTTTTCACATCCCTTTTCTTGCCTCAAAGAGGGCAGTCTTTTATTTATTAAGCACTGCAAATTGACTTGGTAATTTAGTGGTGGCTCAAGAGCATCATAGAGGAATAGCAATGAGAATTAGACAGAGAACAAGTCTTTTGAGGGGTGAATGTGTCTGTGTATGTGCGTGTGTGTATGAGCAAAAGCAGTTAGAGAGAGCTGAATTAGTGCCTATGAATACCAAATGTTCAAGTTAGCATGTTGACAAAGTTGACAAAAAACTGTTTGTTGAAGCCTATGGCTGGTTTGACTGTCTCACTCTCTCCTTTTGTTATGCACCTGCTCGTAATGAAACCACCCGAAAACAAAAGCAATGTCTCAGAGTATCATGTAGTTCGGCTGCTTCTTATTTTCACCAAACTGAAATCTGCTTCTGAAACAAGATCCACACACATGAAATGACAGGAATGATAAAGAGGTGCTTGCTTATTTATATAACGGTAAGAGGCTTGCATTTGTGTGTTTGAGTATGTAAAAGCTACAGATGGAGAGAGAGAGTGAGAGAGAGATTGTCCAGTCAGCGCTCTCATATTGCACAGGAAGACTCTTTGGCATACTCAAAGATGTTTTAAGAGATCTCATTTAACTCCCTTTAGTGATACCCTCTTTGCTCTTAGACTCTATTACCTCTCCTCTCCATGGAACACTCTAGAACTCTATTCTGCACTAAAGGGACAAGAGCTGGCCCAGTCCCAAAACATCTACTCAGCAAAGCTGCTCCAAATCCGAGCAAGATATATGAGCCATTTGCTCCTGAAATGATCAGAAATAGCAAGTCAATTTTCACCACGTCGCACCAACTACAGCAGACACTTCAGCTCTTTTGGAAAACCTACTTAAAAACAAATATATATTGGCACAGTGTTTCTCACTGGCAGAGAGAGAGGGATAATACAATTGTTGGTACTATGTACAATGATTTGGGGAAATTCTCATTAGGGTGTGTGTGTGTGCATGTGTGTGTGTGTGTGTGTGTGTGTTGGAGGCTGGTGGGGGTTGCAGAATTGTCTATGGGTATTTACAAACTTATAGCTTATAGACTTTTCCATCCAGACATCGAGGCAAATAAACAAATCTTCAGAAATGTCTACAAAATACCTCATTCCGATAATGGAAACTGTCATTATTTACTTACCTAGGTCTATGTGTTGTTCTAATCCCTTGTTTGCTCATCCAATGATTTTGTAGAAAAAGGATGGTTAAAAATCCCAAGATAAGATTGTTTTGTGTAAGGAACAGAACAAAATAAATATGTTTTATTATACAAATGTTTGTACATAACAAGTCAGTTTAACGTTACTTACTATTTATTTTCTTCTGCCTTGTCACATTAGAAAAGATGGGCCAATCTCTTGAGCCCCAAAACTTAGTACGTGTCAGAAAAACCTCAAGCCTCAGTAAAAAAAAGTACAGATAAATTACTACAACTAATGAGATGAATACGCTGCCTTAAGAAACGCTATTTTATATCTAAAAAAAAAAAAAATGAAAAAAAAAAAAAAACTCCCAAATTGCTCCCAAAGTCATAATAGATTGCTTTGGTGCTTTGTCCAAAAAGTCTCCAGCTGTATACCTATAAGGGTGCATTTTATTCTATCTTTCTTTCCTTTTTTTTTTACTTTTTTTTTTAACTTGACTACCTGTGTAGTGCCCCAGTACTTTGTTGTAATTTTGTTTACTGACTGAGATTCGAGAACTATCATGGACGGGAAGATCTTTTGAGAATGATGGCTTACATTTTGACCTGTTTCACATGCAATCCTGTAGTATCAAATGATCTCAGATGTCTTTGATATAGCACATATTATGCATGGGCTAATTTTATGAGGAATTTATGGTGCTTGGATGCAGTATAAGCAATACTTTATTGGAAACTGCAGCATGGATTTGAATATTCAGTTTTCTATTCCTTTACAATTTACAGATCTTTGTGATGAGTGATGACACAAATGCAGATGAATGAGCTTCAGAGCACCCTTGGTACAGTTGGGTTTTTAAAATGTAATGGTTTCAGTCTTGCTGCTTGGACCACATTCTTTAAACAAACTGTTCTTTTTATCATAGTGACAGTCCACATTTTCATACAGTATATTTTATCCTATTCTACTTCCATCTTTTTTTTTCTTCTTCTTTTTTTCTTCACACAGAACTCTTAAGAGAGAACAGAATGTGGACAGGACTGCCTAACCCTTGTTTTTTTTGGTTAAATGTCTGTTTTAACTTGTATTTAAATGTATTTTTTGGACAATAGAAAAGATGACAGGTGCGAGCAGTATGTGAAACTTATTTTTCGTTTACAGGTGTTTTGGCTTAAAAGCCTGGAAGAAAGAAGAAAAAAAATGTTCAATATTAATTAACAAGCCTATTTGGACAGATTTCAGATATTTAAATCCATACACAGAGTTTGACTTAAATGGATGGTTCTGTCTACTTATGTGTACTGACTGTTTATCATAAAGCTTAGTGATAAAAAAGCAAAGAAACTGTAAGAATATTGAGGAATAATATGCAAAGAGAAGTACTGTTATGAAAATAAAAATTATCTTGAGTTGAAAATAAAAAGCTTATTGAGTAAAAAAAATATTGGTAATGAAAGAAATTTGCCATTGATGTTGTTTATTTTCATAATAAATTGGGAAATCTAAATCAGAGAGAACAATCAACCATCAATAAGCTGTAAAACTGCTTCCACAGCTGAAGCTGTTGATAACCAAAATTGCTGACATTAACTGATTAGCATATTCATTGCTACAGAGCAAATTGGTATTATTCTATGTAATGAAACATACAATGCAAATCATTGAGATATTACTGTTCAAAATGGTTTGAAATTACTTTAAAAATGAGATTGTACAAAAATGAATTTCCTCAAAATAAATCATCCAGATCATTCTGATCGTATTACATTTGTACTGTAGGTGTTTGTAGCGTACATAAATGCATATATTACAATATATTAAAATTGGTAAACATGAATACATGAATACATCTAAAATGTAAACTTGTATGAATAACTTCAGAGATGTTTAAATGTTCTAAAAATGTTTTAAAGTTTTTATTATTATTATTATTATTTTGTATTTTACTGTATTTTCTCTCTGTTTATTTTTCTTGTGTGTGTGTGTGTGTGTGTGTGTGTGTATAAATTTGACCTTGACCTGTTCTTGACAAGTTTTGTGAGATTCAAAGTTTGATGGTATTTTTTGTAAACTCACAGAATTATATCTTGTAACCTAGGCATCTACTTGTTCATGCATCTTCAATCACAACAGATCTTTATGCAAATGCAGGCAAATCTAAGCCTTAAAGTTTTTAATATGAATAAACTCTTTCAAGCTTCCAGTCTGTCTTTGCTTTGACGGGGTCTCTCTTTAATGAACACTGTCTCTGCTCAGCCACTTGACATTCAGTGCACTGACAGATTAAGAGAGAGCACCAAAGCTAATCAGCCCTCAGGCCCGTTTACTCTTCAGTTTCTGTTTACTTGTCATGCCCTCAGTTTCTGGAGCCATGACCACTTCTTTATAGTCAAAATAATTTTCTAGGTAATTTTTTTAAACCCATTATTGTTAATTACTCCCTTTTTACAGTTAATAAATAATTTTTTTAAAGGTTTCATTTAATGAGGTTATAAATAATTGACTGCCATATGACTAGTAAGGGTGAATTAATAAATTTACAAAATAATAAAATGGTTGGATTTAAATGAATTGCTCTATGTGGTCCTGTTTTTTTGGAAGTTAGATCACATCAGATTAGAAAGGCATTGTAATTCAAATTATTTATTTTTACAATTTATTATTTCACTGCATAGAGTGCCCTTTTTGTTGCATTAATAAGATCTAAAAATTAACTCATCATCTCATTTGCCGGATGGTGCTTTTAGCCCCAGATGAGACCTGGAAGAATATTTTTTGGTTTATTTATTTAATTATTATTATTTTTTTTGTCATCAAATATTATGATCCATTTAGTTGGTGGGCACAGTGGCAGAAAATGACTTGGGCTTTCTGTCTGCACAGTGAGTGACTTGGAGTTAGTGTCTAGTGAAGAAGACAAAAAGCTTCTACTGAAGAAAGAATTAGGTGTTCTTTCCTCGTAGCTCTTACCATGTGAACAGCAGAGTGGCAGCACGTTGTCTTGCTAGGATGGTGAAGTGAAAATGGTAAGCACCATAGATTTAAAGGGGACATCGGGGGCCAATTTTACACAAGTTGGTATGACTCTTTAGTGTCTGTAACATACCTGTACTTTGGTTAAAATTCCCCAATGATCGTGTAAAACAACACCCTTTTTACTTTGCCAAAGACCCATTTCAGTGCATGTCTCTTTAAATGATAACCCCACCCCTCTCTTCCTTGAGGCATGACACAAGACACATGCATATATTTGTATTTGACACAGGAGGCGATCAAATAGCTGGCTATCTATGAAACTACTCATCAGCTCGATGGATGACAGTTCCAGACTCAGGCAGCCCATAACAAACTGGCTTTTCTAAACTGGCTGTCATGACACAAACCTTACTAAATGCAAAAAAGTAACATTTCATCTGACGTCCCCTAAAGCCAGTGTGTGTGTTTATGAACAAGGTTGTGAGGAGACAGAAGTTAAATTTGTTTTAAGACACTCTCTCCTTAACACACATAATAAATGTTGTTGTCCTCTTCACACCAGCTCAAACACAATTGTGAGTGAAGATACTAATCTCCACAGCCAATATACCACAAATAGGATCAGGGAAGCATGAAATCCATACCTTGTAAACACATACACCTTCAGACAGAGACAGACAGAGAGTGACAGAGTAGAAGCGTCATGCCCATACAAATGGGCTTCCTCACAAGAGGATGTAAAATGCAGCTTCCAAAACAATTTGTCTTTGTTAATCAGCAGCACAGCTATAGTAGATATCACTGTTGCAGAAATCACCCATTCGCATATCAGAATTGGGTCAGTGCAGTGAAGTTGCATTTTTTATTGATCATTCTACTAAACCTTATGTTAGTCAACTCAAATGATTCTGAATACTTTTTGCATGCTTAATGCAAACTATATCAGTAGACAAATGTTTTAAATATGGCTTGTAATGTTCCCATTATGTTCTGTCAGGCTTCTGTGCTTTTGAATATTAATCAAGTTGACCAAACTGATTTGCTACAATCAAAATGTGGCTGGTGATGGGGGAATGCTAGCCAATGGAATGCTTATTAATGCTTATTTATTCAACCCACTTCTGAAGGAATTACATTTGAAAGCTTTTTTTTTTTCAGAATCCCAAAGTAGAGATGGTGTCAATTTAATACATTTTGTAACAGCAGCCAGTGTCATCACAATGAAAGCATCCAAAGTTTAACATGCATATAACAACTTTGATACATCCAGTGTTTTTTATTAAAGCACTAAATACAGCAGAAATATTGTGGATATTTTAAACACTCAAGACAGACATCACTACCTAAACCTCACAACATTTGGCTGCTATTTGTGTTTTCCAGTTGAGCATTTCTCAATATTTTTGATGCTCTTGGCCAGGCACGTGCACAGGTAGGGCTCAACCTGTGCAGAGCACATGCCCTTTTTGCCCTTACACTCCGAAGTGCCCTTTTTTTTGGTGGTGTTTTTTAAAAAAAATTTATCAATGCTATTGGTCACCCTTTACATCTGTCTGTCTGTTTTACAAATATTTAGCAAATGAAAGTTCTTAAAACGAGCTTGTGTAAATCTTATTCGATCCTCAAGCTGTCAGTAAGCTGATAACTCCGCCCCCTCTATATATTCATTAAATCAACTGAAGTTCCACATCAGCCGCACTGTAGACAACAGCTGAGCTGAACAAAGTTTTGCGAAGGGTAAATAAATATCTTGTTATATAAAGGCTCTTATTTTATTTATTTGATGTCTGACTGAAGCCCCTTTCACACTGCCATTCCGGCAAATACAGGGGTAAAGTGTTCCTGTAATTGTTCCCTGGTCGCTAGATTTGGCACTTTCACACTGCCAGTGATGACCCGGTATATGTGCGTGCTTTCACACACAACCCTTGAAGATCCCGTAACGACACGTGACATCAGCGCGTGACGTGTAATGTACGAGTCGACAACGCTTGGCACATTATACTTTAACTGAAGCAAGCAAACGATCTCTGCATCAGCGCGGGAAGTGAGGAACTAACTGATCTCTGCTTCATTACAGTTTGCACATATGTTTTCATCGCGAATGTTGATCTTCCTTCAAAACAGCCGGTAAAAGAGTCGCGCGATAACGCGCGTCATCACTTCGATACCGAATTAGATCTGGCTTTTGTTCACACAGCGCTCGTTCCGGATCGATTACCGCAATGTTACTATGTCCCCGACCCGGGTTCGATTCGGTAATCAATTCCGGGACGTGGTTGCTTTCACACAGAAGGCGACCAGGCAATGTGACGGGAATATTGCGGGTCCGACGTGCAGTGTGAAAGGGGCTTATGTCCCCGACCCGGGTTCGATTCGGTAATCAATTCCGGGACGTGGTTGCTTTCACACAGAAGGCGACCAGGCAATGTGACGGGAATATTGCGGGTCCGACGTGCAGTGTGAAAGGGGCTTGACTAACTGAGACATGTGGGGTGTCGCCTGAGAGAGAGGGCTAGCATTTGCCATCTAGTCATAGCCAATACATAGCCAACACTTAAATGGCCTGTGCCATAGCTGTCAACATTGAACATTGAAAATAAGGGACATTTCCCGGAATCCATCCCCAAAATAAGGGATTTTTTTTTTACACGATTCTTATCCACAAACTAAAAAAAAAAAAGCACTAATCATTAACAGTCCAAAGAGTTTATAACTACACAATATATATTAAAGAATGACAGACCAATTGATAAGTTAAAAGTGATTTATTTATGAACAAGGTAATATTAATAATAATTTAATATTAATAATAATTTCGTGCTGAGAAACGTCGTTTTTCCTGACAACGACAAATTTTGCAGTAGGCATAATTTGGACCTACATGGCTGCTTGTCAGGTAGTGGAAGGTGGACTCCCATTTACTCAAATATCGGCATAATTTTGGTTGGTGATTAATTCAGTGATTTTGGCATTCGGCGTCCTAATCCATCATCGCACATCACACTCATCTACTCTTTCGAAGTTCACTTCCCGCTACTTTTTCCCTCTTCCTCCCGCCCGCTGGCGCCGCTGCAACTGTCTTCTTCTTCGATGGTAGCCTAAGCTACTGCTACCTGCTGTACTGGAGGTCAAGCAACCCAAGTGCAAGCCACTTCACAGACACAGATAGATGCGTGTTCTGAGTTAACACATAGTGTAAAATTACGGGATATTTAACGGGAAAATACTAAAACGGGAAGACAGCGGGAAAAGACCTAAAATACGTGAGAAACCCGGAAAAAACGGGAGGGTTGACAGCTACGGCCTGTGCATACAGTAGCATTTAATCTTTTATAAAATGCGATTTTGGCCAAATGCATTTTACCACAGGAAAAACCGAGCGCTCCGTCTATATAGCTACAAAAACTAGTTTGTAACCTGTAGATTAAAGTGTAATGTGATGCCGGCAGCGGCAGGCACCGTCGCCGTTTTAATGACGGACAAAAAAAAATTCACATTTGCACACATTCGCTGGTCAAAAACTATATATTGATAAGTAATACAACAACATATAATTTGTTTTTACCATCGGAAAATCATAACAGGTGCGCCCCCGCGCTGTTTCGTACTGGAACTTACACAAAGCGACGAGTGATCCTCGTCACCTAGATAACATTTATAAAATATATTTCTAAGAAATTTCTTCTTTGATTTATGATTGCTGATACACTTAATTTATTAACATTTAAGCTAATCATGTTTTGGTATACTCTCCGTTTGTCCTCACATGTATAAAATGTAGTAAAACATGGTAGGCGGATACATGTTGGATATGTTATAGTTACGGTATGGCTATAGTTTCTTATAATCTGGAATTGAGTTGGACATAATTAAATTATATTTTAAAAAAGTTTGTCAAAAATACTTGACTCATTGCTCACCTTCCCCTCTTCTCAATGTCATTCATAATCATGTAAACCAAATAATACAAATTAGCTTATAAAACCAAACAGAATAGCTAAAAAAGAGAATATATATATATATATATATATATATATATATATATATATATATATATATATATATATATATTCTTTGCAAAGTTCATAAAAAAGTGCATAAAGTTCAATAAAAAAAGATTTTGGTTTCTGTTTGGTGTTATAAGCTAATTTGTATTATTTGTTTAACATGTTTATGTATGAGTCAAGTATTTTTTTTCGCTATAATATAAATGCAATTTAAAAAAAGAGGGAGTACACAAGAGCTGTTGTAATTAGGTTTAAAGAAGCCCTTAAAACCCTGTTTATCTATATTATCTAATTATCTAATATTATTATTATGGTTGTTATTAGTCGTGAATAAATCTAAAGCTTTTGAGACTATTATTTGGTGTTAATGAATTTGTCATGAAGATGTGACCATTTCTTCCTGTTATGCAGGCTTACTAAATAATCTTGATATAAAAAAAGGGAGGGGGGTGCCCTTTTTCAGTTTCAGCACATGCCCCTCAAAAGGTCTGTGCACGGCCCTGCTCTTGGCTGCTCTCAGTGCTTTCTCCGGTCTGCTATCAATCCCACAATTCACTGCACAACCATTAAGTTCAACGCTCATAGAAATTAATTGCAAATTACTACTTTTTTTTCTTGGATTATTGGTGTGGTCGACTTGAAGTGGCGCTGTACAGACAAATCGGTGTAGGTATGTTCAGGGCCGTCTATCTAATCGCTCTCACAGTACTTTGATGTCATACAATTGGTCTGTGCAGTGTTGCTTCAAGTCAAACACACCTTATTTCTTATCCAGGCTAGTGAGCCAAGACTGCCTCTGGTGCCACAAAATAGGCACATGATTCGTCTGGCACAGAGAGAGAAACATACATGAGAATAACAACTTTCCCATTGTCTGCATTTTCACTTCCATCACTTCTGCTTTTATCAGACAACCACAAATAATGCAAAATTACATAAATCATAGTGCATAATCCTCTAGCCAGCACATTATAGAATCCCTGCTGTTTCACAACAAATCCTGTAATATAATCACCTGTCACGGTGGATACAGATTCAGTTGCTGTACATTGCTTTATTTCGCTTGTGCTTTATGCCCAGGTCATGTCTCACAGTGAAGGCACACAGAAATAATAAGCTGCTTGAACGATGAGGCAGTCACAGAAATGCCAAGTTTAATCTGTAAAATCAGCCTCATGTTCGAAAATGGTTTATTTTTTGATTCTGCTCATTATTTTTAAGGATTAAACCGCGTTTCCCCATGTGGTCGCATTTTACATAGTCATTGATGGCTATGCTGGCAGTCTGAGCGCATGGAGGGTTGTGTGAATCTGAATGAGGAAAATTATTTGCATACATTTACCCCATAGTTGTAAAGCACCACATATTACAATGCACACTTGTAATGAGTGTACTTCCATGCATCTTGCTACCAGGTCATTAGTTTGCATGTAATCTGTCTGTGGTAATGCACAGCAGAGTCTTATATACTTGTGTTGTCAATCAATATATGAAATGCCATCATCTTCTGTAGCATTACTAAGCTGTGTGAATGTGTTGAGACAATGCTTTAAAGAGAACACATGCTTGACTGAGCTGCCTGTGCATGAGCAGTGTGAATGATTTGACACTCTACAAAATGTTGGCATGATCGTTTCTCAAAGAGTGAGCTCAAAATGAGGCTGCTTCATTCTGACATGAGCTAGTACAATGCTTCAGGTTTGATGACATAATGTGTGATGACTGCTGAGAGCTCTTCAAGTGGTACTGTTGAGTAATTATATTGCCATATTTTGTTGTACTTGCAAAACGCTGAAAGCACTCGAGAGAGTAATTATTTGATATACCTTAGTGAACAGTTTGCATATATAGTATGCAAATGCATGAATTTAGCACTGGTGTGTAATAAATGGAAAAATAGCAGAAACCCTTGTTAATATACTAGGGGTGTAATGGTACATTGGTATAATTTTTGGTATGGGTATCTTCTAATACAGCGTTGTAACATTTGCAAGAGTGGAACTTTATTGGAATCTTCCAGTTTTATATATTGGTACTCGTCTCGTCTTTCAAATTATGTTCGAGTTGCAATCATCGCTTCCTCTTTGCCATAAGTTTTAATGTGAAATAAACATTAATGAACATCTCACACCTCATGTAATTGCTCAATCAGTTTTTGTGTACCGTTGCACCCCTATAATATACTGGTATCAAGAATTTCTTGGAGATATATGTCCTTGGAAATTAAGGGGAAAAAGCCTTCAAGTAAAAATTGTCTTCTGTTGAGCTGTGGTAAAAAAAAAAAGTTAACAGTAAAGGTCATAATTACAATTAAAATAAGTATAAGACATACAGACGTACATAGAGCTGCAGAAAGCTCCTGAGACTTTAATGGCAATGGCAATATATATACTTAATAGGAAAATCACATGAATTAGAATTTAGATTCAGACACACTTTGTAGGAGGCTTAAAATCTGATTTAATTAAGATTTTTGTTTCCAGATTTTTTTTTTCTTTCCACTGTGCAATTCTGTTTTGGATATTGGTAGTTTGAGTTTTAATCTGTTACAATCAAATGTATTTTCGATAATGGATTGACTGGATATGCATTCAAAGGAACAAACTGGATTGTGAATGCTAATGCTAATGCTAAGGCTTTTGACTTTAAATGAACAATGTGGTTTTCTCAGCCATCAGGACTTATTGAGCTCTTGATTTAACAACAGGGGGTAACATCTTCAACTCAGTCTTGTTTTTCACACTCACATACATACACACTCACCCTCATATATTGTCAGCTATTGAGCACCTGCCCAGAATACAAACACTCAGGAGCTCACGTATCCTGGCAACAAACTGCACAGTTTCAGAAAGTTCTGGAGGCTGAATATCTATGTCGAAATCCATCAGGAATAAAGTGTGTGTGTGTGATGACTTATCAATCAGCAGCCTTCCCTTTTTGCTCCGACATAAAACTCAGAGAGTGGAAGAATTGTAAAAGATACAGTAATAATAATTATTATTATTTTTAAAGCACACAGGCGTATGAATTAAAGTAATATGATGTGATTTAAATTTCTCCATTCTCTTTTGAGTTGTTACAATCTCTTGGTGCATAAAGAAGATCTGTAAAGTTCTAAAGACTAAAGTCTCAAACCCAGAGAGATATTCTTTATAACAGTTAAGACTTGTCCACACCCTCCTAAAATGCCTCGTTTAAACATGCCCCCATGTCTACGTCACTGTGTTGGATAACACTGCCCAAATGTTCACACAAAGAAAGAAGGTGTAACTTTTATTCTCGCTGTAGTATTATTGTTGCCCCCATGTTGTGCAGACACTGTGTTTCGTTGTGAAATCGAAACTACTTTGTTTGGCCTTCCAAAAGAGGACGATATCCGCTTTGTCATGCCTAAACCTGATCCCTGTTGATCGCTTAGGAAATACATCAACTTGCCTTGTGGATCGCCTGATCGGCTTTCACCGTGGAAGAAGCGGAGTCCAGCACGGGGTCTGCACATGTGTCCTTCGTCGAATCCGCCAGCTGCCCAACTCTCTAAACTGCCGGCCGCTACTCACTCAAGCCCGCAGTGTGTGACACATTTTATTGAGGACTGTTTCCTGAACCTGGAGACTTACCTACACTTGTTCTGCGCTCAAAGGCTGTTCTATAAAGTGGGGCAGTTCCAACTTTGCAAGGACAGTCTGGCACTTCTGACTCATAGCCTGTAAGTACATGTTTTATATTTAAAGAACATGATGGAAAATAATGTTTTTGAACCTTAAACCACATAAACACATTGCATTACACCAAATAGCGATGTTGTATGACCCCTTTGAAAGTGCTATATAAAAAGGTGACTTGACTTAAAGGTTTTCGCTCACTAGATCATTATATATTTATATATGTGTGTGTGTGTGTGTGTGTGTGTGTGGTAACTACATTATTTTAATAAATTTTAATACAGAGATAGTATGTTAAAAGCACATTTTTGTTCAAATTTATGGTGTCTCAAAATAGCACAGTTTAGTAGACTTAAATGTTCGTAAGATTATATGAAGAAGTACTAAAGAATCATTTTTAGTATATTAATGACAAAAATAGTGTGTGAAAATAGAGCACTTTAAGTACATAATAGAAGTGCACTTTTTTCACCTGGGTTTGTGATATTGCACCTCTTATTATTTTATAACACAACAGGCCTGTCCAAGCCAAAGAGAGTATGTCAAACACATATTATCGTTTTTTAAGAGCGGAAAAATCCAGCCATCATATCATGCTGTCCTTTTGTAAAACAACTCTATGTGATTAGCTATGGCCTAAATGAGCTGGGAAACCTATTTGGCTGGTCCATTGGAGGTCTTTCTGGGAATAGCTCTAATGAGGGGAGACCCTTCGAAATGGGACACCAATCAAAACCATTCAATGGACAGAGATCTAATAACAGGGTCGGTTAATGTATACCCAGGCGAGTCCATCCGTTCTCTCGCAGAGTGCAATAGGCCTTGGCTGCTTAACTACATGTCCAGAGAATGGATTGATAGAGGGAGAGACAGAGGGAGAAGCAGAGGGAAAAGAATGGATGGAGACAGACCAATGGAGGGAATGAATGAGTGAGGGGGACCCAGAGGTGGAGGCAGGGAAAGAGGAGGGAGAATGTAATAGAGTGTATATGAAGATGGAGAGAGGTGAACGGGTAAAGCGGGAGAGGTGAATGAAGGGAAATTGAAGAGAAGAGATGGGGATGGATGGGACAGAAAAGAAGGGGATTGGCTAATTATTCTTCTGAAATCACTGTAACAAAGAGCCTTAGATTATCACAAATTTTTCTAAATGAGTTTTCTAATAATAATGAAGAGAAATGCTTAATCATGAAACGTGTCCTATCTGATAAACAGGAATTTAAGGGTAATCTTTTTTTTTTTTTTTAACTATAAAGCATAAAAAAATGTGTACTGAATTTTTAAGTTTACTTCTTTAAGGTGAGGTTAATATATTTAAATACCTGTTAAAGTCCTTTTAAAATAAACGTTTTTGTGCGGTAATGAAAGAATTGATCAAAATAAAATACAAAATGTAATCTTTAAAACTGTATATTATTTCAGAGTTTTAAATAACTGTGTTTGAGCGTTAATTATCCACATATAACCAGATAATCACCACCAGGTGTTCCCCATTACCACTCCCCCATATATACTATGTTTGGACTCGCAATGATTGCGAAGTCTTGTTTAGTTCTGTCTGGCATTTCCGATCGTTTTCCCTATGTTTCTTCCTTCCATGTTTGATCTTGGATTGTTTATACCAATTGTGATTCTCTGTTGCCTGCCCCGACCTCTGCTTGTTACTGGTTCTGATTTTGGATATTATTAATGCTTGAAAAGGAAATAGAATTCAAATTTTGTTGGAAATCTTTGATAACAACATTTTGTGAAAAAAATTTTCATCTGTTAATTCTATGAATTAAATATTCCATTAACCTAAAAGGATTTAAACAAAGTTAAAATACATAAAATACTCATGTTTGAAAATATGATGATGCATTTCTGTGTTTATGTAAGAGCTTAATGTACTACAGGATAAGGCAACAATGGTCCTGGAGTGCCGCTGTCCTGCAGAGTTTAGCTCCAACCCTAATCAAACACACCCGAAGAAGCTAATCAAGGTCTTCAGAATTACTAGGGAGGTGAAGTTGTTTTTTTTTTAGGGTTGGAGCTGAACTATGTCTATCCCTGATGTAAGCATGTACACATTATGTACAAATAATTACTAAATTATTACAATTACTGATAAGATTACCTTTATAAATCAGTAAGGCAAGTTGGTTTAGATGAAAAGCCTTTGCTAACCGGCTCACATATAAAACTATCCATTACACGCAGAAGAACTGTGATAAGAATGGAAAAGAGAGGGATGAGGATGAGTGGGTTGCTGAAAAGACTGAGATGAAGGAAGAAGAATATGGAGGTACATAGCTGTTTTCTCGAGAGCATCTGCTCTTACAGTCTCATCTGCTGACATCTGTCCTCAACAGTTAGCAGCCAGCTGCTCATGTTCTCCAACCACCCCATGACTCCTTTCCTTTTCAACTCACTTGCTGTCTTTAACGTTGCCTCTAACTATATTGCCAGTTTCACTGCTGCCATTCAGGCCTTTCTCCTTCTGTCCTCTATTCCAATTCAATTTACATACTGTTCCAAAGCCGCTTTACAGAAAAGAGTGCCTTACAAACTCCACAGTGAGCAAGCCAAATGTCGTAGTAGCAAGGACAAACTCCATAAGATGTTTAAGAAGACAAGAAAGAAAGTGAGTAGAAAGTGAGATTTAACTGAGGAAGCCCATTTATTCATTTGAATATACAGTGTGAAATACATACATACGGGTAAAGAATGTATAGCCTGAATGCAGTATAAGTCACTTTGGATAAAAGCGTCTGCTAAATGCATAAATGTACAGACACATTGTAGTAATGCTTATTGGTTAATTTGTTGCTTAACTAAATGTAATGATTACAACCAACATCATGCGATAGGTAGACAGTATTGTGGTTGACAGACTCTGGTTATTTTGAGTGGCATGATTCTATATATATGCACTGCACAAGCAGCTACAACAGCGGAATAAAGAAACATGCATGAATAAGAAAATAAAACTTCATTCTTTGTCTTACTCTCACACTCACCGACACACAGGGGTGCGAATGACAGGACCTAGTGAACCCCAGGATGGGGGTCCCAAGGTGTGGGTTTAGCAATGGAATAGAAAATAAGGAAATTTGCTTTCTGAAGGAATAAGGGGAAAAAAGCTCTTCCTTGCAGCATACAGAATGACCCAGTTAGTGAATACCAATGCATCTGACCCGAGCACAGAGAATGGAGGTGGACTTGCTGTGTTTTGATAACTGGGAAAGCTAGTGCAGCAGGTTTAAAATGTGTTTCTGTCTCTCTTTTTCTGAGAATTTGTGATGAGTTCAGTGTTACTGGGTATGAGGAGTCGCCAGTACCACACAATGGCACACGCTGATGAGTACTGTCGGTAATTTCCTGCCTCCTGCCTCCTAAATTGCCTGCTTGGCAGCTGTGCGTGCATGCGTGTGTGTGTGTGTGTGTGTGTGTGGCTGCATGGTCTGAAGAGAAATTACCCTCTTCTCTCTAATGAGGGACTCAAAATGATGAAACAATGAACTTGGACATAGAAGAAGAGTAATTACAGAGACAGATCAACAGGTGCGAGTGAACAGCTGAGTTGTTAGTACTTCTACAGGTAGCCTATATCTGGTTCTGATTGCAGGCATGCTGCGTGTCTTTATGAATGTAATTATGTGTTTGTACACATCCTCTAATACTTAATCACAATTAAAGAGTACTTGTAAACTGACAGAAATAGGAACATAAGAAGCATGAACTAAATATGAAACAATCCCAATGTGGAAAGAACATATTTACAGTATATTATATACAAAATTAACTTGTTAAAATTACATTTTAAAATGCTATATTTTATTTAGTACTGCTCTGAATAAGCTATTTCTATTAACAGATGCTTACATTTACATTTGTGTTATGGGGTATATATAAAACTGTGTTATGTGTAGCTTATTCAGTGTATTACACACACACACACAAATAAAATCCATCTTATTTTGTTAAAATTAACATGTATTATTTAATTTCTGCTGAGTGCATGTAAACATCTGACCACAATTTGTATATATACTCTACATACATACATATACATTTATATATATATATATATATATATATATATATATATATATATATATATATATATATATATATATATATACATTTATATATATATATATATATATATATACATTTATATATATATATATATATATATATATATATATATATATATATATATATATATATATATATATATATATATATATATATATATATATATATATATATAAATGTATATGTATGTATGTAGAGTACAGACCAAAAGTTTGGACACACCTTCTCATAAAGAGTTTTCTTTATTTTTATGACTATGAAAATTGTAGAGTCACACTGAAGGCATCAAGGGCTATTTGACCAAGAAGGAGAAAGAGTGATGGGGTGCTGTGCCAGATGACCTGGCCTCCACAGTCACCAGACCTGAACCCAATCGAGATGGTTTAGGGGTGAGCTGGACCACAGACAGAGGGCAAAAGGGCCAACTAAGCATCTCTCGGGGAACTCCTTCAAGACTGTTGGAAGACCATTTCAGGTGACGACCTCTTGAAGCTCATCAAGAGAATGCCAAGAGTGTGCAAAGCAGTAATCAAAGCAAAAGGTGGCTACTTTGAAGAACCTAGAATATGACATATTTTCAGTTGTTTCACACTTTTTTGTTATGTATAAAATTCCATATATATTTCCACATGTGTTAATTCATAGTTTTGATGCCTTCAGTGTGAATCTACAATGTTCATAGTCATGAAAATAAAGCAAACTCTTTGAATGAGAATGTGTCCAAACCTTTGGTCTATACTGTATATATAGATAGATAGATAGATAGATAGATAGATAGATAGATAGATAGATAGATAGATAGATAGATAGATAGATAGATAGATAGATAGATAGATAGATAGATAGATAGATAGATAGATAGATAGATAGATAGATAGATAGAATGAGTACATCAGAAATGTCATTATTTAGTGCCATGTTATTAAGCGCTGTAAATATGCATTGACTAAGATGGCCAGTCATTTTGTGTTTTTGTGTGTGTGAAGTCATACAAATCTCATACCAATGAACCTGTCCTAATAACCATTGTGTAGCTTTAGTTTGTTCTGACAGTATGGGTCATTACTGTTCCCATAATCCTTGTATTCCTTTGTAATTTCCAAATGAATGTTGATTTTTTTCTTCAATAACTTTCTTCATATTTTTGATCTTCAATAAAAATAAAGTTTGTCCACTCTTTCCTAATGTTTGGAACAGAAGCCACAGCTTGGCAAAACTAGAAAACTGTTCTGTGTCTGTTTTCATAACTGCTGACTTCAGATCTCATAACCATGGCTATAGCCAGCTATGAGCCAGCTCCTGACCTCAGTAAATTTTTCATCTGAATGACTAATTTGTTGTTCAGAACTCCTCCTATGAGTGTCTGTATATAATTCCATTTCGATGGTTTGGAGTAATGTTAAAATTATCCACCCCTAACCTATAGTAAAGTATTAGAATATTTTGATGCGATAAATATGGTATGATTTTGAATGATCATCCTTCCAAAGAGAGAAAATATCTTTCACAAACATCTCTGTTTCTTTTTATTATTTTTAGTGTATAAAATGAGTTGTTATTAAATCACAATTCCTAACCCAGCCCAGACCTTACTGAATTTCAAAGCCTGCCTATAGAATTCATCAGTTAGGCCTAAAACATTCCAGAGTTAATGAGAAAATATAAAAAAAAGCAATTAAAAAGCTCATCATACAATACAGGGTGAATTTTATGTCTGAATTGAGTGTAAATGAGAATATATAGCAATTCAGCAAGTTCTCACCGTTCGTTCACCTCACAGATGTGAGACAGTCAGTGCAAAGCATAGTAACCTCTTCAGCATTACCCTTTATCTCTATGGCATCACCTACTCATAAATACTCATTAAAGCCATATGCCATAAGCCTTCAGCGCTACACATTTAAAGCCTTGAGAGAAACATTTGTTGATTGGAGGATGATTAATTAAAACTCATCTGCGAGTGGGTTTTTCCACAGGCTGAGCCCCGATATCTCATAAAAATAAAACATGGTGATGCATTACTTGCAAAATGGTAAACAGCTTTGTTTTCCCTTCAGGCATTTATTGGTATTATATGAAAGTTTAACAGCATCTTAAATTACATCTATAATCTCAGAGTGATTTCAGTCCTGTATGGGTATTTTGTAAAGTGTGTACACACAAACAATTATGCATGTGCATCGATTTTGAAATGTACAATATCAACAATTTAACACAAAAGCATATATATATATATATATTTAAAAAAAAAAAAATAATCGATTGACAGCCCTAATTTGCACACACACACACACACACACACACACACACACACACACACACACACAAACACACACATACACATATATATTTATATATTTATTTATTTTTTTCACATTTAGATGGTTCCTTTAACACATTTCGTTGACTATAAGTAATATTGTACCCTATCGACTAACTCTCATTTGAGTGTTTAGTAAAGTATTAATAGACTGGTAGGGTTAGGAAAAGAATAAGCTGATATGCACTTGCAAAGTTACTTATAGCAAGTAAAATGTCTGTTTTGGATATTATCACAATAAAGAGTTATTATGCAGACAGTCTACTACAACTCTATTGAGAGTTGACGTATGTACAAAGTTATGTATATTAAACAGAATGCTCAAAAGGGACCATCTGAATAAAATGCTAATTTATATTTATTTATTTATTTATTACAGACTTTAGATATATACTGTGGAAATTATACAACAATAGATTAGGTATATTTTTCTTTTTTATCAGTCACATTAATGATGTCAAATGTATTGTTGTTATGATGATGTTGATGATGATGATGATTGTTTCTGTCTCTGTTTCTGTTTCTGTTATCGTTTAATGTTTTTAATAGAAAGAAAGAAAGAAAGAAAGAAAGAAAGAAAGAAAGAAAGAAAGAAAAATAAAGAAAGAAAGAAAAAGAAAGAAAGAAAGAAAAGATCACTTGAAAATGTATAATTTTTAATAAAATCCTTTGCACTTTTTGGCTGAATTTAATTATCATCAAAACTGTAATCTCTCACAAGTCTAAATGAAACACTTTTATATTACAGTCTAACAGCAAAAGTGTGTACTGTATCATGCATTTACAAATTTACTTTTATATGCGTGTTTTCTGTCTGTCTTTACTTTGGCATAGAACTAAATGAACAATAAAATGCTAAATTCACTAAATTTAGTAAGTAGGCCTACATTAAAAGTAATGTTTTAGACACATTTAATAATTTCATTTAATACAAAAATCACCTATTCGCTATTCAATGAACCTTAAAGGATCTGTAAACATTTGTCTCTAAAGTCTTTTATATGTGAAGAGGCTTGCTTTTTTGCTTTTGTCAGTACTTGTCAGTGTTTTTATACATTTTTCGTTGAGAATCTTTTTTGTTCCAGGCCAGGCAGTCACATGTTTGCTGAAAGAAGTGATTGTAATGTGGTAGCTGAGGTGATTATAATTAGCCTTCATCACGCCTCATCTCTCTCGTTGTCGGACGTCAGGTCACCTGTAATGTTGCACAAAAGTGTTTGACGCCTGATTTGCTTCCTCTTCATCAAACACCTCAGACAACCGGCCCACCAATTGGGTCAATCAGACGACGGGGCAGACAGCTGGTCATGCATGTGCTTTTGTTCCCGCTTTGTGGTAAGAGTATAATAGGTTACTTCTGTCTGTATTCTGTTTCATCACTTATAATAAAATGTCTGTCTCTCTCACTTGTGCTTTCATTCCAGTCCATTTTCTTCTCAAAAGTGACCACACTTTTTCTTTTTCTGTCCTATCCTCATTGATTCTGGTATTAAATGGCAAAGCATAATTGTGTAATTTGGTTGTGAGTCTTTAGTGTGATAAGTATTACAGATGCATATATATGCACATATATTGGTGTTATTTTGGTTATAGACTATCAGATTTAATAAATATATGTGTATACACACACACATAAACGCGTAGTCATTTAGCAGATGCTTTTATCCAAAGCGACTAATAATCTAGGAACTTTGCTGGCGTATCATGGGTGCAGCAGGTGCAATGATATTACGCAGAGCCTGAAAATAGTATTTTTATGTGCAGCGTAACATCACTGCACCTGCTGCACATGTGGGACGGCATTACCACTTAATCTCATTAATGAGATTATAGTTCTTTGCCATATCGGCCTAGAAAATCGCAACTTTTCATTTTCCGTCAGTCTTAGTACACATTGTAACTACAGAAGCGTCAACTTTTAAATAGGAAAAACATAGAAACTCTTTGGTCATTTTTGAGCGAGATGCTAACCGTCTAATAGGATTCAATGATCTATGCAAAACTATGCTAAAAGTGCTACCACCAGACCTGGAGATCAGCTAAATGGATTCGAAAACGGTAAACGGTAACTATTTAACTCTAGGGTAAAAGTGGAGTGTTCCTTCAATGCCTTGAATTTTATGCGAGCAGTTATAGGTAGCCAGTGCAAATTGATAAACACAGGTGTGACATGCATTCTTTTCAGCCTGTTAAAGACTAATCTTGCAGACTCATTCTGGATTAATTGCGGAGGTTTGATAGAAATGGCTGTAAGACCTGCCAAGAGAGTATTGCAATGGTCCAGCCTGGACAATACAATAGCTTGAACAAGGAGTTGTGTAGTACATATATACACAGTATGCAATATATATACACACACACACACACCATACAGTCAGGTCCATATACAGTGTATTTGGACACAGGCACAATTTTTTATTATTTTAGCTGATGACTAAAACATATTAAAGTTACAATTGCACTGTACATTGAATATGGACTTAGAATGCACACTCTGAGTTCAATTTAAAGTTAAATGTTATTGTATATGCAAATTCCCATTTAAATTTAGAGGACACTTTTCCCTAATCAAATGCTCACTTAAGTTTATCTTTAAAAACACTAATGTAATAACAAACTAGATTTTTTTTTAGCAAATCTGAATTTATATATTTTTTTTAAATAATGTACATTGTAATGTTTAATTGTAATGTTTCCTTTTAAAACCAATTATTTCAGGTTTTAGTACTTAGGGGGGGGGGGGGGGGGGCAGGGGGGTGAAATGCTCATTTTAACTCAATCTCCTGTTAATCTTGAGCACCTATAAAGTAGTACTGCATCCTTCATATCTCCAAAAAGTCTTTAGTTTTATTATATTTCTAAGAGAAAAATAGTCTGTGCTGATTTTTTTCGGAAAAACACAAGCCGCTGGAGGCGTGACGTATGGGCGGAGCTAAAGAATCACTAGTGCGAGTAGGCTTTTGCGTTGAGAGCGTTTGGAAGTTGTGACATTACCGTGAGGAAAAAAACATCATCCAAAACAAACCATGGCTAACAGTCAGATTCAGCCGTTTATTTATGATCCAGAATCAGATCCCGAGGCTGAAACTGACCGAGAGCAGCAGCAGCAACGACAACAAACAGTGTCTCTTTGTGGTATGTATTGAAACTGTATATATTTGCTTATGTAACCCCTCTCTCCCGGGTCCTTTCTGACGCTCCTCGCACTCGCTCCGAGCGGGGCTCGAACCCGGGTCTCCTCTAACAAGGAGGCTAAATGGCTACAGCCACTAGCGTCTGTTGCTAGTGCGTAACTTGAGATCGGGGAGGTTTACCTGCACAGCACTAGCTCGCTGGCCTCCGTTACACTTAGCGGTTTTGGAAAATGACTAAGTTCCACTTTATGTCATCTTTTTTTCTTTCTTTAAAGGTGTACAAGATGTTTACTTGATGTGCTTACGCGCCGATTGCTAAGTTAACAACACAGAGATATTTGAAGCAGTTTTACTCACCGCCTGCGGTTCCAACACACGATCGTGACCCTTTTTCATTGGGACTGCATTATCCTTAAGAAATAAACGATATACAAATCTGGCGTCAAACTGGGCCTTGTTTGTAAAACAAGCATCTTCGAAATGCAGGGAACAAGCAAAAACACTTGCACAACTCCGTCGATGGTCTTTAAAAATAAACTCCGTCCACTGGTCCCTTGATGTTTTTTTTTTTTTTTTTGGTAATCTGTGCAGGGTTGTCTTGCCCTCGCAGCCAAAAACACACTTCTTTTGTGAGATTTCACTCTCGCTCTGGTCATTGAATGTCTCGTCTCTGCACTGCTTTACGGGAGCGCGCGCTCTTCAGGCAAAAGTGCCCCTAGGACCCATATAAGGAAATTCCGCTCCATCTAACGTCACACAGAGCCATACTCGAAAAAAACTTTCCGGAACTTGTGACAAACCGGAAGGAGTATTATTGGAACAAAAATACTCCTTCAAACGTACAACTTAATCTTTGAAACTTTTTCCATGTTTAGCATGGGAATCCAACTCTTTAACAGTGTAAAAAACTCAGTATGCATGAAATAGCATTTCACCCCCCCTTTAAAGTTATGAGAGCCAGGGTGACTCAGAGGGTCCAGAGGTCCAAGGCGGCACTGAAGGCACACGGTGATCGGTTAATCAACAGCACCCACTCCACGAAGGCAGCGAAATCCTCTCTGGGACCGTTCAATGGTAGGCGTACCTTACCCACTGGGAAGTGGGTAAGGCACGCCAGATCGAGAAACGGCACGACTGCTCCAGGCATAGGAGCTGGACAGCTGGTAAGGCCATTCCGGGAAAGATTAAAAACAAAAAAGGGAAAAGGGAAAAACGCCGCTAAACTTACTTTCAGTCCACTATTCTGTTACACGAGTTGTTAATACAATTCTGGAGTCATCTGCTGTAGACTTTCTTTTCTCTCACATACACTCTCTTACTAAAATGGACTGATCTGGGATTTCACATGAAATTAGTCTCCATGATTAAAATTGTGCTGCCTGCAGAGATTTAACTCTGAAATTGTGAATTTCCAGGAAAGAGCTGGTAGGTCTTTTAGTACCTCTCACAAGAACAATTTCAGACCTTAATATGCATGTAATCACAGGTCTAGAATATCCTGTGATGTTTTTAAATAATCCACTTCCTTTTTTTTTTACGATCTGTCTGAGCTGAATGATTGGTCTTGTTCTTTTTAGCTTATATGCTGCCTTTAGTTGTGATGATACTTGAAAATAAAAACCTATGATGCTAGAGTTTATTCCTCTACAGCCAGATTGATTTCTTGTTGTTTGAAGATTTTTCATCATTCAACCTGGGGAAAACTTTCAAACACTAAGAAAGAAGTGATGTAATGTGTGATGTCACATTACTAATTCTTTATTTCAAATATATTGGCAAATTACGACAAAATAAACATTTGAAACAAGATAAATAGTCTATGCTTAGTTTCATGAAGTATGTGATTCATCACAATTAACGACCTTCTTCTCGAACTACAAACTGTGTTACAAATCTTATTTTATTATTGCAATTTTTTAAGAGTTTGAATGTAGGATTTTCAATGGGGTCTCAGACTTTGGACATCGCTGCATATTACAGTATTTTATACATCAGTTAGTTCTGGTCCTCAGATGCAATTGGTTTAATGGTCTTCCAAGATTAGTGAGTGAACTTTTCACTATTTGTATCACTCTGTCTGTATTGGTTCATTATAAGCCAGGCACAGCACTTTGCAGCTTTTGGATATAATGAGTAACACTTGTGTAATCATTTGCAGTAACAAATGGATTTGCCTTCAAATCCACACAAAATGAGAGCATGCATCTTTTCTTATAATAAGTGCATTAGGAATGAGTAATAATTGTTCATATTTTGGGTTAGAATCAACTTCTTAGTAGAATCATCCACAAATCCTTTCTCGTAATCTAGCAGCTCACTCTTATTGAAACAACATTTACAGCTCATTTCACACTAAATACTCAAGTTGACTTAATGAACTCTACAATTGCACATCTCTAAGGAAAAAATAGTGTTTGACTATAGAGAGAGAGAGGGGGAAGAGGTCGAACAGTACGATAATAAGGAATAGAGTATGTTCAACTTGAATACATTAGCATGCCGGATCAGGGTAGGCATCAATTTGGCCTATGACTCAGAGGTCCTGTTTTTTTTTTTTTTTTTTCACTTGGAGGACTTTAAAAAGTACAGCTGCTGTTGAGGAAACTTTGGATACTTTTCTAAACAGTTTTACAAATGAACTCTCATTTGCAGAAGCAGTAGGCTATTTTGTTACTTTAGCTGTGGCATTCCAACTGAAAAAAATGTTCTTAGATATTTCTGCAGCTCTGTAATAATATACTAAAGTTCCTTGTTTAGGGAATCTCATTTTATTTTATTTTATAAATTATTGTTCTGGGTTAAATTATGGTTTAAATGGTATTTCTTTCTTTTTGTAAAATGTTGCTAATATAATCCATTATCTGTGATTACAAATGTTTTTGGTACATGCCAAGTTCTGTCATGAAACTCTGGTGCAGGCTGATGGGCCGTTAACACAAATTGAAGATATTTTCACCATTAAACTACTTGGCACAAACTAACTGGGTCATGTTACATACACAACCAACCAACCAACCAACCAACCAATCTTACTGCTTTTCATTTAAATGTTAAATGGCTGGTTAGCATTTGCTAGAGCAGGTTGCAGCAAGCTTTCAGAGCTCCTCTGAAACCTTCCACATTCATAAAAAACATAAAAAAAAAAAAAAAAAAAATACACAAAGTTCTGATCAGTGTTACTTAGGCCTAAGTGTTTAGAGATATATCATGTTAAAGTGAGAGGCACATGATGCTCAATTATTCTTTATTTAGTGGGAGCAAAATTGTAGTATTGATTTGGCTATGTTCACACTTGATTTGTTTGGATTGATTGAAAAAAAAAAAACCTGGAGTGAGTGCTACACTAGTGTGGTTCATTTGAATAAGTGTGAACATTTCTACACAGTTGAGTAGCAAGATCGTGTCCAGTTTTAACTCTTTCTTCTATTTTGTATCTTTGGGAAAGAATAGGAATTCATCCTGTAGTCTTTGTAGCAGATCTTTTTTTGTTTGTATGATGGAGGAATTCTTGCTGCCTACATACAACGAGCGCATTTAGCCCAGAACACAAGTGTCGTTTTGTATATTCAGCAAGTTCCTTGAACTTCAGTCACAAAATATACTTCATAAAAGCCCCCTTGTTTCATATTGTATCTAAAAGTTCGGTCCTGAAAATAACAATGTGAACGCTAGTGAACCAGGACTAAATGTAGGCCAATTATTTTATTTTGTGGTCCAGACCAAATTAATGAAGAGAACCAAACTACAAAAATGGACACAACCTTAAAGACATTTAACAGACTTGTTTTTACAGCACAAGTACCTTTAATATACAATTGAGCAAACAATAAGCATCATTAGAGCAAAAACACTAGAAGTGCTCTGTTGATAGCTCATGACTTCATTCCCATTAACTTTTTATTGCAGGTTCTTGTTGTGGTAAGTAGGACTGAATGATACCCGAAAATACTAAAATACCATAACCCTAACTCTAAACTCTCAGATGACTGCAGATGGGGTTACTTGTGTGCATATATGTGTGTATTTAGTGTTTGCTAAAAGCATCATGCTGTGTGTTTTTGAGGTCCTTCAGCAGCTTCTATGTAACATCTGTTTTGTTTGCTCAAAAGAAGCCCAATTTCCTTTGAACGGCATTGTTGCAGTGGCCTCGTTCCCTGTGAAACCAACCATTTTGACGCACACTGTATTTCTTTATTTGTTTCTCCGGCCTTTTGTGTGAATGTGTATTTCAGTGAAAGACAACCTGGTTTTGTTGTGACAGTTCTTTTCATTTCTGTCCCACAAAGCTCCAGAGATGTCCTACCACTCTCTTGGGATATATATATATATATATATATATATATATATATATATATATATATATATATATATTTTTTTTACCACTTTTTGTTATGCAGATCTTTCAATGGCAGTGCTCATTTCTAGTAACTGTGAGCTGTAGGGAAAAAAAAGTGTCCTTGTTCTCACTGTAATTATATATATATATATATATATATATATTATTTTTGCTGTTGTCAGTTTCTGACTTTGTTTCGTTTTCATTCATGTCCTCTAGTTCTCTTTTCCAAGCCTCATAATTTTGAAAATACTGGACTAAAATGTTACATATTTGAATGTAGTCTAATATTTCAGATTGGTGAGAATGAAATGCTTTATACAAATTTTCTTAGAATGTCACTTAGTTACAAACAGAATAAGTCACATTGTCTCCAGTGCTCTGTCATTTACATCGATCACATATAGGGTCATTCTAGGTTAAATTCAAACTGGCATGCAAAGCAGTTTTATTAGAATTGTTCAATTGTGCCGTTACATCTGTCACCAAAGGGCTAAGAAAGAAGGAAAGAACAGAAGAGAAAGAAAGGGCTAGTGCAGTTTCAAATAATCTCTTCTTTTTATGCCGTCTCTGCATTTACCTCATCTGAACCACATTATTAGGATCTGCTGCCAACCTTGAATCCTCCCTGAACCCAGATTTGTTCTTGCAATCTGTGTTCATGTGGTCTCAGCAGTACTGTTTAGTTCTATTGAATACTGTGCAGTCAAGGCCTATGTTCTGAAGATGATTTGTTTAGAATTAAAATGAGTCATGCTGCCACAGAGACTCGTTTGTCTTTCCTGTGATGTCATCAAAAAGTGCCACGAACTAGTAATGACAATGAAGACAGCTCTACTAAAATTAATATGTTATAAACTTATTCACTAAATATCTCTTTTTCACTGTTTCTCTCACTTTACATTAATATACAGAGTACAATAAAGTTTTTTTTTATGTATTTAATTTTTAGCAGTGACACATTAAATGAATCAAAAGTGACAGTAAAGTTTTTTATAATGGTGCAAAAGATTTAAATAAATGTATTTAAATAAATTGAAAATATATGCAGTTCTTCAAAATAAATAATAATAATAATAATAATAATAATAATAATAATAATAATAATTATTATTATTATTATAATTAAGCAGCAATAATTTTCAAGATTGTTAATAATAACAATGTTTCTTGAGCAAAAAATCAAAATATCTGAATAATTTCTGAAGGGTCATGTGACACTAAAGACTGAGTAGTGAATGCTGAAAATTCAGGATCTCCATATTAAATTTCTCAGGGCAGTATTTTATCAACCTATATACCATCTCAAACTAACTTTTACATATATTTTTCAACTCAACATATTTCCTATCTGCTATGACTCATTTTCTTTTTTCTTTTGTCCAAAGATACATTTGGCAACAGCTTAAACTGTGAAATTCAATTTTCGCCTTTGTAATAAGACGTGCTCCACATTTTCCATTGTGCTCCCCCCTGCAGTTTCGCACAAAGTCAGACAAGCTTGACAGACTTTTATGTAGGGCAGTGTCTGGACATGGAAAAGCCAAAAGCATCTTCTTCAGTATGCCACATCCGGCCATGATGGAGACCCACTTGGGAAGCTTAGCTTGCCTCCAGCTTTAATTCCTGTCAGGGGTAAAAGGTAGTGAACAGAAGAGAGAAAACGAGAGAGTAAGAGCTTGAGGGAGGGAGGAATAAAAAAGACTCAAAGAAAGTGCTGGTGCAGAAATACACTGGGTTATCACAGTATGACCGGTTGCTCTTTGGTCAATGAGGCAGCCCTCTACCTAAGCACTGAAATGCCACAGAAGTCAAGCTGACATGATGGCCGTGATAAGAGCTTGAACTTGAATGGCTCAAACAACGGGGTTTATTCTAATGGTGTGAAAGAACAGGAAATGTTCTACTGTGTATGATAGGTATTAGCAGAGTAACCAGATAAAAATATACCAACACCAATACCTATTCAAATTCTCTGACTGAATTTAGACAAATATTTTAAGGTTTAGGTTCAATTCCCATTTGAATGTAAATGTGGCACACAGTGGCCCACTCCGGATGATTTAAGGCTGTTATCACAGGAAAGCTTATGGTAGTCATTCAAAAATTATTCTATACAGCACAAAATCAGAGTTACTGACCAGTTACACAGTATTTATGGACAGTGATTTTTTTTACTTACCATTGGCATTGGGATGAAACCGTTTTGGATTCAGATGTTACATCTCACCACATTTTATCGAGATCAGTATGAACAGAAAGCTCCATAGAATGCTATGCAAAGATCTTTTCATGAATCATAATATTAAAATTGACTAGGAGAAAGTAAAACTATATGACTTTGATGTATCTGAAAATCACATCAGTCAGAATCTTCAGTCTGACTTATTAAAAAAATGAAAAAGGAAATGCTGATTTGTAAAGTCTGATTGCAAAATTACAAATAGTGGCTTCTCTCCTCAAAAGAAAATTGAAACTCACATGTTTAGTGAATCTGTTATTCAGTTGATTCTTTATCATATAGGCATGTAATTGTCTGCCTTATTTGCTTTCACGATGACAGTGGCCTTTTTTTTCTGTTGGTGAAAGCAGTGTAGCGAATCAGCTCAAAGGGGAAATATGAATAATCATTCATAACTAGTTATGATTAATTAGAAATATTTAGATCCGCTGTAAGTATTTATTTGACCTCTCAGTGTCAACTGTCTGTCAGTTCTAAGAATGTTACTTACTGTATATCTTTCTTACTGTACAATTCTACTCAGAGCATGTTCTGTAGCAAAAAAACTGCATGATTATGGACTTCAGTTATGAACAAACAATGAACAACCTCATGTGTGATACAAGTAAGACTTTATTAACTACTCAAACACTTAAACTAGTCTAACATACACACATACACATTCGCGCATACAGTAAGCATAGGAAAAAGAGTTAAAGCTCAAGCAGTAAAGAGAAGAGAAATCAACTCATGAAGCTATCATACAATTTGATATTCAGCAGATCTACAGCCTGAAGGAAACATCAGTTTCTTAGTTCATACACACCTTTGGGTCCCACTTTATATTAGGTGGCCTTAACTACTATGTACTTACATAAAAATAAGTACAATGTACTTATTGTGTTCATATTGTGTTGTAAAACACTTTTGCTGCTATTGAGGTGCACTGTAAAAAATAAATGTATTTTTACAGAAAAAAACGGTAGAATTTAACAGTATTATGACATTTTGACCAGAACTGTGAAATTCCATAAAAATGCTAACTTTTACATCTAATGTACATTTTCCCAGTTTTTTAACTATTTAAATTTGTTACTGCAAAAAAATTACATTTTCCTTTAAATAACAGTAGTTGTTGTCTATTGTTATCCTGACATGTCCTTAAAAAAACATTCCTGTATATTTTTTGGTCAGAGTTGAAAAAAATTTAGTTTTACAGAGAAAACCAGTAGAATTTCACAGTCATTTCTCATTTTCATCAGAACGGTGAAATTCCACTAAAAATGCATACATTAACACCAAATATAGCCTACATTTTTCCAGTTGAATTAGGCAGTGACTATGCACTAAGTGCAAAAAGCAACAGTTGTGATTTACACTAAAAACAAATAGCTATATATTCTATTTACATCATGTAAATGTCGCGAAAGTTTGCAATAAGTGTAAATAGTAATTAGATATTCTATATTTTGGCAGATTCTGTTTGCATCTCAGTAATTGTGTACATTAACAGGATGCAATAATAGTATAAAGTGTTTTATTAAACACTCGTTAGACACTTTATTTCTACTTCATTTTTGTTGAAAATAAATGCCTTTTCGATGTGATTTGTGATACTAAAAGGTATAAAATACAGTTTCGAACCAAGGACTTTGAAACAAGCATCAAATAAACGAGGCTTCCACACTAGTGCCTGTGCCACTGAAGACATTAGGTTAAATTGCGCATCTTTTCTAAACTTTATTGGTGATCCATTGGTGATGTTGTTTCCTTGATTTATAGTCAGCGTTTAGCCTACTATTGTCTACTATTGTTGTTATGCATATCATACATATCGTTCGTTTGTTAAAGAAGCGATCTGGCGCTGGACTGTGTTGTTTATAAAACCTGTTGTTTTTTGCCGCTGTGGTTAATGGTGAAAGGCATCAGTTTTCTCTTGTGGCTGTTAGAGAATCTTATTACTGTGGGGTCAGTTGTAGCTTAGTGGTTAGAGAGTCGGGCTTGTAACCAAAGAGTTGCCGGTTCGAGTCTCACGGCCAGCGTGTTGCGACTTATCCTAATTGCTCCCTGGCCTGCACTGCTCTGGGGGTGTGTGTGCTCACCCCTCACTGAGATGGGTTAAAGAGGTCACATTTCGAGTATGCGTTTCACTTATTGGTATCCTCATCCAAACACACACTCCTGTCCAACCCACTTGTTACACCACTTTAGGAAAACCATTTATTGTTAAGGTAAGCTAATTGTCATGATTTCCATATCAAAATCCGAAGTAACCAGCAGTAGATGATATTTACTACGGAGCCCTCAAAGGGACGTGGTGGTGGAAATTTTTTTGCAAATCTTTTGCCTTCACCCGAGAAACTTAGTGTTCCCACGTAAAACCTGTTTTGAGCTCGGACAGACACTTCCTGTTTAATGTCCCGCTGGCAGTGTTTCAGAGCTCCGTATACGTTAATGGAGCGTTTCATAGTGTTTGAACTTGGACTCAAATATAAAGAAATGTGGTCAGTTCTTAACTCAAGAAGGAGTTTAGTGAAGTTGGTAATATTCACATAGGCTATTCGAACTTCCCTATTCTTGAGCTAAACGTTAAAACACAAACGACACCTATTTAAAATCACAGTCACCTAGACAACGAGCTACAACCCAATTAATTTTTACGTAATGCTATTTACATTAGGTGTAAATAATTTTCATTTAATAAATAGAATTATCAAATTTGCAGTAAGTGTAAATACTAATTTGATGCTATCTATATCGGCAGATAGTTGCACCTTACTATTTTTGTAGATTAACAGGATCCAATAATTATCAGAGTGCAAATGATTATATTTATTAAAATTGTTAAATGGATGCTACATTGTTGTGAGAATAAAAGCCCTTCTACACCGACCCCTAAGCCTACCCAATAAATACTTTATTTTTAATAAACACTCTTCTCTTAATAAAGCACTTTATTTCCACTTTTCAAACATTTTCTAAATTTTCATTGCAAATAAATGGCTTTGTTTTAATCACAAAAAAGCCAAATCTATAAGCCAGTGGTTCTTAAACTTCCTCGGTGTACATTAGTCAAAATAAATGAATTTGTTCTGCTAACCACAAAGAAAGTTATACAACCTGAGAGTACAAGACAGATTTTCAGTTTTATCACATTAAAGGTAAATAGCAAGCATCTTAACTTAAAATGTGCTAATATTCAGTGTTGTAGTCGAGACCAGCTCATTCGAGTCCGAGTCCAGATCGAGTCCAGAGATGGTCGAGTCCGAGTCAAGACCGAGTTCAGAAAGGGTCGAGTCCGAGTCAAGACCGAGACCAGAGAGATTGGGTCTTTGACAAGACCTAAAGAAATCTTCAAGAGTATGTCAAATGTTTGGTGGAAACAATAAAGGGTAAAAGGGCCACATAGTATGTGGTGTAAAGATAATTTTATTAGTATTATGAATTGTAACTTGTCAATATTAAGTGCTCATTTTCACATAACATCGTTGTACCACTATACACATCCATATAACCTTCCTAGTACAAGTAACATTACTGTACGACTCTATATTGTAATGCTACATAACACTTCTAGTACAAGTAACATTACTGTACCACTATACCTGTAAATGTTCAACTGTAACAGCTTTTACATAACTTTTAACCTTGAAGCTTAACTAATGACTGCTAATATCCTTACAATGTCTTGGATTATGTGCACTTTAGATGTTGTGAAGATTACAGATGGGCATAATTACTTTTCAAAAAAATAAGTGAGGAGACCATCCTGCTACCCAACCAAGCACGATGTGGTCTCATGATCAATCCACCCCAACTAAAAACTCTCTCTACTGGTGCAGAGGAAACGGGGACTGACAACAGTTACCATTTTATCACTTTCTGTAACAGCAACGGATAATCTAATGCTAATTTCCCTGGATGGTGCATTTTAATGCAGGGTAAAATACACACTAGTCCAAGTTTTTTTTTTAGTTACGGAGGGCATACACACAAGAGCCGACTGACTGTCCAGGAAAATTTCATGCAAAAGTGTGTATGTGCCAGGGGAAGAAAGCTGGATGAAATGCCATATAAGTTCAATGCATTCTGTCAGACATGTTTTTGGGGGGAGATGATTAGTGTTGAGACAGTCTGTCTGTGTCTGTATTCATTATATACGTTTATTAAACGATATATTTTTTTTTTCTGTGACCATTTTGTCCTACTTTGTAAAAATAACACAGTTGAGAGAAATAATGTAGCAATGTGGCTTTCTGGAAAGCGGGATCACTACAGGCGGATGGCAGGAGGGTAACTTAAGGCCGGTGACACACTGGCTGCGTGGCGTCTCTGCTGCGTGCTAGAAACGTGGTGGCTGCTTCGCGTTTTCTGTCTTTACACACCAGAAGCGTGTCTGACGCGGCGCTTGGCGCGCTGCTGCGGCTGTAGGTGACATAGAGGGAGGCATCCGAAAAACCAGGCTCTTGTCTTCATGACAACAATATCAACTTTTTTTTATTTTTTTATTTTTTTTTACACACCTACTGATAGGACACCGTCAACAGTATTGACGGCACAATAGAGTATGTTTGACAGGTGCAATATTTGAAAATCGTTCATTATTAATTTATTTTTTAAATTACATTTATATCTGAATTTATGCCAACCTATAGACTTTCAAATATCAAAATGTCATGAATTAATATGTATTTGTGTACAAAATGACATATAAACATATTTTACTTTTTTGCCTGGAAACGCTTCTAACATGCACGCGTGTCGCGTGAAAAATAGGCGTCGGTTCTATTTCTAGCATGCACGGGTTTTCCGCGCGTCTCACGCAGGCAGTCTGCAAGATCTTACCTGTTAACATGGGAGCCGAATTAAAAACAGACACGCCACGCAGCTGAGACGCTTGCGCCACACATCCAGTGTGTTGCTGGCCTAACGTCTCACGTCAAAAGAAAATCACCAGTCATTGGATGTCTCAAACATACATCAATTTAAATAAACATTAACATACAGTAATAATCATGAAATATTTTGATTGGGACTCGAGTGGACTCGGGCATAAGTCCGATTCCTAATATGTTCGAGTCCGAGTCAATACCGAGTCAAAATGCACACGAGTCCATGACAAGACCGAGACCATTAAAATACGGTCTCGAGACCGAGTCCGAGTCTCGAGTACTCAACACTGCTAATATTGTTTTTGGCAGAGAAAATACAACTAACTTCAGGATGAATTTGAATGTTTTCTACGAGTAAACTATCAATGTGCAAGAACAGAATTGCAGCAGCTCCCTTCCATAATGACCAAATAAAAAATAAGTGCAATTAGCAACCATTACTGGCAGGTCAGGCACAAAAAGGGTTAAGGGACGCTTTCATAAAGGAAATTTCCTACAAATGCATATCCAATAAAGATGCAATAATCACTGTACATGCCTTTCTATCATGTCTTCTGAAAACCCTGACACATTCAGGAAGTGTGCACTGCCACAAATAGTTAGCAAATCTGGGCTTACATGTTTTCATGCCATAATCTTTTTCTAGTGAATTTATTTATTTAAACCAAATGTAGAGGGACATCTTTGTATACTGTGTGACAGAAGTAATGCTAAAAACTAATTAAAAATACTCTTGAAACACAAATCTTTGTAAAATGTTATACAATAAATTATGGTAGCCAGAGTATTGCTGTAAACAACTTCAGCTTTTTATTATATAGCAAACCTTCAAGATCAAACAATGGAAAAACACTTCCCAGCAAAAGTCATGTTTTAGAAAACAAATTTGTTCAATTTAAAAAAAAAATAAATCGACATTAATTCTGATAATCCTGAACATGTCACATGGAGAAAATGGATAAAGCATGTTTCAGAACACAAATGTGTTCAGTTTAAAAGAAACAAAAACACTGGGCCTGGATTCTGATAATTTTGAAGTTGAATGAATTTTCAAGTATCAAATAGATAAATATAAACTAAATCCTAATCACGTCACAAGGTAATAAAAATGATTTAAGCAACAAAGCGCTGCACTGAAGTACAAAAAGTCGGTCTGTCCTGTTCTTCAGCGAAATGTCAATCTTCTGAAAGACCACATCTGTGGGGACACAAACAGTTACAATTAAAACCCAAACCAAAAGAAGAGCAGAGACAGCAACAAGCCTTAACCAAATACTCTCAGTTTTGGCCACAGACAATTACATCACATTTATTGGAGTTAATTCTAAAAATGATTGTCCTTTGGTCCACTTTATCATCGATGAATGATAAACACAGAAGATGAAGTCTACCACTACTATACAAGACAACAGAGCTTCTATACCTGTTACTCTCCCCAATCAAATGCAGCAATTTTTGATGTCAGACTCAATACTCTGGGGTTGACAGAGTCCGCTCTCTTTTTCTCTCTCTTTTCCACCTTGGTACCTTTATGAGGATTTATCCTAAAGATGCACCTTTAAAACACAACACAAACAATATCCTTAAATAATTGTTGTATGCTTCTTAACCAAAGGAATGCACTCTATGAAATACCTTTGCAAGAATTCTAGTGTGGCTCCCAGTTCTACAGGGTAACTGATGTTCAATATATAGTAAAGAGAGAACATCAGATACAGGGCTTCTGTAAAACTCAAGAGATGGTAATTTACAATCATCTGGTCTACTGCTACCATGTACACACTGGCTGTCAGTGGGTTCTCTCCTTTGAACAAACACAAAATCAGTAAGACATAATATTTAACAGAATGTGAGTTCTGATCACCCAAAACCAGGAATAATTGTGTTGCAAGATCATAGTAAATAATACCCACCACACACTACTATACATGGTGTTGCTGGAAGCTGTTCTGAGCATATATCACTTGGAACAGAGGTGTCTTCTACCATCACAAGAAAGTGGTCTTGGTCATTTTTGAAATGGGTTAGCAGCAACATCACGGCCCCACAAACATGATCCCCTCCAGCTCTATACTTTGTGAGGATTCTCCCTGCTCTGCTTGCTCTTTCTGTGCACTGAAATTGAAAGTAGTCCAATATTCTTCTGAACTTACTGGAAGCAGATTCTTCAAAGCTGTTGTTTATGTCAATGCCAGTGAGCTCTTTAAAGTGTGTTTTCATTCCTGCTGGCTGAAAAAGATATGGCCACTCATCAAGTAAATCTTTGGTTTCCTTTCCAGATTGGATGCTGTTTCTTTGAGGGGTGTATGTAGAAGTCATTAAGTCATAGATTGTCTTTACATCACTTTCATTATTTTGAAACATTACTACCAACTTCTCTTTCTTTTCCTGCTGCAATTCAGATGTTTCTCCAACTAGCAGTTGTGGATCAGAATTTATACAACCATATAACAATTTTTGTTTCTTTGTTGATACTTCTAGAGTACCACAAAGTGGTATACTAATAGCTTTTGCTCTTTTCAAATTGTCAATTCTACACACCAGTTGTTTGAGGAGAGAATCATATCCACTTCCTACAACCTGGGAATTAATCTCATCTCTGAAAGACTTTGGGTATGCAATCACCATTTGTCGGGCTATTTCTGATACATGTTTTTTTGCTGGACATTTGCTGACTTCCAGGATCTCAGAAGCAACAATGCGGACCAACTTTCTTCTCTCAGAGCAACTTGGCCTTTCGCCATTTTGCAACTTTCCCATAAAACTTGCTGGCATTTTTTGTCATGGAACATCAAAACTATAATGTCAGTCATGGTCATAAAACGAAGTTTCACAGCTACTGTCACCTAGAAGATAAGCCAATGTCCACAGGTTACAGGATGAACACTTTTCATGCAGCTGTAATTTTTTGGCAAAATTGCCTATTCCCAAGCTGCAGATTTATTGAAGTTTAATAACGGACAAACAGAGATGGCATGGGGCTTTGTGGGTTGTTCATGTGCCACTATATATAGTATGCATTTAAAGTGGTGCACAGACTTGTTTTATGTCCGCAGTGCATTATTGTCAGAGGGGAGACGGTTGTGCATTTTTCACAGGGACCACAGGACCACAGTGCAACAAATCACTAGCATGAAATGGGCACATGTAACGTGTTGCTGGTGATTTGCTGCACTGTGGCCCTGTAGTTGCTCTGAACAATGCACAACAGTCTTCACTCTCCGCTGGCATAAGCTGCGGACTCAACTGGAGACGTTTTGGCCATTCATGCACCAGGTAATCACCACAGTGGCACATGTACAGATCACAATGTATGCAATTTCCAAAATCAATGTTTTGAGGCCCCGTGCCATCACAGTTTGATTTGTACCATCAAACTACACTAGTCAAAATTTTAAGAGGATCAAAACCTTTCATAATAGTTGTCTTAAAACCAATACCCAAAACTCTTCAAATGTTGACTAGTGTACAATAAATCTGCAGATTTGTATACATATACACCTACACATATACAAACCCGATTCCAAAAAAGTTGGGACACTGTAGAAATTGTGAGTAAAAAAGGAATGGAATAATTTACAAATCTCATAAACTTATATTTTATTTACAATAGAATATAGATAACATCAAATGTTGAAAGTGAGACATTTTGAAATGTCATGCCAAATATTGGCTCATTTTAGATTTCATGAGAGCTACACATTCCAAAAAAGTTGGGACAAGGCCATGTTTACCACTGTGTGGCATCCCCTCTTCTTTTTATAACAGTCTGCAAACGTCTGGGGACTGAGGAGACAAGTTGCTCAAGTTTAGGAATAGGAATGTTGTCCCATTCTTGTCTAATACAGGCTTCTAGTTGCTCAACTGTCTTAGGTCTTCTTTGTCGCATCTTCCTCTTTACGATGTGCCAAATGTTTTCTATGGGTGAAAGATCTGGACTGCAGGCTGGCCATTTCAGTACCCAGATCCTTCTACGCAGCCATGATGTTGTAATTGATGCAGTATGTGGTCTGGCATTGTCATTTTAAATGAGCCTTGGCCCAGAGAAAATGCCTGCGCTTCTGAATCATGTTTAGATATGGCTTCTTTTTTGACCTATAGAGTTTTAGCCGGCAACGGCGAATGGCATGGTGGATTGTGTTCACTGACAATGTTTTCTGGAAGTATTCCTGAGCCCATGTTGTGATTTCCATTACAGTAGCATTCCTGTATGTGATGCAGTGCCATCTAAGGGCCCGAAGATGGTTTTCTGGCCTTGACCCTTACGCACAGTGATTGTTCCAGATTCTCTGAATGATATTATGCACTGCAGATGATGATAACTTCAAACTCTTTGCAATTTTTCTCTGAGAAATTCCTTTCTGATATTGCTCCACTATCATCTGTATGGTTGACGATGGCACCAGGTATTTTGCTTGTAGCTGCATATAAAACAGGCAGAGATTTTTCATGTACAATGACTTTGCGTTACATTTCGTCAGGGAGTCAGTGAATTCACTTTCATCAACCTCCTCCTCAGTAACATCAAAAAATGCTGAAGAAGGTTGCTCAGATAAAGTATCCATAATCCGTACTTGTGCAAATGTAGAAGTCCTGTGCTTTCGTGAAACATGGGCAGTGAAACTTGATCTTAAACTGAAATTTTTGTCACATTTTTCAAAAGGACAACACACCACCTCTCCCTTGGCTAAATGTGACCTGAGATGAGAAAGGACATTGTTCATGTCTGTAAATTGTTGTTGACAGTCTGTATTGTTGCAAACAAACGTGCCAGTCGAATCATCAAAATGAGTATGTGGTCTTTTGTGATGGCGATAAACATGAGCTTTGAGAGCATTGTATTTTGAGAATTTAAATTTGCATTCTGGGAAGCAACATGGAAACTGAGCATTTGCTTCATGTCGGTGTACGATTTGATGATTAACATATCCCTTAACTGTCTTCAGAGAGCAATCACAAAATTTGCACAAATACATCATCATCCATATGGTTAAAGGTAACACACCTCATAAGATGAAATCCGTTGTCCATGCATATGAGTGTTCTTAAATGATTGTGAAAGCAACGTTCTAAAACAACAACACAATTCTGAAACACCTTTATACTTTTTAATGCAACTTGCGTCAAACATTAAGAATAAGATTTCAAAACGTATGTGATTAGCCATTGTAATTGTATTCACCTGTTGCCAATTAACGTTTAAATTACGTTGGATGATACGTCAACAGATTTTTTTTAACACTTACCCTTCACCACTCGACATCGAGGTCCATGATTGTTTTGTTGACATTCTGTAATATATTGCATGCATACAGCAGAATATGTTGCCTAAACGGTTACGTTTACTCACAAAGCTACTTAACAAAGTCACTTACGATTTTTGAAAACAAACTGACGCCTGTAAATATTCCAGCGAACCCAACTCCCCTCCGTGTTTTAGCTTATTTGCCATGTCAATGAGCACGTTTCCCGACCAAAACAAAAACACAGAGATTTTTTCCTTGAGGTATTTGTACGCTGTTTTGGAGCCATGATGTGCCACCTGCAGTTAACAGGCTGCTGCTTTGTCTCTTGGCTGATGCCGTTGGGCCGAGGCCAATGATTGAGAAGCAGTTTGACCAATGGCGTGCGTAAGGCGGGACTTAACAAGAACGGTCAAAACAGAAACGCACACCAAAAATTGTCTACCATAGAAAGCAAAAGGGGAAATTTCCTGTGACATTGTGAGGTCATCATACTGGGTAAATATGCTGGCATGTAATATTAAATATAAAATTGTAATCAACAAGTGTTACTGTATTTACGTTGTTTCTTCTGTTGCAGTGCACCCTTGGCCTTGTCAGTGGGTGAGGTCACATCACTAAACTGTCTGAAGAAGTAAGGTGTCATGGACCATCATAAAATTTGTAAGTGCATTACATATTTAATGAACAAAAAAATTTTTGAAGTAAAAAAACAATATTTTTTTTTTTATGTACGAAACTCAAGAACATATAAAAAGAGTAACATGATCAGACATAATGAATATAGATATGTGTTGTATGATATATAACCATTTTCTCTCTTATTTTTTAAAGGCATCAACATGGAGATTGAATTGGAGACCATTGTTCTGTTCGAAGTGTAGTTTGTGGAAGATGCAATGATGAAATTAATTTGAATTGTCAATGTTGTATTTTAAGCATATAAGCGATGTTCAGATGATGGTACTGTAGCACTGTTTAAAGTTTTTAATATTGTTGTTATTTACAATGGAAACTACTGTAACAGAAGAAAATAAAGAGGGAAAAATACAAATTATTTTCTCTAATTACTTTTTGTGACATATAACATACATTTTATGAACTACATATACAATTATCTGTGAGCCATAATCAAAATCAAAATGCTGTACATCCCTTTCAAAATTATGGTCCATCACAGTTAATTTTTTCAAATAACGGTCAACACATGTTATTTCAATTTACAGTCAAACTGTTAAATAATGATCAAAACATGATTTCAGTTTACAGTCAAAACATGCTTTATAAAGTAATGTTGTCAACATGTCATTTATATCTACATTCAAATCATGTTTAGTTAAACAACTGCTACACCAAGTTTTTACATTTACAGTTAAAACATGTTTTATTAAATAAGGGTTTAAACATGTTACGTGAACTTACAGTCAAATAATGCCATTACATTTAATGGTCTATGCATGTATTTGCAATTATACAGACAAAATATGTTATTTCAGATTACGTTTTAAACATTTTATAGTACTGTATGGTCAATGTTCTTTTTTCCTGTTGCTGTGTAAGCATGTTACTTCAGTTCATGGGGTTTTACCGTTATTTTCATTAATGGCAAACGTTTGGCACCCTGTGCTGCCATGCATTTGCTCGTTTTTTTCCGTGTTTTTTTTTTACAGTGTGGGATAGGGGTAAGGTTAGGGAGAGGGTTGGAGGTATGGTTAAGTTTAAGGGTGGGTTAAGGTTTAAAGTATGTGTCAACAGTGTAATTATAAATGTTATTACAGAAATTAAATACGGATGTAATTACATGTAGGTTTTCTTTTTAAATATAAGTACAATGTAAAAACATGTATGTACACAATAAGTACACTGTTAGACCTTACCAGGTTTTTTTACAGTAAAATACTGGCAACACTGTTGCCAGCTAGTTGCTTTAATTAATCTTTAACAGTGACTAACTGGCAACAGTGTTGCTAGTATTTTACTGTAACTGAACCATTACGGTGACTAACTGGCAACAGTGTTGCCAGTTATATACTGTAAATAAAGAATTACAGTGAATAACTGGGAGGAGTGTTGGCAGTTATTTACTGTAATAACACGAAACCACGCAGTATAATACTGCATATAAATTTACTGTATATAATATTTGTGTAACACCAGAATGACAATATTTTTATTTTATTTATTTTTCATACAAATATATTTTATTAATTTGGGGAAAACAAATACATAACATGAAATATATCACAAAATTAAACAAATCAGAACATATACTAAAATGAAAAAAAAAAAAAAAACCCAAAAACAACCACATTATCTATAGAATTGTCTGAATAACATCTTACAACATCAGTAAAAATTATAAACAAAATACAAGTATTCTTATTTCTTTATCAATATAATAAAAAAGTAAAATAAATAAACAACAATGCCAGTGTATTTTAGTAACTTAATTAATCAGGCATATTTTCAATAAAAGCAAATGAATGAAATCAACATTTACAATAAAATTATAACCAAATAGAAATAATGTTTTCTTACTTTACAATATTACACACACACACACACAAAATATGTAGTGGCAAAATATAATACTCAGTCACCATTGACCCACATGTTGTTCCAAACCTGTAATAATTCAACAAAAATTAAATGACCAGTTTATGTCTTTATAATAAAAGTCTTAAGAAATACTGCTTTTGCTTACTTAATTAGATGTTTTCCATTCAGATTCGGTAAGGCTCTGCAAAAATGTATGGACACGTGGATTCACATTTTGAACCTTTCTTTTAACTGTAGAGAAAGAAAGAAAGAAAGAAATATACATATATATATATATATATATATATATATATATATATATATATATATATATATATATATATATATATATATATATATATATATATATATATATATATATATATATATATATATATATATATATATATAAATACATGTATTATGAGAACCAAGTACAACAATAAATACATATTGGCAAAAAAGATATTCCTTAAATAAAACCATGATTGGACATAATGATTTCTAACACTTACCTTTGAATAAGCTCAAGTGTTGCACTGGCTGACTTCTGGTACTCAATATTAAAAAAATAAAAGCAACCAAAAAGTGCAGAGAGTGAAAATCCAGCTTCTCTTCAATGCAATGTGTCACTTTCCCCTCAATGCTGACCATCCACTTAGATGAGATTAGAAGTTTATCTCCTGAAAACTTAAAAGTCACCATGAAAACTGCAAAGAAACATATAGGTTTACAATATATTTTATGCTTACCAAGCATGATGAGCCTTGGTATGGCTGGTAGGGTTTGGTCAGTCTATATATATTCAGAAGTTTTCTTGAAAACAACAAAACAACAACAACAACAACAACAACAAAAGATTGCTCAGCAAAAACGTAGCAATGTTCCCTTAGTTTTATTTAATTATTTAAATAAAAATGAGTGCATTAAAGGGAGTGAGCAAACTTTTCTACCATCTCATATGAATTCGCAAGTGGAAGCACAGCTCTGAAAAATTACAAGCCACAAATGCACACCCTAGGACCTGACAGTGGAGGTTCGCCTGTGGAGGCCTATGTATAATGTTATCTTGTTTTTGTGACTGCCTGTGATTTCTGTGCATATGAGACCTATACGAGGAATATATATACGAGGTAAATTTTTGATCAATTAAATATTTTGCAACGCCAAGGGATGTCACTCTAAGTTTTGAGGAGAAGCTCAAAACTCAGCTAACCATATAGCATTCTGGAAACAAAGGAAGTCCAAGAACAAATAACAACGATTTAACTTCACATAAATATTCTAGAAACCACACTTATATTTGAACAGTTTACTTACTCCTTGTGTAAGGTTCCATTTTAAGGCTTAGAACGTGAAAACATCACAGCTGGTTGACTAACGATGCACGCTGAAAAGTAAACAAATGACTTGACCACCAGGCTGCCTTAAAGAGGCAACACCTTCACTTTTAGGATAAGGCAGTCAGTGCATGTGTATGTGTGTGTTAATGCATATTGCATAAATCCTTGGTTTCTGCCTGAATATGTGTACACTTCACAATATACTGTGACATAATGCACTCGAGTAGTGTCGGAGGACAGTAATTTACAGATTTATGTTACAGTTGGTACCTGTAATGGGTACATAGAGTAATTTACTGTAATTTATTATTTGAGCTGCATAAATTCTTAAAGATGCACCTCATATTACAGTAAGATATTGTTTCCAGAAGATACAGCAAAACACTGGCTATTTTACAGTTATTTACCCTAGAAAATACAGCAAGGGTTAACAGTGTACATTGTACTAAATTATTAATTAAAATGTAAGTACATAATAGTTAAGGCCATTTAATATAAAGTGGGTCCCACCTTTGTAAAAAGTGCATATGATACTTAATGTATCAATTAATAAGGCTAAGTTTGACTCTTGCACATCTCACCTGTTTGAAAAAAAAGTCCTGATGCACTTTGGGACACTTGATGAGAAAGACCAGTTCAAATCAGAGGATCTTGATGAATGGAAAGTCAAGGCCGAAAATCTGGCGCAAGCTTAGGGTGGTATTTAGCTCAGCATCTTCTCCTGGAATTCGTGAATCTTAAAGAACCGCCCTGATCTGGTGATCAGTGATCTATATAGGGTGACAGTGTCACACCCTCAGGATTCGAGTGAGCCAATGAGGAATGGTACCTTTTAGAGGAAAGTTTTACAACCTTTTGTCCTCAGGCAAATGTTTCACATATGGTTTTTGATTGGATGTTGATGAAGAAACTATTAAAGATTCTGGTAACTCAAATACCTTCCATCAGTGTTAATTTCGTTGACTAAATATTTTCGTCATTATTTTCGTCACGAATATATTTTTGCCGACGAAAACGAAACGAAAACTAAAATAGAAGGCACTGATGGAGACTAAAACTATGACTAAATTGATTGACATTATCGTCAACGAATAAAGGACGAGACGAAAATAGACTGTGACGAAAATCAAATCAGCAGACGGGAGAGATGCGAGGAATGAGCAAAAGAACCGGCAAAACAGAACAGACTGCATGAGAGAAGAGAACCAATCAGAGCCTGACTTATTGAGACGTGAAGCGAAGGTTTTCAGTTTTTATGAGCTCCCGGGAAGTCGGCATTCGAAGAGGTGATAGGGACTTTAAGCAACAGCCTCTGGTGGAACGGATTGCGCCTGCGCGAATTTAACTGCTACTTTGTGACGTTCTAATTTAACGGTCTACTACGGGAGAACAGCTGATTTGCCAGAGTCGCTACAACGTGAGAGGTTAGGTAAATAAATGTTATGTTTTTAGACTTATTTACATCATACAATATTAAAAACTCCTCTTCTGACAAAAGATTGTCATTTAACGCCAAAAGCAATCCTTCTCTTGCTTTTTTAAATTATATATTTTTTTGGATCTCAATAAATGAATTAATGCTGCGTTGCGCTGTTCTGTTTTACCGTTGCTTAGTGACTTTTACGTTCTTGGCTACAGCGGTGTGACGGCAAACTTCCGGTCGCTGTAGCCGTTCCATTCGCAGCTGTTGCTTAAAGTCCCTACTGTCTAAAAGAGCGACAAAATGTCCACAGCTCACTTCACGTTTGACGACGAACAAAACAAAACAAAGTGTAAAGCACGCAGAGCGCTCATTCGTGGCAAGAACACAACCAATTTGAAAAGACATTTACAGACGAGCCACCCGGACATTTTCTCAAATGTAATTTCAGAACGATGTTCTTTTGTTTATTGAGCTAAGCAAAATTGGAATAGTGCAGTGCGTAGATGTTGTAGCATTAAATATTAGGAACTGAAAAGTAGCTACTGTAAAATAGCCCCTTCTTCAAATTAGATGCGAGCACAATACTAATACGTAATATCATGATAAATACATTTGATTAATACTAATGTTTAGTATATTTTATAATGTTCTACTTGTTGACAATATCACAAATATTTCTATATTAGTCATGTGAAACATGAATGTTCACATCCTATCATTATACATACAAATCTAGCAATATTGTAGTATTTAAAACATACAATATTGCTAGACAAATGAATACCTTATAAAATCTTGTTACTTTTTTTATCCACCTAGCTGCCAACTTATTAAATATTTACTTTAAATGTATGCACTTATTGTTCAGCTCAGCTGTAAGCTTTAAGGTCCTGGACCTAACATTATTTTTCTTTTATTGATGGTCAATTGGCAGCTAGTTATTGTTTACATTATCATGACAGTGTTTGTTGCTGCATAAAAGCTTTTGAATCGAAATAAAGACACAGTTGTGTTGAAATAAAGTTGAATTTGTGTTTTATATATTTTGGTTAAGTTTGTTTCCTATACCAGTTTTAAAAAATTGTCTAGTAAATCTGTTATTGATTTTAGTCTTATTTTAGTCGACTAAAATACCAAGCAATTTTAGTCGACTAAAATACCAAGCAATTTTAGTCGACTAAAATAAGACTAAAATTAAAACAAATCAGATGACTAAAACTTGACTAAAACTAAAAAGAATTATAGTCAAAAGACTAAGACTAAAACTAAATTAAAATTTTGTGTCAAAATTAACACTGCCTTCCATAGGTACCAACATACAATATAGATGAACATTTAGACCATTAAAAATGCAGCCGAAAGATACCAAACATGGCATACCTGTGACCTCTGTTATCAATGCAATTCTAAAATGTTAATTTAAAAGAGTTTGAATCAATACATAAGTTAAACGCTTTAAGAGGAAAAATAATTAAATGGGGAAATTGGGTATGTTCCTACATTTCTCAAGTGGTTATATCTAGATCAAGTAGCTTATCTTGATGTGTGTCTTTGTTACCATGGTAACCAGAGGCCTGTTCTGCCTTTTTTGAGGTCACAGTTGCATTTCGGGGGAAGGGTCCATAGACCATTTGGTTAGATGAGGGCATTAGATATTATTTGTTAAATATAACAAATAGTTGTGTGTCTGATTGGTCCAAATGCTACAGCGGCAACAAACCAACTTTTGGGTTAATCGAACACTCCAGTGTTGTGATACGAAAAAGAAGCTATTTGATACAGCTGAAAAATGAAATTAAGTTACTGAATTGTTTCCAAACTATAACTAAAATAACTAAATAAGTAATGGGATATTCTACAGGAAGTCTTGTTACCTGGATCAGGAAAGAATGAATTTGTGAAAGGGGTTGTAGAGTGGGCTGTGTAAAAACCATGCTATTTTCATACATACAGTAAGGAAACACATTTTCTCTGTATGACAGCTAGATGATGCTTTTGCGTCATTCAAATGTGTCATCTTCACTCCAAACCTTACATAAGAGCATTTTCCTCCATGAGTGAATGTTATATTTTTTTTTTTCGTTTTTTTCAGGAGGAAGAATTATAGGAGTATGTAGTTGTGGTGCAGAAGAATAGGCTGAAAGGGATTTTATGTAGGTTAGATAATGTATTGTTCAATGACTCCTCATTTTCTGCACCTGTTAGCATTTTTAAATAACAGGTTGATTTGTTTATTTTGCAAACGTATAATAATCGGGCATTTGGGTATGAAGTTTGTTTCCACAGACTGGCGCAGACACATTCATTTGTGTGGGCTGTTATTTTCTTCACTTCTTGTGAGTGAGCTTCTGTCTTTTTGATTTCACCTCATTTCAGCCCACAGGATCCTTTGTACTTATTCGGTCTCATTCCCTCCCTTCCTCCCTTTTGTTTTCCTCTCAGTCTCTGTCTCCTGGTTGGAGAATAAGCTTTTAAGTTCTTTTGTTGTTGGTGTGTTTGTGAAGGGAGCTCTGAGGAAACTCGGACAAGAGCAGAACAAACGGCAATTGCTTCATCTCCCCTGGCTGAACTTCAACCCACTGTACTCTGTAACCATACACACACACACACACACACACACACACACACACACACAAGGGTACAAAACAGCGTATGTGTCTCACAATGCCTCCTACAATCAATCAGCCATTACACAATTACACAAACAAACCTCATCAAGATGACAGTGATCAACAGCTCAACACAGACCTGTGAAAATCCAATTATCAATCACTCTCCCTGAGGAGCCTTGTCTCTTCTTTTACACAGTCTCGTTATCATCTTCTTTGTGGCGTATTTAGTTTGTTCGCAACACTGGCTATATTGTTATAATCCTTCCATCCGCTTCATGCATGTTATATAGCATTAATGAGCTCCACTGTGTGGCTTTCGAAATCCTGCAGTAAGCATGGACAGTAGTTTTCAATAAGTCGTAAATTAAAATCCCATTTTCCCTGAGGAGCTTTCATTGAATAAGTTGCATGGTGGCAATCTGGGATCAACGGCTTTCAATTAATTTCCAGCAGCCTTTATTGTATGTTGATAAATTCCCTGCTAAATGACAGATTAGGACTGTAAAAACAACAAAGCTGGGTTCTCAAAAATGAGCTTGTTGCATTTTTTTTTTTATCCAGTAAGCAAATTAGATTTTCAAGAGCGATGCGAAAGTGAGAGATATTTTCAAAGAAATCAGGTTCTCTCAATTTAAAACTAAGATTTCAACCTCCTGGTGCAGTCTTGTATTGTTCATCTAAGGGATAAAATAGGATACTGTATTATATTGTAATAATTAATTGTATTAGAAGTTCTATTTCTGTTTGATTTTCATTTTGCTTCATTAGTGCAAAATGCATTAGCGAGTATAACTGGTAGTCTTTGGAATCTGCCTCTTTCTAATGCTCCAGGTGTGGAATGCAAATGTGCATTTGAAAGGATCATTGATTTAGACTTTAGGATGTTTGCATAAATTATTTCCTCTCAAACTACACCTGTTAGAATTTACTATATTATAGAAAAATAAACCTTATTCTGAAGGTATGCTTGTCCATTAGCCACTGCATCAAATTACAATGCATGCAGGTACAAATTAAATGTTGATATAGTGATTAAAGATTGTTTTAATTTACCAAAATCTATGTAAAAAAAATAAATAAAAAACATTCAAAAGTTAAATTGCGTAACACTTTATAATCAGTACAGAAAGTACTTACAGATCATTAACAAACTATTTGTTAATAGTTTCATTGTTTATGTACTGTAGTCTCTACATTTGTTAATATGTTAATATGTTAAGGGATAATGTACACCCAGGATCAGATATCAGCCTGAAGGGGTTTATTGTGAGATAACAATCGGCTGGATATACACTTGTTCAGTTCGCAGTGAAGGAATTGTTAATTGCTTATTAGAAATGAATATTTCTCACTTTACATTAGGTCACAGAAAATGTGAAGATGTCGTTAAGTGCAATAAACGAGCCTTTAGTGAACAGTAATTGCATTCATATTCAGTGTTCCTTAAAATGTTTACAAATACAATAAGGACACACACATACATTCAACCGGTCATCTCCGTTATCACAACATGCAAAAAACTCCAGCTCCAATTACTGAATCTTCATTCATCGGTTAATGAAGATCGCAAATGCTGCAAATAAGATGTTGCTGACGGCCACTTCAGAGTTCCTGCTGCCGGTGCAAATACAACCAGGATAACAGCCCTAGGGGGAAACTGGTTCTCTAGGAACCACCATGCTGGCTTGTTCCTGGAACTAGAACTTTTCTGTGACTTAATCTAGAATGAGAACTGTTTCTGGTAAATAAGTTATTAACAATGCATTATCTAACACAATGAAGAACTCACTATATATTATTGTATACTTATATAAAGTGTTACCAAATACTTTATAAGTGAAAAATAAAGTCTGAAGTTAGAGCCGTGGGATATCTTTGTCCATTTCTTCTTGATTTTTAGGTGGATTGGTACTACAATCCAATACTGGTATAAAAGTAAAGCTTTAATTTTTTTGCTGATGAGTTTATAAATATATATTTGATTTATAAGTTACTTGATTTTGCTGAATACTGATGTTTAAAATCAAAAATGTTTGAATATTTGATTGTAATTGTGCAGGTTTTTAACAAAATATTGGTCGACTAAATTAAGATGACATTTTATGAAAATGAGGGAAATTTTGACTTAATCTACAGGATACTGACATAAACAACCTGTGTAAAATCTGCTGAAAAGCTTGCAGCTGAATGTTGTGACAGCTCAGATATGCTGGCATGTGTTTGTGTCTCTTGAGCCTTCACCTCGGTCCTTTGCCACCCCTCCCTTCCCGCGTTCACATCACAGGTACTCTAGGGATGTTTGAATGGAAAGGTTGGATGAGTCTCGTGCTGAGCATTCATTAGTAGAATTAAATCAAGAGACGGGGCGGCAATGAACTCTACCCACATATTTCACATCTCTACTGCTCTGATGGGTGCTCTATCACAGATGTCTTGTTATTTTCTTTGATAAATGATTTGAAAATCCCATTTGGAGCTCAAAATATTGTATGTTATTAGGAAAATAGGCCGAATAAAAAATGACACCCTGTCATCCCCTCTGCATATTGTGTATGCTAATGTTAACGTGAGGTTGTTTGAAGGTGGTCGAAGGCCGGTTACAGCTCTCACTCTCTGTCTGCTGTAGTTGATCGTGTTCTTGGTTTTACTGCTCTTGCCAGTTTGTCAATAGACCCTCTATGTGTGTGTCTCACAATTTTTATTTTATTTCCCATTAGGCAGTAAACAAGCCGTGGTAATCAATCAATGGGAATTGACCTTTTTCATTTCCACCACATCACATGGCACACAGGACACATTAAATACGGAGGAAATACCGATACTCCAGGTGCATGACACAAATTACATACAGTAGTGAAGCTTAAAGGAATGCTAATACTCCCTTCCCACACGTGAGAGTGGATAAATGGATGGATGGTATTGTGGGGGATTTCAGCAAAATGAAAGTGATGGATATGTTTCTTTTTTCCCCCCACAAACAAACACCAAAGAAAAATAGGGCTTACGATGGATAACCTATCACGTAGGGCAGAAAGCATTTTATCTAAATTCAGCTGTTCTCATAAAACAGATTGAACCAGTCAATACTTTTATAGTGACTTTAAAATGTTTCATCCATTTTTTCAGTGACACTGTTTTAGTGTCTGCTTTAAAGGGTCAGGCAGCACAAAAGAAACTTACACTTTTTGTCATCAGATTTTATGTGCAGTACAAATACTTTTATTTTATCACTTGTAAAGTTACATAGCCAATAAATAAATAAATAAATGAAATAAAATTATGCAGTATGTTTTTAGCTTTCAAAATCTATAATTTATAGTTTCATGGTATTTTTTTTAAACAATGGTAAAGCAGAAAACATTACTTTTTTTAAATATATAATTAAAAAATTATTATACACTTGCATTTTCAATTAAACCATTGTATTAGCTAATATCTAAATTAGCCAACTACATAACATTGCTTTTCTGACTTATTTTACTTATTTTACTTATTTTTTGATATTATTGGAACAACATTGATAAAACCTGTACTTTTATGAAAACCTGTTAAAGGAAATGTTTTATTTTATTGGTCAGTTAGATTGTCAACTCAAAATGTAGAAACACCTGAAAGGTAATCCAGAGAAGTTGGAAGCTACAGCCAATTTCATAGCAAAAATTGTCTGAATATGTATTTCAGCGTGATGCATATTTATGGGTTTATTTTTGTCATAACAGCTAGCGTAGCATTCCTGAAACTGAGAATCAGATTCAATTCCCAAAATGCTTTCTTTCCCCCTGTGATGATACATGAAGAATATGCTGTATGTTGCTTGACCCAAAAAGCAATTACTACACAAATGGCAGAGGAGTGACTCCTTGTGCTTCCTACAATAGCCATACGTTACAAATGTTTAAAGTTGCATTTGGCATATTAATGTACATTTTACTAGCTAATTACCTGTGAGAGATTCAGTATTTACAAGTTTCTTTGTGATTTTCTATCGCAAGATATTCTCCCAGGCAGTATATTTTGATAGCTGGACTGGACTTATTTTAATTCAGTGATTCCAAATTAAAACTCCTCTCCCCCAGAACAACTGGTCCTTTCATGTTTAATGTTTCATACTGTCTGATTCCAGGAATCTTAGATCAATGCCTTAATATAAAATGAAAAAATGAAAGAAATGGTGTCATTACAAATTTCATAAGGACTTGGGGAGAAAATTATAGCTGAGAAACAACACAGTCATTGACCTCTTTTATGTGTGTGTGTGTGAGTGTGAGAGAGAGAGACTTGATAAAACACCTTTCAAACACATTCCTTGTTATCTTGAGGCTCGAGGCAATCATTCTCCATGAGACTACAAACCCACCTCCTGTACAATTTATAAGTTCCATCCACCTTGATGAATATAATGTTACGAATGCTACCAAAAATACATTAATTCTGAGCTCAAATGAGGGATGCCAATGGGAATTAAGATAATACAAATTTATGTTGATAACGATAGTAAGCTCTGGGCATTTTTGTCTCGATATGGATAAATATAATATCACAGGAAATAAATGCGACAACAGCCAGTCAGAGCATGTCACTAATAAGTCTGCATCTCCTGTAGATCTCTGAGTAAATTAGTAAAATTTCTTTTCTTTTTTTTATTTCAGGAGAAAAAATGGGTATACATTCTTTCTTTACCTTGTATAATCAATCTCTTCAATGTCATTGTTATAATACCATGATTTGAATTTTCTTTTGCAAAAAAATTAATACTTAGAAAACAAAACTGAATTGAGCTAAAGCTGTTTATCTGAGTTGTAAAGCCCTGTTTTTAACAAATTTAACAAGTTTATGTATGTAAATTCACAACCCCCCCCCCCCCCAATACTGACACACACACACACACTCACTCGCAAAAACATTGTACACAAACATGTACACAAGCTGACAGTACACCCTCTTATCCGAGACAGCAGCTTGAATTGAACGCGTTCTCTCCTGTTCTCAGAGATTCGGATGTGTTTGTCATGCATAATTTCTGCAAAAGAGGTAAACAAGGTCAATTTCTCTCAAAACACAGAGACAGATGTTTCTATGATGAGTGTGTGACAGTTGAGAATGGTGGATGGATGGTTGAGTATGTGTGTGTGCATGGGTAGCTTTACAGTATGTTAGAGATATATGCGTATATGTAGGTTTGCTTGTGTAAGACTTTTTTCAATTCTGCACATTGTAACGCTATGTTCTATATTCATAGGCAGGAATAAACCCCCTACGGCCCATCTGTGAGATACTTGCAGCTGTGTATCTACAGATTTTAGCAAGAGGTTTTATCACATCTTAAATCAGATAAGACAATAGAAACATTGTAATAACTTGCGTGTAATCCTCCCATGCAGAAATCCTATCGTTAGTACAGTTTATTTTAAAAATATTTGGAAATTATATTAAATGTAGGTCTAAGTATGAGGAAGAGTCAATCATTTCATCCCATCAATTCTTCCAGCATCCCTTTATTTAAGTGCATTTTATTATGTATGAATATCTGTGATCTTTTGGACTTCTTCAGCTGAAATGCTTCTAATGGGACACAAAAAGCATAAGAGTGATGACAAAAGTTTTTTTCTATATGAATGTTGTAGATTAGATTGTGAATGATTCATTCATATGAACGTTCTTCTCTCTGGTAACATATATGCCAATAAATTACTCGCTTTCAGATCTTCCTTCAGGGTAGAACCCTCCATACATTTTTTTTTTTTTTCTGAAAACCCCTTTTTCTTAGATATACGGCACAATACAGAAGAACAGATCTGTCACTACTTTACACCCATGACTTTAAGGGCCAGATTTACTAAACAGGGCAAATTAGCATTAGAGCACAATGCCATTAAAAAAGCACTGATGGGAGGGGGAAATTCTGTGCCTGATTTATTAACGTTGCGCACATTAAAGAACACAGACGCAGCCAGATAATTTCCGTAATGACTAGTGCAATCTACCAAGGGCAGCGCAAATTACTGCTTGCTTTAAGGCACGCTTTTTTGGGTGTTAAATAGTGGTGCAGATACCAGTAATTTTGCGTTGTGTCATCCATTTTAATACTATCATCCCATAGCCAAAATTTTGAATCTGAAGAGGAAATTCCTACAAATGCATATTCAATAAGGGCAGGCCAAAAATAACTGTCCATGGCTCCACGCCTTTTCTGCAATACCTTTTCACTGTGGTTTCTCTTAAGTAAATTCTGACGTAACTATTTTAACGGCAAAAAATGGTTTGCACTGGTGCAAAGCTGTTTATGAGCTCTAACTGGGATAAATTATTAATGTATCAGTAGCCACAAGCTATAATTTTTTTTATTACTAAACTATTTTTATTTCATTTTTATTAGCTATTGTCATTATTAAGGTGTATGTTTCAAGCAGGGCTTGAAGAGAAAATCTATTAACATTTTAAAGACAGTTATATATATATTTCACATTTTAAATGGAACGATAAAATACTAACTGGATAATGGCCATGTAACTATAAAATTAGATTTAGTTTCTGGTTCTGTTCCTGTCAAAATTTCATTTATTTACAGTTTTCCTTCTTTGAATTGGTTCAGATCCATGGTTTCAAGCAATTACTGCATGTGTGTGCACACATTTGTGCTAAAAAGCTTCACACATGCATCATCCAAGTGTCGTGAGGTACAGCAGCAAGTTTCTCACATTACTGATTTCTTTTAATTGACTGATGCGTATGATCTGTTTCGGGCACAGGGGAAGGTATAATGTAGACGAGAAGACTAAGTACAACTAAAAGTGTTTGTGTGTAAGTTGTTCAGGATTGTTGCACCCTCCACGCTTTGGCTAATGGAAAAGCATCTCGTACTTGCTTGCTTCTCAGTACAGTTAAGTATAATATCCTCCATCATGGACAACCATTATCACTGCAACCTGAGAAATGGAAGGTGGTTTTCAGGCAAAGAGCGCATTACAAGACAAGCCCCACAAAAACTATGTACCTGTAGTGTTTCATACAGTAAGTGTCACAAACATGTAATGTTTCAAAGCGTAGGGAATACAGCAAGAGATGCAGCTTGTAGCATCTCCCCTGAGGCCTGGAAGGGTGCAGACTTAATGACCTCCACGGCTGTGTTTGTGTGTGCACAGACTAGTCTTGTCCTCCTTTTAGCTCTGTTCTAGAACTTAGTGTGCTGCCTCACTGCCTAGGCAGATGACTTCACAAGAAGTTTATTTTTTATTTGTATTTCAATATTTGAAAGGTAATTTATTTCTGTGAAGGCAAAGCTTAATTTTTCGCAGCCATTACTCCAGTCTTCAGTGTCACATGATCCTTCATAAATCATTCTAATATGCCAACCTGGTGCTGAATAAACATTTAATATTTTTGAAGTGTAAAAAGTTATTTATATATATAAAATAAAATAAAATAAAATAAAATAAAATAAAATAATTAATAATAATACTAATAATAAAAATAAATAATAGAAAGCTAAAAATAACAGCATTCATTTGAAGCAGAATAAAATAAATCAATCAATAAACAAACTGATGAATGAATTAATTAATGCATGAATATTACTTTACCCATATTTTTGAATGGCAGTTTTTTTTATCTTTATCTTAATGTGTGTTTTCTTTTTTTCCCCTTTCTTTTCTATAAAACTTAAATTAAGTATTGATTATAATTAACTTTTTTCACTTCCTCTGCTAGCTACGATTGAATTTTTCAGGGATCTTGGCGCAGTGCCTTCCGGGAATGAATTGTCTATGAAGAATACATAATGCTGCTGCCTTTAAATTTGGCTCAAATGAGCAGTTGCATAATTGAGTTGCCTACATTTTAGAACAGCCCTTGTTTTGGAAGCACATGTATGTTGCCTTAAATGCTGCCTCCATAGGCAGTTCATTAAGGTCTGAAATAGAACATCTGTCTAGTGTTTCCCTGTGTTCATTTTCATCTACTGCTCCCCTCGTCCTTCCCTTCCTCGCTGACTTATTAATTTCTGTCCTCTGTTGCTTCTCTTCTTTCTCTGCACCATCATCCTTCGCTTCTCCTTCTCCCTCTCTGTAGCACACTGTTGGATGGTGGGAACATTAGCAGCAGCTGTTAGTTTCTGTAATCCAGCCAGATTTAGAGGGAAGCTGTGCATCTGCTCCATCATGTAAAGAGGGAGAGGGATCGAAGAGGAGGGAAATGGAGTGATTAATAAATATGAGAGAGAAGACGGAAGGGGGTAAATAAGGCCAACAGGAGAGCAGCAGAGAGGGACACATGTACACATTCAGTGATGAGAAGACTGATGAGGACTGGTAAACCACTAGAAAGAGAGGGAGTAAAGCAGGTTGTGCGGAGGTGGAAAGTAATGATGTTTGGAGACCGCGGTCACAGAGGGAGGCTAATAGCAAGATGGAGGGGATGAAATAAACAGAAAACGAAGAAGAGAAAGTGATATGCAGGATGGTGGCTGTATTCTATGTCTGTGTTTCGTCCCATATGGGTAATTTAATTTTTTCTGTTTGTATTAATTTCCCAAATGACCCGCCATGTGACACTGATACAGAACTGAATACAAAGAAGCACAATGGATTGTTCTAAAAAAAAAAAAAAAAAAAAAAAACTGTTCTAAAAAAACCCATTGTGAAAGCATTTTTGTTTTCAGGGGGAGTTCACTAAGAATGAATTGTGCCTGCTGATAGCACTGTTTATATGCATTGTCTGCATTGTTTTAGTGCCCGATTCAGTAAAAGAATTATGCAATCAATGCTCAGCGCAATTTCTGTGGTGCAGTTCGCGCTCTTGTGAGTTGGCGTTGTGGAGGACACAGCCGACTATCAGGATCTGGCATAGATTGGTGGAGCTGTAAACAAAATCACTTCAACTCCGCTGCAGTCCAAGTACTTGAATCCAGCACTACACTGCATGTCTGGATAAATGCCTGCTTGTAATGCTACTAATCCATTATTTGATGAATAACTGCTGCTGTGATTAATAGAAAATTTTGACGTCTCGTTTAAATGTAATTCTGTTTACCTGCTTTCTGTGGGGGAAATAAAGCATCATTAATTGCAGAAGACTTTTTCTGAACAAGGTGGAATTTATTCATGCAAATTTGCATTAAAAGCTGACATTTTTTATGTCTGAATGTATGTTATTTTTTAAAGGTTTGGGATCAGATTTTTTCTTTTAATTAATACTTTTGAAGAGCAATGATGAATTGAGTTGATCAATAGCTACAGCAAACACATTTATGATAAAATATATATTTTAAATAAATACTGTTTCTCAGAAAATATTAAAGGGTAAGTTCACCAAAAAAAAAAAAAGAAAATTCTGTCATTCATTTCTCACCCTTATGTCATTTAAAACCTATAAGACCTTCGATCATCTTCAGAACATAAATTAAGATATTTTTGATGAAATCCAAGAGCTTTCTGACCTTGTATAGGCAGTAACACAATTACCATGTTCAAGGCCCAGAAACATAGTAGAGGGCATCGTTAAAATAGTCCATGTTAAAAATAGCCCAAGTTCAATTTTACGAAGCTACGAAAATATATTTTTTTTGTGTGTGTGCAAAGAAAGTGAAAATAATAACTTTATTCAATAATTTCTTCTCTTTCATGTCAGTTTTCTACACGCATTCAGGAAAGTATCATGATGCATGCGTGAGGTGCTGCTGATCCGTTGCGTCTTTTTTACAAGCAGATCATTTCTTCGTAAACATGTCAGAAGATTTCTACAGAGAAGATGACTTGCAATGTTTTTTTTTGTCCAGCCTTACTTATTCAAACCAGAATATACAGAGAGTGAACTAAGAGATATAGTGTCAGCAGCACCACTTCTGTGCCAGCAGCAACACATGCATTAAGATATTTTTGATTTCATCAAAATTAATTTGTCTGCCGAAGGTGAACAAAGGTCTTCCAGGTTTGAAACGACATGAGGGTAATTAAAATAATATATATTTTTAGATTCATATTTTAAAATGTAATTTATTACTTTGATGGCAAAGCTGAATTATCAAGAAACATTTATTATTATTATTATTATTTTATTAATAATGTTGAAAACAGTTGTGCTGCTTTAAGGTTAGTTTACCCAAAAATTTTATTCTGTCATAAAAATTAAACAGCTTCTCAATATTCCCTTTTTTTGTTTTTGTATATTGGGTCAAATAAATGCAGCCTTGGTTAACTTAAGAGACTTCCATCCACAATGCACGTACTGTATATAGAGAGCAAAGCAGGTCACACAGATACACACATATCTATGTAATTGCTTTGAACATTTTATTTAGATATAAATGTGCTATGCATAAATAATGGCTTCTTAGAATGTCAGCAACAAGAAAGGTCGAAAAAAAAAGGTTAGTTTTCTTCATAGCAGTGGAATCAAAAGAGGTAATATATGATTTCATTTAGTTATATTTTTTCAGTAAGTCCTATGAAGAAGACATCATCTGTCAGAAAACTGTCAGAAACACTCACACAGACACACACACACACACACAGACGTATGCACACTTTGTTGTTGTGGCTTGACTAGCAGGAATCTCTTGAAGGCTTCCTCCCTAGAGTTGACTAATCAGAGCTCTGGGCTCTGAGAGTTGGAGAACTGGGAATGCAAATGAGAGTCTGCAGTATAAGTGTGTGCTTGCGTATGTGTGAGTGTCTGTGAAGACTGCTGTAAAAAGATGGCAGATTTTGTTTAACAGGCTAATTAAGCACTAAACTATTTCCGATCTGGCTAAGAAACAGTGAGTGGTGGAGAGTGAGGAAATGGAGAAATATAATTTCCTTTCAAACTGTTTTAATCCTGCTTAGAGTTTGTCTGGTCCACTCCTTCAAACAGACAATGCATCACTGCCCTCTCACTTTCTCAGACTCCCTTCCACTTTCCCAAGAAATCAATGTGTCTGCTATATCTTTGGCCATTAGCCCACGCAATACATCAGACATGTAAAGGAATATAAAACGTGTAAAAGATCTGTGCCGTTACAAAATTTCACAGGATTACTCTCCTCACCCATCTCATTTAGAGTGAATTGTGACCTTGCTTTTTGCGAGCTTTACTTTGCTGCCCACCTCTCACTTTGACTGATATCAGTCAGCAACACAGAAAAATGAGAAGCTGTCTGCTCTTTACCTGCTAAAAACCAAAAATATGAAAGGGATGATGATATCACTGTGCAGCGCAGATAACAAAAACATGTTTATTTGGATTTGAACTTGAGACCTTTCTCAATGATTAGTAACGCTACCGCATTAGGATTTATACACATTTATAACACATCTGCCAATTAAGCCTGATATACTATACTATATATATCAGGTATAAATAGTATATCAGAGAGAGAGAGAGAGAGAGAGAGAGAGAGAGATAATAAACAATAAACGGAAGTATTGAAACTTGAGCTTTGAGATTTGTTCATTTGTAACTTTGATACCTTTCTATGAGAGCAATACAATCGTTCAACACTTTACACCTACTGTTAGCTCCAGGCAGAATCAACATAATTAGTCATTCTGAGCAGTACTGATTCACAGATACCTGCTGTGTTGTGTTTTGTACAACAGGCAACATTTGCAGATATACATCATCTTTACCCATAATGCGATAAGTCTTAATCAGTGTTTATACTATCAAAACAAATAGAAAATGTAATTTAATTCATTCAAATTAAACATGCTGAGACCATTCAATGAAGCTACTTTCATCTTGCACAGAAACTGCTTGTTTTCAAACTTTAGACGTGTTGGTATAGTTTCGCTTTCTAATTACAGAAAATACCTTGCCCTCAGTAACATTATTTGTACAGTATGTGGAATTGGCTTTAAGACAAAAAAAAAGTCTCTAAAGAGTGCATAATTTTGTGTTTAAGTATGACTTCTCTGCACTTCCTAACCTGCAAACCTTTTATTCTCATTTGGGCTCTGGAACTGCTAGTCAGCTCTAAGCAAAGATGATTTCATTCCTACCCTCTCAATATCCTGAGTCAGCCTGAGACCTGGATTCTCTCAGAGGGCATTTGCCTGGTGCTCACCACTCTCTCACCCACCTACCTTTCCTACGTGGTCTTCACTTCTCCTACTAACCACTTCTCAGTTAATGTAAATAAAGCTACAGACAGTCTTTGCTCCACTCCTCTCTCCTCCAGGCCTCCTGACTCTCTCATGTTCTTCACAAACAAGATCAGCAGCACCCCAGACACCTGGAGTCTGTTCAAATACTTAAGCACTTTCACAAACAGATGATGACTTTATTTTTCAGGGATGGACTCACCATAGGAAAAAAATGATTTTTTTTTAAAATGAATACAAAATGAACATACACTAAGTATCTTGTACTTTAAATTGTAAATTGTACTTTATTCAACAGTAGTATATTGTAGTACCTCGAGAGTAAATATTCCTACTCTAAAATAGCAGTATTCAAAGGTTGATAAGGTGCAAAGTTGTCCCTTAAAATTTTTTATATTTTCTTCCTCTTTTTTTTTTTTCCTTTTTTTTTGGACAAATTTCTCCATTGAAGTAGGTATTTTTCAGTTGATTTCTGAAGGATCTAAGGATTCTCAATAGCAATCTGTTTGAATTGCTTCAAGAGAATGACCATACATGTGTGTTGAATTTAATCATTCATAATTTAATCATAATAGGTTATCATTTTTTTTTACTTGTTTATTTGGATTTTCTTGCTGTTTAATTTAATATAATAATTGTGTGGTTTCAGGAGATATTTCTCTTCATGAGTTCCAATTTCAGTCTTTAATTTTGATGTTCTCGATGCTATGAAATGGTCAGGACCAGGGGAAAAAAGTAATACAGCATATATAAAATATTTATTTAATTTTTTATTAAAACAAAACGTGTACTGGTCAGAGGAAATATGCAACTAAGATTGTTCAATAATGGGTTACTGCTCGCTTTTTGATAATCATCACTCCTCTCAGTCACTCCTCTCAGGCGACAACTCATCTCAACTCCTCCCAGTGTTATTAACTGATTTTCGATAGCAGACAAGAATTGTTAACTGGTTTGGGGTGTCAGACAAAACTTTGCTGACAGGTTTAAGTACCTAACGGATGTCTTCTAATAGGATCTGGAGAGACTGAAAGATGAATCCAGTATTTCTTCCATCTGATCTAAATCTGATCTAATATTTTTAGCATTGTCGGCAGGATGTCAGCAAAATCTAACATTTCTACATAAATGTGTTTGGATTAATGCTGATTCAAGGAAACGGATTTAGGTGCACCTCTTTTTGACTTGCCCTATTTGCTGCCAGTTTCTGCCCACAACAAGTTCAAGACACTGAGGCTTGAAGATAGAACAGCACTGGGCGTTCACTCTGGAAGTCTGTGGTCTGTGAGTGAACAATGTCTTGTGGTGTCTCCACAAAGAGGTACATTTTTGGTACATTCTCTCACCTTCACTGTGCTCTGGTATAGTAAGGGACCATTCACAGTTATGTGTTCTGTTGAAAACCTGAGATAAAAAACTCAAGGACTAGAAATGTGTTTTAAAATCCTGAGCAACTTTTTACCTTGTGCTGTTTTCAGAAATCCATGTTATGTGAAAAACATTGCAAAAGACGGAAGACGGTGTCAGACAACAAATGCTCTATGAATGCATGTTGGCTTCCTCAACTTTCATTTGTGCTATCTCTTTTCCTTATCTTACCTAAATCTCTGGTGTAGCATCATTAGCCTTTTACAAGTGATTTAAGAAGTTTTGACTAGTATTTACATCCCTACAATCATAAACTGATATGTGCTCCCTCATTTAGCGTACGGTTAAGGAGCCGTGAAACGAGCTGTAAATTCCACTAGCTGTGTTGTCAGCCTGCAGGGTAAATAAAATAGTAGCATAAACCAGCTAAAAGAGTATGATAAATCGTGACGAGTATCATGTTTGCTCAGAACCTTTGGTGTGACCTAGTTTGTGCTCATCACAGCCAGCATTATATACAGCTGTGATAGTTCACTGATGACAGCGTTCATAATATTTGCCTTTATTCTGCTGTGCCAGAAAAATATTACAACTTTGCTGTTGACTTATTTCATGTTTTATCTTGTGAATAACCCTGGAGTATAGAAGATGGTACTGACTTATACAGCATACAGTCAGATGTAACATTTTAAATTGGCATACACCAACAATGGCATGGGACTTAGTTTCGCTTGAGTAGTGCTGTGCGATTGGAAGCATGACAGTTTAAAGGACAATTATTTGCTCTTAGCTTTCAAAAAAAAAAAAAAAAAAACCTGCTATGATGGAGTTTTATATATAGTTTTATGATGGAGAGCTTTCTGACTTTCCATAGACAGCAATATTCAAGGCCCAGAAAGGTAGTAAAGATATTGATAAAATAGTCCATGCGATATTAGTGGTTCAACCTTGGTTTAACAATTTCTCCAGCGTTCTGACTGTTTCAATACAAAATATAGCAGCATAAAGGTTCTCATAATTGATAATAATCAGAAATATTTCTTGAGCTCTATGTCAGCATATTAGATTGATTTCTAAAGGATCATGTGTCACTGAAGACTGGGGTGATATGGCTGCTTCCAAAAAGGTTTTGTTTTAAAATGTATTCAGATTGTATACTGTATTTGTAATTCTCATTTGCAGCATGTTTTTTTAAGAAGTGACCCATACATAATAAGCTGCATTGACGAAAAAAAAAGTCACACCCAGTGAAATGACAGTTCCAGTTCAGCAAAATGATAGTTAAACATCAAGACAGTTTAGTCTTTTAAACCGTCTTTCTTTCTTTTTCCTTCTCCCAGGCTTAAGTGGAGTGAAGGGTTTAGTCTTATCTACTCAGGCGACTGTGAGACTCATCTTTCATGTGTCCACACATACTGGGTAAAGCTGGGATTTAAGGATAGAGAGTAAGTAGACCCCTTTTTCCTTGTAAATGGGTAATGAATGTAAGAAGTGGCATTAATTGTTCACTTGACAATCGATGGTTAAGAGTTGTAGATGTGCTCAAGTAATTATATTCGCATTATATTGGAAGTAGTCCCTTTTATATGAAAAGCACTGTGTCACTTTATTTGTGAAAATATTTATAGATTTTTCTTTTTCTTCTTATGGTGGAGCCGTCTGTTTATGAGTAAAGACTTGCATGCCTGGTCATTGGTACAGCATGGTCCAATACGTCCAGTAAGATTTATATGTATTTCATTATTTTCCCTTCAGTCATGGAGATTATTTCACCACTAGGACACAGTCAGTATTTATCTGCCAGAAGAGGAAAAACATTACCGGCTAGTGGAATTGATTGAATATGCACAGAGGGTAAAAATATTTGTTTTAGACATTGATTTAAAGTAGCCATTGAAAGGAAGGGGTCAAGGACTCTAGCATTCAACAGCAAACACTAACAATAGCCAAATGGGTGAAAGATTTTCTCAGTTTGAAAGGGATGAAGAAAGAAAATATTGATATACTGAGATTGTGAATGGACCACCATGCGAATGGTGTGTGGATTTGTGGTGTACTTCTAAGCATAACAGCATGATTGGTGGTAATTATGTGCTCTTTAGAAGATAAATACTGCACTTATACTCCTCAGCAACAGTCTGTCCTTCTTTCAGTTACACATAGCACACAGAGACCAAATATAACATTTACATGAATCTTGTAAATTCTTTTAAATATAAGGTCAATAATAATGAGTTCATTACATTGTAGAAATGACTTATAAATAAATCAGCATTCTGCATTGCATTATTTGATGAATGTTCAAAAGAACAGCATTTATTTGACAAAAATCTTGTTTAAAAATTGTAAATTCTTTTATTAATAATTAAACTGTTTTTAAATTAATTATGAAAAATATCCTTACTGATCCCAAACCTTTGAAAAACAGTGTACCATGATAAAAACTGGCAAAGTAAGCATACTCATTGGTACTGTTTATTATTATTATCATTATTATTCATATGTCCCATTATCTTTGCTCCCTATGGGTGAGACAAAAACTTTTGCCTACTGTTTGATATTCAGTGGCCCTACTGCTGGAAACATTTAATTATTAAAAAATTAAAAATCTTACTCACCCCAAACATCTTAACACTGCTGACCTTCCCACATTACATGATTACCAATTCAATGAAGCCTTACAACTGTAGATGTGTTTGTTTTATGCGCAGATACTGGAATTTTACAACGCTTGTTTTCAAGTTTAGAAATCCAATTAACATCCATCTTTTTTTATATTACTTTACGATTTGCTTTTTCATTTGAATACAAATCTGTCAAGTGGAGACCAAGTGCATGGGTGAAAAATAAGAAAAATGGTAACCTAGATTGAAAACAATGTATCCTTTCTTTAGATAACATGGAAATAATTACAGTCTATCACGTTTTGTTTTGTTCTTTTTAGCTTAATTGATAAAGCATCTTACTTCATTCTGTACAAGAGATTAGAGCTTTCTATCATTCCATGATCAAATTTTTTTTGTAACATTTCACACATTTTTCAATATTTATCTTCAAACATGAATTTCTAGCCTCCCTCTCACACAGTGACACATCAAGTGAATCACTATCTCTGACTAATACAGACAGATAATCTGTTCATTAGCATTAATCCTGTATTCTACTGAGAGGTGATTACATATCCTGTACCTGTTCATCATCTAATGGACTAGAAGGTCCAGTGGTTTTGAAAGAGAATAAGCTGCTTGTTTGTTTACCTGAATTAAACTACATGAGGATACAGATGGTGCTTACAGGCTTCCAGATGTTTGGCAGACCCCACAAAGTCAAAAGATTATGAGATCAAAGTGACGCAGAGGGTGATAGAAAAATGCTGATCTCAGATCCACCCAGAAAGCAACGGAAACATGCAAACTGTCCTCATGTCGTGGGCTAATAGAATCCGGTCACCCTATATCTATTTTGGTACAACAAGATGTTCATATATCGCTGGTTAAGGTTGAGATCTAGAAAGGACTGATGAAACAAATGAAGTTTACTTTGCACTCCCGAGATGACGCAAACATGTTCTGCCCTCAGATACCCTCCTACCCCTCTACAAACGAGAGGGAGAAGAAGACGCAATGTCAGCGTTACAATAAACTGTGCTTGTGAGCAGAGCTAGGCTCGGCTCTTTATATGAAACTAATAATGGCCTGAGGCTGCTAGCAAAAATAGAACAAGCAAATAGAGAAGATGCGGGAAAGAGAAAAATCCGGTGAATTCCTTCAGTGTGTTATCTGGTACGGATGGTGGTGATTGGTGAGGGAGGGATAAGGATATAGCAAGGATTCCAACAACGTTTGTGTGCTCTGAAAATGAAAACGAACATTGGGTAAGGAGAAGAAATTGTCACTGTGTCTTCAAATGAGTCTGTGAGAGTTTTCAAATTACACCTACAGTATTTTATGTTCTGCTTTTATTATGAAGTGAATGAACCCATCAGTGTCTTGATGAAATCTTAATGGAATGATAATGCAAGACCTAAATTTCATTACTCTTCATTTCTTTACATAGATCAGACTGAGAATTGCAAGTATTTTTTATTTATTTTATTTTTTAAATGTGCTATTAAACTAGAAAGAAAAAAAAAAAAAAACTAAAGATGTTCTTTGCCTTTTGAATTACATACACTTCTTTGTTGTCTGCAGTTGAGGACGGATTCCATGAAGCATTTTTAAACTTAGAATCAGAATCAGAATCAGAATCAGAATCAGAATGAGCTTTATTGCTAGGTATGTTTACACATACGAGGAATTTGTTTTCGTGACAGAAGCTCCGCAGTACAACAGAATGACAGCGACAGAACATAAAACACATAAAACACATAAAACACATCGTCTTAAAGAGTAAGTTCACGCAAAAATGAAAATTATGTCATTAATAACTCACCCTCATGTCATTCCAAACCCATAAGACCTCCGTGCATCTTCGGAACACAGTTTAAGATATTTTAGATTTAGTCCGAGAGCTTTCTGTCCCTCCATTGAAAATGTTTGCATGGTATACTGCCCATGTCCACAAAGGTAAGAAAAACATCATCAAAGTAATCCATGTGACATCAGAGGGTCAGTTAGAATATTTTAAAGCATCGAAAAAATACATTTTGGTCCAAAAATAACAAAAATAACGAATTACACTGCTGACGTGTTTTCTGGTGCGCCCAATGACAAAGATATCACATCAGCAGCGTTGTACGTCAACAGCGTCACTGCAGTGTTGTGAACACGCTCATAATAGACCCAGAAGAGAAGACAATGCTGAATAAAGTCATAATTTTTGCTATTTTTGGACCAAAATGTATTTTCAATGCTTCAAGAAATTCTAACTGACCCTCTGATGTCACATGGACTACTTTTATGATGTTTTTCTTACCTTTCTGGACATGGACAGTTTACAGTGCACACATTTTCAATGGAGGGACTGAGAGCTCTCTGACTAAATCTAAAATATCTTAAACTGTGTTCTGAAGATTAACGGAGGTCTTACGAGTTTGGAACGACATGAGGGTGAGTAATTAATGACACAATTTCATTTTTGGGTAAACTAACCCTTTAATGGGCATTGCATTACTTGAAGAATTGCTTCAAATGGAAATGAACAACTGAATCCTTCCAGGAATTCCCATCGAAGAAGTGGTATATTTGAAATGGTACCAGACCTCTAACAGATTTTTATGTTCTGTGTGTGTGTTCTGAACTTATGTTTGAGTACTTGGAATCAGACTGCTATATTAATGACCTCAGCCTTTTTCATGTAATTATCATATTTTATTTCAGCATTGTTTTAGTTAGCAAAAACAAGTCATAAACACTGGTCTGAACACATGAAAAGTGCATGAAATCTGCTTTTGACAAGCATGATGCATCCAATATGTGAATCCAATATGATTTCTGTAAATACATCTCAGTCTGATCGGTGTTTAGTTATGTCCGAGTTATGTGTTTTTTCCCCTCTTTCATCAGTTTTTATGCATTGGGCAATCATCAACCAATGTGCATTTGCAAAAGGTTGTGCATTACAAACCTAATCTAGATGCACTTAACTTGTAGTCTATACAATCAGTTAAAAATGTCTGATTAGAAAGCCAAAGTGGCTATATTTGACATAAAAAGCTTTATTTTCCACCATAATCTTAGAAGCTATAAGAATCCATTTTGCAGGTGCATTTATCAAAGTAACATTCAGATTCAAGTGGCAGCAACATGTGTTCATGCTTGTGTAGGAGTGCTCACTTCAAATGTTCTGCCTTTTGGAATAAGTAGGGCATAAAGGTGCTCACTTTCAAATGCAATTCTCTCAGTGCTTTTTGTTAGAGAAACTATCAATGAAACCGAAACAGATGAAACAGATTTAGTTAGATTTAGTTAGATTAACTAGATTTTTAACTATGACTTTCAAAGAAAAAAAAAAAAACCTGGAGGGAAAAGCCTCCCACACCCCTATCCACATCTTTTGAGTCACAGAGGACATTTAAGTGAGAAAATTTGAGATTAAATAATCCTATAACTGGCAAGGATGAAGTGAGGGAAAAATAGAGTTGGTGAATGTGTGGAGAGAAGGATGAAGAGAATCGATTAGTCGGGATTGCAGAAGGAAGTAGGCTAAGACATCAGCTGCTTGCTTCTGATAACAGCAGAGCCATGTAACCCTCCGCTCACTAATGCACCCTGATCATCTCTTGGCGAGTGAGTGTGTGATGGTGCTGTCAGAGTTCTGCTCATTAAGTGGCTGAGCGCTGCCAGTGCTCTGTTGTACTGCCAGCATCTTACCAGAAACCAAGAAGAGAAGACGAGAACACTCAAAATCTTCTCATCTGTAATGAACCACATGACCAGGTCAATAAGAGGAAGACCCTAACACGTGAAATAAGCAGGGCAGGCCCTTGTTATTTCTCACAGTCATTGTGTGTGCTGCTTTAACCATAAGCATTTGTAGATGTAGACACTTGAGTACAGTATATTGTACAGTATAGAATGGCCTATATACACGAGACTGTGATTGAGGAGGAGGAATAGGGTGTGTGTCTGGGCTGTGGATAAAATGTTGCATTAAACAGAATGAATTCATTGAACCCGGTCTGTTCCTAATATTACACAAAGTGAATAATTTGTCTTTGGTGTGATAAGAATAAAAATTTCCTTTTATGTATTGGAGGTTCAAAGCTTTGACATCTACTTATGCTGCTATTCGGACCATCTGAATGATTATGCATGCAATATTGGTATATGTGTGATATCTCTATAAAGGCAGGTCTGAGTAACTTAAAATTCAGATAAAATGACTGGCTGAGTTGAGTAATTTTGAAGCACTCTGCAGGCAATCTTAAAGTATATATTACTACAGTATCAATGTTTTTCTGCATTCCAAAATGGAAAAGCTACAGGTATACCCACACTAAAAAATAACTTTAAAATAAATGTTTACTCATTTTTACATTTTATTCAACTGAGACACATTAAACACAAACACACATATGCAAGTTTTTCAATTATTGAAAATTAAATGTGTTTAAATGAAGAAATTAAGTCTGGTTTGGAATGGCATGAGGTTGAGTAAATGATGACAGCATTTTCATTTTTGATAGAACTATTAATTTAACATACTCACAAGAAAGACCTTAAAATAACTCTAAATGTGGCCTGCAATTCCTTTTTATTATGCATGACCTCATCTGCATATAATTTTAAGACACATTTTGATATCGATACTACATCACACATTTTAACAGAACTAGACAATATTAAAAGTAGATTACATAGGCTAAAGATGCTGAGTGTTGATAACAGAACCTTAAAAAAATATTTTACATTTGACTTATCACAGCAAAACACTGCTAAACTGCAGTGCCATTTTTCACCATTTTGCGAAGGCCATGGTCAGGGTTATCATTTAAGTCGGGGTCAGGGTTAAGTAGGACTGGCAGCCCATTTTTCTGCACAATGTTATGCAGTGCACATGCCACCAGTGCACTTACTCAAGGGGTTGTACAGCTCGGTGCTATTTGCTCAGACTTCTCAAAGCAGACCTATACTACAGTCTCCCACATTATACAATTTATCTTACTAGGCCATCTCACACATTACTCAGAGTCAAGTGCATGCCACAGATTGATTTTTATTCAAGTGAGAATGTTTTCTTTCTTCTCAGAATATGGTTTCTCAAATTCTGTACACGATTCAAAGAACATGGCCTTCAGGAATCAAAATCATCATATCGTTGTTCTCATTCAAACAAGCTCACAGTGCATCCAATCTTTCCTTGTTTTTTTTTGTTTTTTTGTTGTTGTTTTTTTATTTTTATTATTTTTTTTTTTTTTTAAGCTTGTAATCGAATGCTTTTTAAGTAGTTTCATGACAGAAATGTAAAGTAATTGTGGATTGCTTCAGATGTTTTCATACTTGATTTGACTATTTGGTCTGGGCTCATTTGTACCTCTTTGTCCTACCAGTCACTTTTTTTTTTTTTTTTGCAGATACAAGCTTTCCTATACTTATTTTGTACATATGCAATGTTTATATATATATAGTACTGTATATTAGCCCCCCAGGCTCTATCAGGTTAACAGTCCCAGAGCTGGACTTTAAATTCCACTCATTATAAGGCTAGTCGGAGTGAATTTGTAGAACTGCGTTGAAGTGCTGTCCTCCTTGCTCTGGCAAAGTATCTGATTTTAAGCTTTCTAGGGAACTTTTAGGCATCCCTCCAAGGATAGCTTTGGCACAGTTGAGGCAGAAAGACGCATGCAGGTATGAATACATTTTTCAGAATTTGTGAAACTGCCTTTCAAATGGTTATTTGTTTTTGAAGAGAGAGAGATGATTGCACGTAAGAAAGAGGGATGATATGCCTACTAATAACAGGATTGTAGGGCGTATATGTTTTATTGGCTGTATCAACACTGCATTTTATTATATTGAATTCAGTTGTTTTAGGCATTGAACATAAGCGGTTTGAATTGGAAAATATACAGTACAGAGATATGCCTTGACTATCAGCTCTTGTAGGAATTCCAATAAAAAGTTGTGATTCAAAATATGGAATGATTCTGTAAGATGACGACACCAAAGGGGAAACATGATTCAATACTCGAGTTGGACTGCATTTGATGCTTAATGCATTTTTATTTTTTTTATTTTTTTTGATGATTGCTAGTTCAAAAAATCCAAAATGTTGTTGCAATGTTTACACTAGTACACTGCAAGAACTGCAATGTGGAGATGGAATACAGGAAAATAACTGATAGTAAAATAATTGCCCTTAGCTTTAGTCAACTCGTCAGAACTGAAATGTACAGTATTTACTGTGGGTTGCTTTACACTCTGCATAATGGGCCTGATGTAGAGTAAGTAATCAAGAGACTTCATATTTCAGAATTGTATATTCAACATTAAATTTGGTAAAACATCCTTTTTGTCTGACATTTCAAGACTGGCTTCGATCAAATTAGCAGTAAGAATGTTGTGTATTATTAAGAAACCAGTATATGTATAAAGTTATCAGTGGATAAACTGATGTGCTAACTAGGTTTAGAAAAGAAATATTTTATGGATGATATTATCCATAGTATTATTATTATTATTATTTAATATATCAACGTCCGTAGATTATTGGATATTTAATTGTGTATGCTCTTTTCCCCTGTTTTTGCATTTAAATGATCTTTGACATCATCTAATACTAACCTTTAATGGAACAGAAAACAAACTCAAAGTCAAACTCAAGACATGAGAGCTGACACTTATAGAATTTAGTGTTTAATTTATTTAATTCTGGAATGTTTATGTTTTGGTCACAAGTCAAGTAATTGGTAGACATGGCCAATGCAGTTTTTTAGGCACAGAGGGCATGGATTGGTAGTATATTTTTAAAAACACCATATGGTACAACTGTACACTACACATTGGCAGGGCATCTTTTCAAAGTGCTGATGTCCTGGAGGAGCTGTTCCATGAAGAATAGTGTAATCACTATCACAATACCATGCTGTGTATAAGGGACTTGTTCAACAGTGACTAAGTATTAAGGAGCAGCATTTTTACAGGAGGATTTGCAGATTCAAATCACAGGAGATTTCTGGCCTACTTAGGAGAGGATGCTTGGGATGGTGGCACACAAATGGTTGATGATTCTGTGGAGTTTTTACCAGACACTTTTAAGATGCTGATGGACTGAAGTTTTATTAAGGTTTTTAAATATAAGGTACTATGAATACACAACGTCAGTAGTTCTGTGAGACTGACAATAATTAGGTTCCTAAAATATTTGGCTGAAGAAAAGTAAGGGGGAAAAGCTTCAATTTGGAGAGGGTTTAAAGAGCAGTAATTGTTGGAGACACGTGGCATCCAAGTACATCCTCTAAACAAGTGTGCCCTTGTATTTAATGTTGTGCAGCTGGGAAGCATGGTTCAGTTGGCCAACTGCAGTATATTGGAGGTGTAACATCAATCATCTGTGAATTTGAGATGTGCAAGCAGTTTTCAGTAGCATAATGACTTTCACTGTCCTTCATTTTCATTTACTGCACAACTAACAGTGAGTGAGGATTAGGATTTTTAAAAGTACAGGCACTTAAGTTTCAACTCAGTAACTAAAGTGAAATATAGTAACAGTTCCAGTGTTTCTGCAGTAGTACCAATTCAGTTCACAGGTGGCAAAATTAACTGTCTTACAAAGGTGAATGTTTAGCTCATTAAACTTAAACAAAACAAAATTCCTCGTATAGATGATGATCAAGCTTCAAAAACGATTTGCTGTAGAATTTTCTTCATAGCATGAAAAGGACAGCTTAAGTAATTGTATTTAGACAGTTCTAAGGTTTATCTGCTTGTCAACAAGAAAACTACATTTTCTGTTTACAAAATGCTGTCATGGTACTAAGCACAATAGATAAACCTTTGAAAAACCTTTCATATCACATCAGTGTTACAACCACGCATGCACAACTTCATAGTCATGCATTTGATACCTTTTCAGCTTCTTCTTTTCAATAAGGGTTTAAAATGTAAAACCACAAACAAATGCCAGACTACATCTATTCTCTAATGCTATAATAATTTATGGGCTTTCATTGTATATTTGAATAGATGACACACATCACATCTTGACAGTAATTCTCTGCTGGTTTGGAACACTAGCTGCTCGGTTACAACAATCGCTCATACACACTTTGACTATGAACTATTAATCTCTGCAAACAATGTCAGTTGTGATTTAAAGAGCCCAAACCACTGGAGCTGATGAAAAAAAGCAACAGGGAGCATCCATCACTCATAGACAGATGAGAAGATCTTAGTGCTTGTTGGATGGACAGAAGGAAAGAACTTTAATTCTTTTATTCATACATTAAGAATGAAAGAAATTCAGAAGTTAAACAAGCAAGGAAGAACAGAACAATATCATTCTTTTCTCTAATAAAGACCAGCTGTTTTTTGGCAATGGAAGCTCTCAAATTAAAAGGACTGAATGTGTCTGCACATCCAAATTCTCAGCGGTGAATGAAACAGAAACAATTCATGGCTTCATTAACAAATGTTTGTAAAAGTATTTAAATTGAACTTTATAGCTGTATTCTTCCAGAGATGCATCCAACACTAAAAGTGTGCTTCTGTTGTGTGTTGGCTCTGCAAGGCTTCACTTTGTGTTTGTGCTTCTAGCACATATTTATTTACAAATTGATGTATTTATTTACTTGTAAATTTGTTTGCATATTTATTTACTTAGAACCCTCATCTTTTGTCAATATCGCTTTTTGTGTTCCAAAAACATGAGGAATTATGACAGCATTTACATTTTTGGGTGATCTAGTGCTGAGTTTGGAACCAGAGACACACAGTCAATTTATTTATTGGCTGTTTCATGTTTTTGTTTCTTATTTCTTGACAACCTGCTTCCTTTACAGTTATTATTTCGAATACTGTTTTTAAAGTTGTCCTTCTTTTTCAAAGTATCTAAAACACGGTGACATTTGAATGTCTATAAAAATAATACCTTTAATTTTTCATGTCCCGCCCTTTGAGAAAGTCTGACAGAAGGGAAATGAAAACAAAAGTTTTAAGAATCAATAGACAATATATTTCGCCCTCAACACTTTTCAAAGCCTACCATGTCTCTTTTTTTGCCTTTGGTGTTTTATTATATTCTTTTTTCCTCCTTGCCGTGTATCTTATGCTTCTGCTCACCTCCTCCCCTCGATTAACCATTCTTCACCTCTATTTCTGCACATTTTCTCATTTGACAATTTGTTAGAATAGCTTGAAATGGAAGAGTTGATATTAATTCAATGGAACGGACTCATACGCATACACACCTTCATTTGGGTTCTTCACCCTTCTGCTGTAGCTGAGTTCATTTTTTTCCCTTTATGTTGAGGGACAAATTGTTAAGCATAGAAACCCCTCTAGAGAGTTTTAGTATATTTTCAGTGGAGCATTGCAGCAGAAACGTGTTAAGGAATTTAACAGCCCGGCCAGACAGGACAATCTTTTCCAAAATAAAGAGAACATTATTAGCATTGTTTGCTTTGCTGTTAGTCCATACTTAAAATCTCTTCAAAATTTTAATAGAGATTCCAAACACTCTTGTCAGTGTTCCACAAAACCCTCATCCAGAGTAAGAGAGAAGAAGAAGAAGAGAAAGAAGAAGAAAACCTATTCAGACAGCTGTTTCCTAGCAACGCAGCATTTGTTTTCAAACAAAGCTATTTTAAACATGTTTTTTCTGCTACATTTAATTTGATGGCAAAGTGCCATACATCATCAAATCAGGTTGAAATGGGGAAAGAGTAGTGAGAACAAATGGTAAAGTTATGCCATTGTAGTGAAATACAAAAAGATACTTGTATTTATTGTCAGATGAGCACAGTAGTGCATGAGGAATCTCATACCAAAGCTTGTTGTCGTGATTATTGATTTGGGGGTTTTTAAGAAGTATTTTGGTACATTGCACTAATTCTGACACTGTTATGAAAAAAAAAAACTGCTATTATATGTTTTATGTATGCATGTAAATATATGTGAACATTTTTTTAAAGTGTGTTTAGTAATATCTTAAAAGTGAAAAGAGAAACTCGTGACATTTGCCAAGTATGGTAACCCATACTCAGAATTGGTGCTCTGCATTTAACCCATCCAAGTGCACACACACACACACACACACAGCAGTGAGAAGTGAACACACTGTGAATACACACCTGGAACAGTGGGCAGCTATTGATCCAGCACCCGGGAGCAACTGGAGGTTCAGTGCCTTGCTCAAGGGCACTTCAGCCATGGGTATTGAGGGTGGAAGAAAGCGCTGTTCATTTGCTCCCACCCACCTACAACTCCTACCAGCACCGAGACTCGAACTGGCAACGTTCAGGTTACAAGTCAGTCCAACTCTCTAACTATTAGGCCACAGCTGCCCCCTTATAATACTTGATTACTGTTTCTGTGTGCTTTCATTTCTTTTTTCATTAGCTGATCGTTTTTCTAAAGGTTATTCTTTCATGAACATTTTGGGGACTAGTTTTTAATCTTATAAAACAGTTCAAACAATATAAAGGGAAGCTTCCAAATAAAAGCCTCCTGGTCTGTGAATTCACCTGATGATAAGCTTTTGGTTCTGTTCATTAGGAAAGCTATTCATAATCTGTAGACAGATGGCAGCCAGGCTTCTGAAGTCTTTTCAAATTACAGGAGAAAGGATGGAATAGGTGGAGAACTTCTCAAGTACTGAGCGCTTATTAAAAGAATAGAAAGAGTGGAATATGGGTTTAGCTGGTATTTACGAATTGTCTTGTTTTTATTGTACTAGAGGTATTTTTGTTAACACGAGTTTCCCTTATACCATCTTCATAAAAGAATGCATAGATCCAATTCCTAAAATGGATAGTTTGGATCAGTCGTAAATTTCCACAAATTGGGCTTAATAACTGCTTAGTTTTGCTGTACTTCACTGTTTGCTGTTGTTTTTGGACTAATGCAAGGTTTGCCATATAGGTACTCACAAAATAATTTGTGGTCACAAAATATGTTCTTTATTGATCCAGTGAGTATAGTAAAAATGTGTATTTATATTGTTCTCTAAAAATCTTAAAAGTTGCAAATGTCAGTGTAATCATATAAAAAGGACAGAATCTGTCTGGTAAAACATGAGCTCACTGATGTGCTTTCATACATTATTTCAATCATTGCATTATTATTATTCATATTTTTTTAACTTTGAATATTTCAAAACCTCTGGGAAATCTATAAGTGGTGTAAACTAGGTTTAATCAGTCAAATATTCAGCAGTTTGGGAATGTCACGACTTTTAAGATATTACTAATAACTTATAACTTAAGGTAAGTTCACATTTACTATTGTTGAGTGATGTTATGTCTCGATGTTCAATTGTAATCCACTTGATCATTAGTTTTGCAGATTTGACATACTTGACGGCCTGGCTGGTTTATCACCTAAGGAAAAAGTGTCAGATCAAGTGACGTTGACGGCCGACAAAAGGGGGCGCTAATGCAATTTACTTTTGCTTATAAGAAACTGAAACTGACACAAAGGAAAGACTGCTTGTGATGGCAAGCAAAAAAAAAAAAAAAAAAAAAAAAAAAAAAAAACGAGTATATAGGCAGCTGGGAGGAGCTAATAAAAAAAAAATAAACATAAAAAAAAATAAAAAAAATAAAATAACAGTTACATCAGGCAGGTTACCTTTGCCCGCAGCCCATTTTTCTATAGGCTTTTGGATCATCGCAAAAAATAAGCTCTGTGTTCAACCATAGTTCATGAAACTTACACGTTTTTTTTCTTTCCATCAAGAGAATCTTCACAAAATAATATAACTTTGATGAATTTTAAAGCCTAAATAAAAGCGGCAAAACTTAAAAACTAAACTACAGCGCAGTATAAACACCACGGTCACTCGCCTTCAACGTCACCACCATTATTTTTAATGTGTTTGGTGAAAAGGATTTACTCTGTATATGAATTTTAATCCACACTACACGAACCTTTTCATATAAACTGAAATAATTACAAAACTAAAGCCAAACTGAAACTTAATTTAGACATTATTAATAAATAGTATAGCAAATAAATGAAATAATCACAACCAAATAAAAAGGAAAACGATAAAACGATGCTTCCATCTGAAGAGTTGTGTTGCATTTCAGTGCAAAATAAAATAAACATTGTCGACCAACAGTATAAAATGCGGGAAACTATTAATTGGTTATTTTACAATTAATTGTATTACAACTTATACTACGACTGGAAAATGCTGACGTGTAATGTCTCTGACAGCGCCTGTAGTCCAATTTGGCAACTAGCAACTGTATTTTTTAAGAAACCTAACAGTTTTAAAAAAACCACGAGTGAGGTGTAACTGGTGTATTTTATGTCATAGAATAAAATGTGAAAGTATCTTGAGTCACATTAGTGACTGTTTGTAGTTGTGGTAGGCCTATTTGGGAGAAAATGAAGGGCCATTTTCACTCCCAGTCCGTCACTGTTTGAAAGTGATTTTTGTATGAGCTGTGTTTCATCCATCACTACAAAAATGACAATAGACTATTTTGCCTACAGAACTTTGTGAAATTTTGTAACTTTTTTCAACAGTTAAGGTAGGTAAGGGTAGGTTGTAACTTCAGCACAACTGATACAACTGGCCTCAGAACATCTGCAACCCAAATTAAAATTGAAATCCAGTATAAAAAACATGGGACTAGAGTAAAATAAAACAAGAATCTTGACTGGGTCTTCTCAAAATCATCCTGGTAATAATTCCAACTCCAAATCTGGGATCAGAATGACCTTTTCCGACATTGTGTCATTGTGTATTCGTTTTATTTTTTATTTTTTTTTATTTTCTTTTATTTTTTTAGAGATCAAAACTGAGCTACCAGAAGAGCTGCTGAGATATTTTGTGATTAAAGTCTCAGGACGAGTTATAGCTTGTTCTGTTGAGAGTCAGTTGAGAACAGCATTTTAACTTTGTGTTCCACATGACCTTCCGTTCGAGAAAGACTGAAGGAGCAGTTGATCAAATCCTAGATCATTATCCTGCTCTCAAATGTGTTGGTGATTGAGTTGTCTTCATTCACATTGAAGTGAATGTGATGATCTGAACTCGTCCAGACTGCATCTGCTCTTTAAATATCAAATAGTGCTTTTCGACATTCTTAAATGCTGTTTCCCGGTATGTGGCATTTAAACAAGAGGACTGCTGAGAATGATGACTCATAAGGGTCACTTCTGATGCTGTGATGATCTGTGTAGAGTAGAAAGAGGTCTCCTGCCAAATATTGTTATAAGAAAGAGTAAAGTGATTTATTCTATTTTTTGAGCAACGGGGTTGGGATTAATGCCATTTACAATTTATTGTCCTCAATCCCTTTTCCCTGCTGAAAAGAAGGATATTGCTCTACAGCTTTCAAACGATGGGGTTGGGGAATAAGAACAATGCCATGAATTTAAAAATATAGTTGTTATGCTTTCAAAAGGTCAGCTTGTTATATGATTATATGAGTTACAGCCAGAGACTGCGAGAGTTGAATGGTGAAAAGTGGGCAGAGAGGGTGAAAGGCTGTCATGAGGATTCAAATGTGATTCATTATGGCCAAACGTGTCCCTCAAAACTTGACTGTGTGAACTATACATCCTTGTACAACTATGAGGCACTGCGTGAGCGAGCAAAATTTATGAGAAGGAAAAATGGAATAGGAAAAAAGAATGGATATTAATGGTGGACAACAGTAAAAACACAAGTATGAAAACAGACACAGAGTCACTTAAGATACTAGCAGAAGGTCATTCTCTCTCCCTTCTGGTTTGAAGCTCGGTAACATATCCTGATTTGGCCTGTAGGGACACGTTTGGCTGTTATTTACAGTGTTTTCCAGTGCGATTCTATTCCCCTGTTCTTTCTGGCTTTTTGTGAATGCTAGCCATGGAGAGCCACAACACTGGGAAGTTCCAGTGCAGAGCTCAAGGGAGAGTCACAGATAATTACAAACCTCTCACTGATGTCCTGCACTGACAGACAGACAAGAATGGCAGAATCACAGAGACAGAAACCATTGAGCTGGGAGACCCATGTGAGTAGCTGGAATGATGTAGAACAGAATCAGCCTGACATGAGCTTATTTCAACCTGTTCAGACTTTCCTGCTGGTCACATTTAATTTTTAAAGAACTGTTTTACTTTTCTAACAGAGCTACTTAAGGCAGAAAGAGCGGGTTGTTTCAGGTCAAACTCAAATCTTTATTTAAAGAACAACTTATGAAATTATACATTTCTGATTCAGAGCTAATATAAAAGCTTAAGGACATTTATACTAAAGCCATACATGGACAATTCACACAAAAATTACAAGAGTCACAATTTACTCACCCGCTTGTTGTTCCAAAGTAGTTTTTTGAACAATGAAAATGTATTACTTGTTTGTTTGTTTTTGTTGTTGTTATACAATGAAAGGTAAAGGTGCCGAATGCTATATTTGGACCACATTGACTTAAAAAATATTTAAAATATATAACAAATTATATGAACTATAAATATAGTTTGTTCCCTTGGTAACAAAGCTGAATTATCAGCAGCCATTAATTCAGACTTCAGTGTCTCGATCCTTCAGAAATAGTTCTGATTTGGTGATTTGCTCAAGAAACTTTATTATTATCAATCTCATTATTATCATAGTTGAAAAAATTACAGGTTTGTTTAATGAATAGAAAGATAAAGAAAACAGCATTTATGTGAAAATAACTGTTCATCAATTAATTATTTGATTTAAACCTTAGTCTAGTATTTGATGCTCAGTGGACCTATAGAGCGATTCTGTTATTTGAAAATTATCATCATCACTACAACATCAGTATCACTGATCGCATGTGATTTGCTATTGCTACTAATTACACCATCAGTGAACGTCCCCTTTTATGTGCCAAGCTCTCCAACCTGTGTGTGTGTGTGTGTGTGTGTGTGTGTGCGCGTGTGTGTGCGTGATGAGAGAGAGATGCTGAATTGCAGAGAAGGGGAGAGCATGTGATGTGAGAGAGAATCAATAAAAGGATTCCTTCCTTCACTTTTCACTTTGCTGCTTCTCTCTTTACTGCAGCAGTTATAGCTTCATTCCCAGCCAATCCTGGGAAACAGTGGGGGAAAATCACTGCTCGTCTTTCTCTGCTCCACTCTCTTCAGTTCCACAATATATTGTTGTCATCAAGGTTTACAATATACAAACTCATCCTCCTCTTTCCTAGCCCTTTTCCCCCCTCTCTCGGTTTCCCCCTCACACTATCATTATATATTAATAGGACTGCTTCCTTTGTCCACCTGGACCTTTTATTGATATTTGGACCACACTGTTCTAAGGCGAGTGTGGCACAGTCTGGTTTAATTACATTTTCAGTTTCTTTACATTTATCTCTTTGTGCGTCTGCATGACTTATTTTGCGTCTAATAGTACGAAACATATGCTATCATTTGAAGCTTTAGTTAACTGTCTCTTTCTGAATCGGATTGAACTGTGTGAGGGGAATAATAATTAAAATGTCTTATATGTTTTTTTCCCTCACACTTTACAGAGAGAGTGGAAGAATCTCCTTCATCAGAGAACATCATGGGCATCAGAACCCCATCACACAAGCTATCAGACTGCAGCCAGTCAGTGTACGTGGGAATGATTTGTAGGCATGACTGATAGTAGCCAGTGGGCAAATTTGGCCAGGATGCCAGGGTTACTTTCACCTCTTTGAGAAATACCCTAAAGTACTATGTCACTTCTTTTTTTTTTCTTAAGTTTCTACAGACATTTATGGGTCAAGGACATGATGCTCATTTTCCTTTGAAAGTCACAGATCTTTACAGCTCTTCTTTAAAGGCATGGTTTTACTTTCTGAATTAAAACACATTTTATTTATTTTTGGGGGGTGACATGAGCCTTTTAATTGCCTCATTAAAAATTAAAAAGTTGAACAGAAGAATTCAGTTTGGATTAATTTAAACAAGACTGCTTCAAATATTTGGCAAACAATTGACAAAGCATGGGTAGTTGCTGTTTAGAATGGCGATGAATGGTGATTAGATTGTGTTAAATGTATTTTGAGATTCCTCAGAAAGTTTAGTATCTTAGAAAAAACATCAAATGCTATTTATAAATTATATTCATTAATTAAGTATTCTTATTTATAAACAAAATATATATTTAAAAACTTTTTTGAAAAATATATGCCACATTTCATTTTTAGAATGATTAATTTGACACATTTCTACATTTCTAGAATATGGTAAGAGTGCATTTAAGAACTAGACCCTCCCCCCCTCAAAAAAAAAAATTTAAAAAAAAAAAAAAATCAGGTGGCTTTTAAAATCAGCTGTCCCTTGGCTTCTTCCCAAAATGTTTTACAAAGTTTGACTCTGGCATTTGAGGGAGAGCATGCAGGCCACTGCCTCTTCACAGATCTCTGCTTCTGTCGTCATGCTCTACCATCCATGAAAACACACTTCTGCAAGCACACATACAAAGACAGAGCACCACTTTTTATGTTAAAAGCAGAACATATTATATTCAAAGCCAAGACAACTCAGACAAAGATGCAAAGAATAAGATGTAAATACAGCTGGTGTCCACATTTATCATAGGCAGGTGCACCCGCCCCCTTTTCAGTTTAAGTCTTTCCAGCATGGCTTGCCTAAGGCTTCTGGCTGAGATGCAGGTCTTACTGGATGCTCCAACTAACACACACACACACCTACACCTGCATCCAAAATCTCTTCTCTGTCCACCATCAAGTAGTCTCAGCATGGGGCGTCAGTTCCCTGAGGCCCTATACTGGGTTTAGATGCTACACCTCTTCAATCCTGTTACATCAAAGTTTTCATACTCCCTCTGTACTGATACATGTGCATCCCTATGAGATTAGAGTTAGTTAAACTGTACTAAAAACTTTTCAGTATAGTTTTTAATGATACAATACCTGTACCTTTGTTTGCAATGAAAGTGAGGCCAGAACATTTCAAGTGAATGGACCATGAGTGGACTTCAATGCCTATTTCAAAAATCTTTTTTACGATAGCCTACATTAGATAAAAATAGGGATACAAATTCCAACAGCTAAAAATGGCATTACAATCTGTACTAAAAGTAGCCTAAAGTTATTGTAAACTATTAACTATGCATAAAACCCATCTTTTTTACTTAAGTACAATGTGTCTGTGTCATGTTGTGACATTAAAGTCAGGTAGTGTGTGATCCACAGTCGTTTAGTGTATGAGGCCCAGTTTTCCTCTTATTACTAACTTTTACAAAGTCAGTAAGTGATGCCTAGTGTTTTTAAAACCTGGTCAGATTTTTTTAAAGTAGTGTCTGTGTCCATCATACAGTGTGGATTTTCTATGAAATCTGTCAACTCAAATCTATAGACTGCCTCTGACTTTCGCCAGCTAGTGTCAACTTCTCCAGGCAGTAAATCAGTGGAAAATCAGGGCACAAGTTGTATAGTGTATTCCAGCCTTCAGAGTAAAATTACAGTATATTCTGCTTTGAACATCTAGAATCCTATTGTGTGGATGATGACGATGATGATGCTATGTTTTCCAAGTCATTTGAGATCATCGGGAAGTTCAACCTATAGAAATTGGATCACAGGTGATGCATGGGATGATGAGTAAAGAAAAATCGAGAACTGTTTTACAGCGGTAGCACACTTGAATTGAATTGATTGCTTATATTGACAGCTTTGTGTTTGCCACAGAATAGAAGCACAAAACTGAGAGATCAGTGCTCATCCACCAGTATCTTATTACTACTTATTCTATTTATTCATTTATTTGTTTATACATGCAAATTGTTCTTATGTTCATGCATTTCAGCAATTGTAATGTAATTGTAATGTATGCAGATTTTTTCTTCTTTCCTCATTATATTGGATGGGCCAGCCGTCAATCTGAGTGGGCCAGTGGCATAACTAATAAAGGTTGTTCTCTTCTGAAACCTAAATTGTTGATGTCTAATAAAAAAAATGTATGGGGGCACCACAGTCAGTGCTGTAGTTAGGTTATGCAGGGCCTCATTTGAAATCTCTGGGCCCCTCTGGGGACGCATAGAATCATCATTAACTTTCTTCCTGCTAGTGACGATCCTGACCCCAATGTTTCCATATGGGGCACTTGGGCATAATCATCTCATTATTGCATTGGGTGCAACTGACCCTTTTATCACGTGGACAGCACCTGTGTGTTTTCAGTAATTGTGGGGAAAATGTAATTGTTGCTAAACTGACTGACACTGAGATGATCGCCTGATTAATCTCTGTGCTGTCAGATGTAATCACCAGCAACTGGCGAGGGTAGAATATTTAATGGATAACATGACAAAAACATCTGTGCGCCGAGAATCTTAACGGTCTCGGTAGGCTCAAACTGCGCGCTTTAAGTAGGCTATCATTTTGATGAGGCTTAAGCTATACTATAAAACGAACTGCTCATTTAAAAACAACTTCAGTTATTGTATTGCGTCCTCGAATTCAATTTGACTTCCATTGCTCACCCAGTCTTTCGTGACGGGTCTTTTAACTGCATGTTGGGCTACTGAGAGCGGAGTGGGAGTTTCTTAAACTAGACGAGGGGTGTGGAAAAGTCGTATCAGTGCCGACGTTGTCTGGGAGCGAAACTGAGCGCGCACCGGGAACGCGCTTAACGGACAGCGACGAGCCTGGCTCGCGAGTAGGAACCCCGTCTGCTCTGCGCGCTAGTCTTGTCAAAACGAGACATCCCTCGCCCACTGTCCGGTAAACTAGGACACCCTGGGAAACGGATTGAATTCCCTCCTTAAATCACAGCATCTTTACCGTCACAATCTGTCCATCCCGCTTACAGCTCAGGAATACAAAGTCGTATTACTTTTAAACGACTCCTCGGGACTGAATGCCAGTTATTAATTTTGGACAGAAACATCAGAATATTTTTTGTGTGTTTTGAGTCGTGTTGGTTTGGATATACACGCGTGCGTCGACTAAAATCGTACCGTGTTTCCCCCCTGTTACTTAGTGTGGAATATCTGAAGACTTTATTCTATGCCCCAGAAGGCAAGAACAATACTTTAAAGAACTGATTTTGGAAATTTGAGGAGTTTTATTTATTTATTATTATTTTCCTTATCCAGTAGGCTACGTATGTTAATACGATGTGTGTGGTTCGAGAGTCTTCGCCGCCCCTTTTAGACCAGAATTAGTCAGTGTGGTCCTGGAGTAGATCAGTGTCTTCTCGATCTCACGCACTCTCCTCACTCTCTTTTTCTTCTTTCCCCCCAAAGGTTATTTGTCTATTTCCATGGAATAACTTATCAGGAAAACGACTGAACTACAAAGTGTCTTGTTTTCCCCCCGCCGCCTGTAACTGACAGGCGGTTTAAGGTTTGTTCTTCTCCGGAGAATGCTCAATGATCGATGGGGAATCATGAACAGCTCACCGGAACTCGAAGACGGACAGCGGGGCAAAAATCAGGTGCGTCCCCCACTCGCTTACACTTCGTAAAATATTCTGAATGTAGTTTTAGGATGAGACACAATACCTACTCATCTATGTGCGTGTGGGGGTACGGAGAGAGGAGCGAATAGCACATTGAGTTGAGCGCGGCTTGTTCCTGTCACTCCGCATAAGCGCGCCCGTAGATCATGATCGCGGCAGAAAGTGGCTGTTTTGTTCCGCGTTATGCGGTAGCCGAAGAAAAGGGCGCCAGTCACGCGGATTGCATGCAGCTTGTCTGTGGATTTGGCACTAAGTGCTGGTGTAGGTATAGTGGCAGAGGAGGGAGGGAATTTTTATATTTAATGAATCGATTAATTTTTTGGTTGTGCCATTGATGTTGCGTTGGGAATGAAAATACCACTCTCTCTCTCTCTCTCTCTCTCTCTGTGTGTGTGTGTGTTTGATAAGGTTAGATAGAATGAGGCACACGCGTGTATGTGTTAAAAGTGTTTAAAACTGGTTCATGTTGAATATATGTTTTAATGGACAGTAGTGATTTATAATCTGGGTTCAGTTTTGTCTGTGTCAGTGACGTGGATAGAGAACCCTTAAAACGGACACACATGTTCAAATACAGTGAATAACAAAACGTATCAAACGCTATCAAAAGCAATAGCAAAACCAACACATAGCTCGATAAATACTCAAGGCTTGGGTACACACCCACACCATCACACAATCAACTTCACAGACCGTAGGGGGAGAGTAGACAGTGCAGTAATTATTCAAGTGTTTTTTTGTTTTGTTTTTTTCTGTAGGTTGATTGGGCTTAAATGTTGTGCATAAGACATCTAAGTCTTTACATCAACTTAAATGGCTACAAAATTGGGATCTATTTTAAGCTTTTGAAATTTGAGTTTGGCAAAAGATATTTTTTATTAAATAAGGAAGGATTTTTTTTGCACACAAACAACTGCAGTGGTGGAGTGGAATTGATTGAATCCATTATTGCTGACAACAGTCCGCACATTTTAAACTATTGACTTTAAGTGACTGTTTCTCTGGAAATCTGTGTGTTTTGTTTGTTTTAGCTGGAAAAGTTATTGGATGTTGAATGAATGATGTTGCAGGGAACATTTGATGTTTAATGTCCCATGTGTTTCCACTGCACATTCATGCATGCCCGTCTGTTTTAAAAATCAGCACCATGGACAGTAACAACCACATGCATGTGTCACATTCAGAACCATGGACAGAACCTGTTGAATCTATGTGGTATGTGGTAGATTTTTTACTCATAGGCTGATAAGTATTACATTATGGCACAGTGACAACTTATGATTATCTCCCCCTTTAGGAGAAAGTGTGAATTGAAATTCTGACTACTATTTCAGAATAAAATCCTATTTCTAATGAGATTGTTGGACTGATATATGTCTTGGTGTCTGTTGTGGATCTCCTAAAACACTAAAACAATAATGATCCTTAAATTAACTTTAGCAATGTTTTTTTTTTTTAAAACCATTCCTGCTGGTGAGACTCCAGGAACGGTTCAAAATCCCCTGAACCAATGATGAGCAAATGTGCAAGACAACTGCACTATGCAGACTAGACTGACCAATTATAAACCTCAAAATAATAATACAGGGGCCATTAACAACATGTGCAGATTTACAAACATAATAGGTACTGTACAACTGTAATAAAGAAGGCAGTTTACAATGGTAAGCTAAAAATACAGATAAAAGGAAGAGCAGCCATGAATCGCACCACCCATTCACAGATTGATCTTTGAATGACTAATGCTTTCTCCCTATATGGGAAGAAGGGTAGAGATGGAAACATCAAGAGATAAGTTGAGAGGCATGTCAGGTTGGACCGGAAGGGAGTTCTTGGGATTCCTGTTAGCTTTAGGTAATGCTGTAAGGCAAACACACCCATTCATTTGATTGTGCTTTGTTTTGCATGAAATTAGCATTCCACAGCATGTGTTGCTGTTGAAACAAATTCCCTGTTTATGCATGAACTGAAACAGTGACATCTCTTGAATTTTGCTTACATCCTTTAACTGTGTATGTGTGCGGCAGAGTATTTTCTGTATATGTGTCCTTGTGAATATTCATTTTTTGCCTTTCTCATTTTCTTATTCTCCTCTTGCCTATCATTTTCTCCTCTGCTCTCTTTGTCCCTCTCTCTCAGCATCTGTCTCCTACCCTGCCTCACCCTGTCAGTCAGTCTCCTACTTCTTTTCCCTCCATCAGGTCAAACACTGACGTTTTTGTCAATAGAGGCCTGGGTGGGGGGCATGATCATTTTCTTTCTTTTATTTTCCCTGTCCTGCCTTTCCCTTGAACTCGTCTCTCTTTCTCATCTACCCTTTCCCATGTTAATGCATTCTCACAAATACTGTGTAGGGATCGTGAGCTACGGACACATCACCCAAGAGCACTTCAGTGAAGAATAGAGATTTGCCTTGGCCATTCTGTGCAGAGTATTGTGCCTTTGCACCCTGATGAAACTCAGTTAGGGCTGCGTTAGTACCTGTTTTCTCTTCTCCCTCCCATCCACTTTCTGTTACACATTCATTGCCACATCTAACAATAGCCTCAAGCCATTAGCCATTGTTCACTCACTGAAAAGATTATAGAATGGCATTCTATGCTGTGCTTATAGTAATCATAAACATCTGTGGTGAAATTTTTATAAATTTAGGCTGAGTCATAAATCATGCTTACGGGTTAAGAGTGCTGAAGTGCACTTATTACGCAGATGAGAAACTATACAAGTGGCTTATTTTTTTCTTTTTCTTTTTTTTCTGTTTGTTTGTTTTTTTCAGTGGGTGCACTCATTATGTGGATTTCAACATGACTCACTACATTCAGAACTGCCTATTCTATTGTAAATCAAGTTAAAAATAATGTTCTTCTTTTTTTATTTTTTTATCTCACCATGTACAGTGCCCTTCGAAGTTTGGAAACATCTCAAGAGAAGTGGGGTTTTGAAGAATATCAGCATAAGTTCTTCATAATCTTGTGATGACTTAGAGCATCTCCAAACTGTGTTCTAATGGAACTGTTGTGTCTAAATTTTATTGCCAATCAGACAGTAGAGCACCAAAAAAAATAAAAAATGTGGGTCATTTTGAATACTGTAATCTAGCATCACAGCTGCAAATGAGGCATGATTTTGTAGTAATTGTACAATAATAATATTAATAATAATATGCTGATACATTTCTAAACTTTTAGAGGCCACTGTACAGTGTATACTTAAAAATGTTTGCTTTCCGGTGTGTATACATCTAATTTATCTGTTTTAAGACGGCCCTTTCTTGCAGGCTTACAGCTTTCATATAAGATTTGAAATATGTGCTTTGATACGTTTGCTTCTGATTCTCCACACTCTGGTCATACAGTATATTAAACTAATCAAAGTCTGTTCTTGCAAATGCATTAAGAATCCTCATCAACTGATGATTTGATGCTTTATGTTTCAATGAACACATAAACACACACATAGGCACTCACTCTTACAGAGTACACTTTGGTGGCTTAAAACAGTAATGATAGGAAACTAATTAATACAGCACAGCGACTGAATCATTCATTAACAACAAAAGTCCTAATCTTCTTAGAGTTAGAGGAAGAGAAAGCAAAGAAGGATTGGGGACAGAGGATGTACAGCAACACAGTGCTGGTGTGGTAATGTGGCTAAACTTCAGAGCTGGTCACCAGAGCCATATGTTGTCAACACTGTCATTTAACAACAGCTTGTTTTGGTGGTCTTCCTTGTAATAATTGTACTGTGAGTCACTTTTGCATAACATTTACATACTTTTTACCCTTATAAGTGGCTTAAATACTAACAAAACACAATCTTTAAGGCTTTACTTGAAATTGTTAACATACGGCTATTCTAAACCATAATCTTGTGTCACCATGCTAACTTTTTATATAGCACAGTACATAGCCAGTTTTAATAAATGTGTGTCCGTCTATGGATTTTATCACCACAGGAGTCGGCTTTGCATTATTTAAGCCATTTAACATGTAAAAACACATAATATGGTCTCTGGTTAACTTGTTCTCTCTGTCACCATTTGATAGAATCACAGATGTGAAACTTTGTGCTTTGCTCCGAGTGACCTAGCACAGTATGAAAATTTGTTCAGTTCAGTTTTTTTTTTAAATGCAGTTTTCAGGTCAGTGATTGTAATCTCATACTCTCACTACATCATTAATACTAAGAATATTTATTGTAGCCAACAATATTCTCTCGAATGTCGTCCTTAATATTCAAGCAAAATTTGGGCAATCAAGTTTCTACCATGAATAAATCATGCAACAGTACTGCTTGTTGTTTGTTGACTTTATGTGGATATCTTGTTTTCACTATTAGTTATTAGTTGTTTAGCATTGCTATGAGTTAAATATTGATGAAGACTGGCACTGTTTATGTGTGGTTATTTAGATGTGTGTGTAAGTGTGTGTTTGTTTTGATGTCTGAGTGCATCTTTGTAAGACTATTTTTTGTACCTTGCTTTGTCTTGTTCATTCTCCAGAGCTAAAGATTGCAGAGTTCACTTCATATTGAAAAACAAATACAAATACAAATACAAATGCAATTTATTTATTTATTTTATTATTATTATTATTATTTATTTTTGTAGAAAGTGGTGTTAGTGAGAAAAATAAAATTTAAGACCTAAGTTGTTTGGAGAACTCATTGCATCATGTTACCTTGATTATTATTTTTAACTAAGTTAAAAAAATATATTTATTTACAGTTTTGAGGAGTGAAGTCTTATGAAATATATGCAGTAGTTCTGTAGAAAAGTGAATGTTGCAAATTCATGATGAGTAAAAATTTAACTGTGTGGTTGCTGATAGAATACTTAGTACGTCAGTTTAGAGACTTAGGCTGTTACAGTGCATTTAAATTTTACTTTTGCTACGGTTACGCCTGTCATTTACACTACTCTGTTGTTTTCGACCCTTGAAAATGGAGACTTTTGAAAATGCTGCAATCCCTGTTTTAGTTTGAAAACTTAGGGGTTGCATTTCAGTGTAAATGGACCAAAACTGAGAATTTTAGCATGGCTGCCCACATTCGCTCTGCATATCCTTGACGAGCATCTAAACAATAACATCATACTCATAGTTGTACCCATAGATACTGTAGATAGATTCCCCACTCGATCGCTCAAAGCATGTAGCATGCGTCCGGCATCTAAACAATAGGGCATCTACTTATACATGGTTGTACATACCTGATTGGTCAAGTGAACTGCGTTTTGAGTTGTGTAGTGTGGACGGAGATTGTTTCTGAAACGCAGTGAAAACGCCAATGTAGATGAGGATTGTTTTCATTTTAAAATGCTGTTTTAAACTGAAAACACACTAGTGTAAATAGGGCCTTAGAAGTTTAGAAGTTTAATAGTGAATAATTCTGAATCAAGTTTAATATTAAATAAATCTAAATGTTTAAATAACGCTGTTTTCTATAAATACAGCACTTTTTGGCCACTAACTCAAGTGTTCAGTGAAGTGCTGTACAGCAAATAGTTATATACAGTCATTTTGGCTTTCCGCCTAATTTCCTAATGAACCTTAGCCTGTCAATTGATTAGGTGTTTTTAAGTCAGACATTTGGAATCAAGTGAATGTCCAGAGTGCTGAGAACTTGAGAAAATCGCTTAATTATTCCTGCATATAAGGTTTTGTTTTCCTGAAATAAGTGTAAGTGTGTGCGTGTGTGTGTGTGTGTGTGTGTGTGTGTGTGTGTTTGCGTGTGTGTGTGTGTGTGTGTCTGTGTTTGGTGAGGGGTGGGGGGCAATCAAGGCAACCATCACCAAGGCAAGTGTGTGACATTCTGAGGTCTTGGTAAATTTCTGAAGTCATACGCTAAACTGGCTTTTGTGCATTAGGTTGTTGATTAATGACATTATTTAGCATCACTTTGCCCTTCTGCTCTGTGTTTGTATATGTTTATGCTTATGTCTGCATATTGGGATATGGATGTGTGAGTTGATTTAACACTGAGTGGTAATAGCATCATTAAGGCGGAATGATGTGATCAGAAATGTCAAGGTTAATCACTGAACTAATTACAGCCAAGAGATCGAGATTTAAGGAGGGGAGAAAGATCAAGAGACAGTTCACCTTCTTAAGATTTACCAGTCTGTAACCACATCTCGCATCCTGAGGACTAAGGCACACAGACACACACAAACAGTCTGTCAGATGATGACTGTACGGGGGCGGCAGCTATTAGGGTTGCTAATGGCAATAGTTTCACACACCGTTTTTGAAAAAACCAATAAACTGACAGATTGAGTGAAAGATTCGAAAAGCGAAGGAGGGAGAAAGAGACACACATTGCAGGTTCCACACTAAAGATCCAGGCCCACGGTAACAGTAATCCAGCGCATGAATTATTTACACTGCATCTAAACTCAATCTAGCGAACACAGATCAATTCCTCTGCACAACATACAGGGGAGGGGAAAGGAGGGATGCAACGAAGGAGGGAGGCAGCGAGGGAAGGAGAGAGGGGGCAGATTAATAAATGAATTTAAGAAGTTATTCAAATGCTAAATTATTTACATGTCAAATCAGTCAGAAGAGCTGAGAATGGATAGCTGCAAGATTGCCTCATTTTAAGGCAGTGCAGAGGGATGGAGTGAGGTAAGAGAACTGGATAAGAGGCATTGGGAGAGAGGCCAGAGGATTCAATAAATAAAACATGTGAATTTATGACCAGTAACTGCTTATATGCAAAGAATCGAGAATTAAGGGAGGTGACTCAACCAGAAACCACGAAGCACTGTGTGTTTTCACCACACTGAACTCTAGAACTAATCCATGAAAAACAATCTACTGTTTAAGAGGCCATTTTATATACACTCCCTCTTGTTCTCCAGCTTGTATAAATCAATGAAAGTGGGACCAACATTAGTGGTGTTGAAACTACTGAGGGCAAGTGAGATCGGTTTAAGTGTAGCTACTGTAAGTGGACTGTAGAAATGCAGGTCCATTTACACTCTAGTCATTCCCGCAGGTGTATGTGCATTATTTGTAATTTCCAGGCAACCTGTATTTTCATTGCTTTATTTGTGACAGTTTGGTCATGTTCTTTTAGTTTTTATTTCTATTATTGATACCGTAACTGTTAGCCGATTTGACAAATCACAGTTGCAAATGGCTCCTGTAATCCAGTAATTTTTAACCCTAAGAACCTAATTTCGAAAAGCCATTTTACTTTGCTAAACTTTTATTACAAGACACTTCAGCACCATATAGGTTATCGGATGATACTAGAGCTTTTTAATTAACCTCTTTGGTTCTAGTTATCCATGCTTATTTCCCCGATTTTTTACATTTAGATGACCTTAATCATTTAATAGCACTGTTAAATGTAATGTTTTGCAGACGTCACAAGAATGATTTCTGAAGGATTATCTGGAACTACAGACCAGAGTAATGATTCCTAGAAATCCAGCTTTACCTTCACTGGAATAAATTACTTTATAATGTATATAGTTGAATAGAAAACCCAGTTTTACTATATTTTTGATAAAATAAATGCAGCTTTGGTGAGCATAAGAGACTTCTTTCAAAAGCATTACAAAAATCGTAGTACAATCTTTTGACATAATGTAATTGTATTATCCAGCATTTTACTACTGATGCCTATACAGACACAACATTGCAGTTAGTATCCAATTGAGCACACCAGTGCTTTGAAAAAAAGAGAGAGAGAACCAAAATAAATGGCTTCTATGAGATATATTTTTTATAGCACAAGGAAACTTTTCTCTGCGTTTGGGAAGAATAACTGTCTCTGTTCCCCTTCATGCTTTCACTATGCATATTAAAGCCAATGTCACATGATACAATGGGAATCATATTTTAAACAGTGAGCAGAAATCCATTCGTCTGCAGTATTCTTGCGCTGACTGAGCAAAAGTTTGGTGCAGACCTGAAGCAGTATTTGAGAAGCATAATGACTTTCTCCATCTGAATGACTCTGGGCCACAGGTGTACTTTATAATGAGTCTATGTGTCTCAGATATGGCTGAGTGCTACTGTGAGTGATAGGTTTGGAGATCTATCACTCAAAATTTAAGCTAAGATGTATAGAGAAATACACAAACAGATGATCGAAAACTTTAGAGAGAAAAATAATTGTATTGTGGCCTACCTGTCAAAAACTGTCATCAAAATAATGATTTTAAATGAGTAATGCATTAGTATTATATAATGATGTTTTGTGTTTTAAAGGTGTTTTAAAACCAGTGGCGTAATAATGGATATGTAAGGCAAATTTAAAGGCACAAGGCCTCAGCAATAGCAGCAAATGAAGTGTGCTTTAAAGGTGCTCCACATTAAAGCCACTGTGGAGATACTGTCAGGCTTTCAAATGAGCCCAATTAGAGGCAATGAAAGCCGAATGGCAATTTTATCATTAGCTCTTCTGAGTAATTCACTAAATTAGAGCAGCTCTTGTTAAAGTTTAATTTTGAAACATTCTGAATAGATGGTGATAATTGCCACAAGGTAATAATGAGTTTTGGGCTAACTCACTTTAAACAGGCTAAAAATGAGGTTTGCATAAATTGTAGATGATCGTTGTTAGAATTGTAAGACATTTTAACATTTGTTTGATTGTTACAAAGAGGAGGTTAAAGGAGGAGGTTTGTTAGTTAAACAAACTATGCAATAACAGCAACTGAAAATGCTGTTGTATTTTTATAAAATTCATAGCTCATCATTATTGTAGCATTACAGTATGAACATTTTTTTCTTGGGCCAATAATGAAGAGGTCAAAAGTTCAGCAGGAAATCATTTACTAACCCTTGTGTTTTTTTCCAAACCTAAATGACTTTCTTTCCTTATGTAAAACAAAAAAGATCTCATGTTTTGAAAAACTGTATTTACATATAAAAGTATATTTAATTGTTTCCATGGAAACAGGTGAATCGTACAAGTGGCTTGTCAGCACTGAGCAGGCAACATGATGGGGTCATAGTTTAACATGGCAAGCACATCGCTTAAAACTATGATTTTAACCCAAACTGACATTGTGAGAGGAATGTCACCCTGCCAAGTCATACCAGGTTTTTGGGCTTAAATTTACCTTTAGCCTAAAAGTCTACTGGGGCTTGTTTAAGTGTCAACAGCAATTTCAGTCCAGCCATGTTGTCTAAAAAATACAATCTGGGACAACTCCCAGAACCACACTGAGTATTAATTACCAACAGTATCTTAATGTTAGACATTTATTAAATGGCAGACACATTTGTTTCCCTAGACATATAATCTTTAATTAAAGGCAAATATTTATCATTTTGAAAGTTCCTTAGCATAGTGTTGAGCATTTATCTCTTCACTTGAGTCACTTAGTGGGAAGATAAATCTATCTATCTATGCCTAGCTGACTGCCTATAGATCAGTTATGTAATCTATGTAATGTATGTAATCAGTTTGAGTTTAAAAATAAATGCAACAATTTAAAGACTATATTCTACATTTTATTCTGCATCTCATGCTCTTTTATACATGAAAAAAGTCATGCTTTGTCATGCCAACATTCACTGTTTGTCTTGAAAAACTTTGCTTTTGTTATTGTTATTATTTAATACTAATTACTATACAAAAACAGTTTTGATTCATTTTGCATCATGCATGCAACCCCTATTGAACGGAAATTTCTTAATTAGATTCTGAATGATGCACATGCTGTTCTGAAAAAGACACAAATGTTCAGAGTTCAAGCAGGTTGATGAACGCAGGATTTGCTATTTTACTAGTAATTTGTCATTAAATTATTATTGTAGATGTGAAGCAAGCCACTTCTTGCATGACGGCAAATACAGTAAGAACATTTTAACGACAATGCTTGTATTCTGTCTAGATGCGCAAATAGATGAAAGTTTAAACACCTATGTGGAATGGCCTGGGAGCAAATTATAGCAAAGATCCTAATTAAGCTCAAATATAGCTCAAACATCATAGGTTGTGTGTTATGTATATCTCTTGTTTAAAAAAAAAAAAAAAACCTGTTAAAACACTCGTCTCATTACAGCATCGTGCAACAGAGTGTCACCTGTACAGTGATAACACTTGAAAACAAGAGACACAATTACCAGTTTACAACTGTTTGTTCTGTTGTATTGTCACTGGAATTGTGGTTACTTCTGAGCATTGGTGTGAACTCAGCTTGAGAAATGTTTAGATTTTTTCAAACAGGAAATAGCAGTTTTTTTCTTTGCAGTATATGGTATATCGAATTGATAATAACTGATTTGTGTCATAGGGATAAGAGTCTATTGCAAGGATGTTTGAAAACAAAGTGTAAGCACGCATTCAATTACAGTTTTTGTTATGCCGCAAATTGTCAATTGCATTGTTAAACAACTGAGAGGCTGAATTACTCACCGTTACCAAATATGACACCCTCTTGAGAGGGAGAGAGAGAGAGAGAGAGAGAGAGAGAGAGAGAGAGAGAGAGAGAGAGAGAGAGAGAGAGAGAGAGAATATTTAGATTTTTTTAGAAGCTTTCACCACAATCTCCATAATCACTACCTTGCAGCTGTTGAAAAAAAAAAAATGAGACCATTAAGGTCTGTTGTCCTGGTCCAGCTATTTTTCTTCAAGAGACCTACATTTAATGGATGATGCAATGAGGTTATTTTATTTTTAGTGATGTGATACCACAGTATACTCCAAAATCCCTGCCTTCCAATTGGCTCTGGAGGGGCCTAGCCACCCGCATTGCCCTGAAAAGAGTTTCTGATGGCATGTGAATCAATGCACAGCTTTGGAGGTTAGTAGCTACTCTAAAACACAAACACAGAGTTCTCTTATCAACCCACTGTTAGGTAGGCGTCCTCTCTGATGCTCAGTGATGGAGAGAGTGAGAGAAAGTAAGCTGTGATGGATGGGTGAGTGGTAGAGACAGAGTAGAATGACGGATGGGTGAGAAAAGAACATACGTGAAAGCTACAATATTGAAATTTAAAGTGACAATTAAGCTTTGTTGTTCACTTGAAAGTGTGAAAGCCTCTTTTCTCAATCCACTTGTATTCAGAGAGCATAGCTTTGTGTTTTTTTTCCCCCTTGACTGTATTTTCTGTACCAAAGACTATGTGCTTTTGTGCTGAAAGTTGGGTATTATGCATTTGGTGTCAAGGGATTTGAGCCATTTATTCAAGCAATTGTCTCCTTGGAAGCATTTTGGGGCTTTCTAGGTTTATTGCTGGAGTAATTGCATGTTAAGTGTTGTGTGGGTTACAGAGAGACTTTTGAACTCTGTAGTTCTGTGCATTAGTCATCATGACATCAGAGATACCATAGACTATCTTTACTTACCATTTTGGCATGACATTTCTCCTAAAAAAAATATTTAAACATCAAACCTACTTAATCCAAAACTAAAAAAAAATATAATAATTGAAAATCTATTTTAGGTTTTAGTTTGTCCAGACATTTGCTGACTTTTGCACAAAACAAATTCTTGCCCAAAAATATACAATGTACGTTTGTCATCCCTGCAAGTCTGGAAATTAAAGGAATAGTTTGCCCCAAAATGAAATGTAATCATTTACTCACCTTTATTTTAAACATAATATAACATAAGATATTGTTTTGAACATGCAACCTCTAGGGGCTAAACCAAACTTACATATTCTACATTCATTACATTATTATATCTGAGAGGGGAACCTCAAGTCAATATTCTGTTGTGAGCTGCAGTCCAATTTATTTACTTTATCATTCTCAAATATTATGTCGGACCTTATGAAACTATCATTAGCATTAACTGTCTGCTTTATATCCTTAACTAGATGAGATTATATGATGAGCAGGAAATCATTGGTATCTCTGTGGGCTGGAATGCACCGCTGTGGTCTAGCGAGTACTTTGTGAGGTCTAAGTCCCTCAGTTCAGCTCGAGGCCAGCTGTCATTCAGCTTTTTCCACGGAAAACTCAGGCCATAGCAGTTTAAAGATCACAAAGCTAACTGCAATTTTGAAACAACATCCAGCAATCATTATTTGAAACATAACTTTAGACAGAAAATACATTTCACAGAAGCCTATAATTTGTTTGTCCCGCTGCATACATGGTGTTTACAGTTTGTCAATAATTTCTTACATATTTCCAATAACAACGTCTTATATGGACATAACTATGCCTTGCATTGATCTAAAATCCAAAGGCTTTTTAATTGAGTCCGAACGAGTATGTCCCTATAATGGAGTGAAGTTTTCTCTTTTTCTTCCAATGTAAATAAATCATATTGAGTGCAAGAGAAAACCAGGACAATCCAGTTTAGCCATTTGTGCTTCAAGATACCCCCAGTTCTACCCCTCGGACTGCTTCAGTTTACATGTGCCTGTGGCCTCCATTGCCCCCCAGCGTCCCACTGGTGGACCTTCTTATGTTTGTTTGTGTATGCTGTCCTTGGCTCGCCCTTCTATCTCATATTTGTAATGGGCATCACTTCACACCCGATAGCCTTTGGGGTTGATTGGAGTTGAAGGAGCGCACCCAGCTGAACACATACACGTTTGTTTTCCTATCATGGTGGAGACTTTCGTTTGTTTTTATCTACGCAAATTATATTTTCAATCCCTTAACCTTAAAGCTAACCCTCACACAAACTTATATGCATGTTTATAGAGTTTAATTAAAACATTATTTAGTATGTTAAATATGTTTTCCTCATGTGGACCATACAGTGTTTTGGTGATTTCAGGTTTTGCTATCCCTTTGGGGTACATGTTAGCAAAACCTTTCCAGTCTTTTGCTTGGAATACTCAGGTAAAGACGGGAAGGAAGGGTGAACTGGAGCAAATGAAATTGAGAGAAGAGATAGAAAGATAAAGCGAGTGATAGAGAGTTCATCTTCGTGGTCAGATGCTATTGATTTTTATGTTATTACATGCATTATTCATAGGAAACTCCTTCGTATGAGCGGAGATATATACAAGAGGAGCATTGGATGAAAAATCCATTCGTCTTCCACACTATGGGATATCTGTGCAATGTGCAATTTAGTTTCTTTGTCATGGCCCTAGTTGAGATTGTTGAAAACATCAAGGTGTGTCTATGACTATAAAACAACAATGGTACTGAAGTAGAGAGATGGGTTAGTGTACGGCAATATTGAGTTTTTGTTTTTGTCTGTCTTTGTGACATATGCAAAAGATGGATTGGATATTGGTTTGCTGTCAGAAGCTCTATAGCTTAGATGTGTATTTAATTAGAATTACAGGGAAGAATGTATTTATTCTTGAGTTCAGTAAATGTTTTGCATTCAACATATTACAAATAATGAATTAGGCTTCTGTGTTAATCTCTTAAATTCCTAAAAGCACTGTCTTAAAAAAAATGAAGAATGTTTTCAATGTGTGTTTTTGTAGCCTAGTAAGATTCTTTTTTACTATTTTTGAAAAAAGTGTCTTATGTTCACCAAGTAGAAAAGGCAATATTTAGAGGGGGGTGTGTGTGTACCTGTAATGGCAAAGCTGAATTTTTTTTTTTTTTTTTTTACATTTTAACATTATGTCTGTCATTCGCAACTGTTTTACTGTAGTGTGTCCTCACTCAATAGTACATGTCTTATTATGTCAATTTTAAAATAAAATGGATTTGGCTTATCATTTGGAATTTAATATGGTCCTACAGTATATGAAAAATGGATAAGAATTTTAAAAGCCAACCAATGAGGCTGTTTTTTGGATATAGTGTCATAGCAAAACAAACCTGCAATACAGGTGTTGATGTGTAAAATTGTAATACTATAACACATAACAAGTATAACATGTACTTTTAAATTGTAATATTATAACACCGTGTACATGTTGTTGTAGTATTAGTGATCAAATCCAAGCATTTGGCCACCTGTTCTTGCCAGATAAACTTATTTGGTTAACAGATGATGTTGTTTCTAGACACGCTCAAAAAAAAAATTTTTTCAAGAAAAGGTTGCCAAGACTAAGATTTGACAGATTTTTACTTATCCACTGGGTGAAAACTGCAACAATATGAGTAACACAAACTCTCTCTTTGTCTTTTTTGTCTCTCTTCAAGTTAGTACTGAAAACAGCAATGTTTTTCTGTTTTAATACTCTGAAGTTAGTATGGGTAGTACAGTCTCCTCAGGCTCTCTGTTGTCCACATGCACGCTCTGTTTCATCACTTCCTCTGTTTCTTCCTTTCTTCCTCTCATAGCTAACTGGTGTAATTCAAGCTTATGATTTGTCTGAAAAGGAGGACTCAATGTGTGTAAAGCTTTTATCTCTAAATTAGCTCAACAATTAGTCAGCTTACAGGCACCTTACGTGCAGATCTGGAACACTCTTGCTCTCTCTCTTGCTCTCACTCTGTCTTCATTACTAATGTTATCCATGCGTGTATCATGTGAAAGTTAAAGGGGTTTAGTGTACATGGTCATGACAGCAACAGAAAGACTGGAAAACTGTGCAGAAAAGGTTGGTAAGTGTTTTTTTTTAATCACATTAGTCTCATGGTAACAGCTGTAATGTCTTGTGGCAATACTATTGAAAGTGTAAACAACATTCAATGTTTTATTTTCACAAAATGGAGAATGAGATATTTTGTAATAGTGTGAAATCACATTTGCAGGCCATTTTACTTCGACAATTTGATGTATTTCTGTGTAAAACAAAAAACAAAACAAAACAAAAACAAATATTATATGAAGAACAAATGCATGCAGAAATTAGATTTTATCCATTAGGAATTGATTTGATCTCAAAATGTTGTCTCTATAGGTGGTTAGATTGGAGGGGTAGACAAATAAGATCTAAATAATAAAAAGAGTATTTTAGAGTCACAGCAACCTCTTTTTTAAAATGCACCATTGTGTTATTCAGTTGAACACACCAGATCTGTAAAAGTAACTAGAACAGGACCATCTTCTGTTCCTGAAAGCATCTGAATACAGAGAGGCCTTCCTAATGTTTCAATGGTCTGATTCTGTTACCATATAGTGGAAAGCTAATGTAATATTGTCCACTGTTATTGCCGGAGACATTAAAAAGAAAATCTGATGAGATGCTTATGAAAGTGTATATGTGACCTTATGTGTTTGCAAGATAAGAGGAGCTATATTACTAAAAGGCCATTATCAGAGCAAAGGGATGATTCTCATGCCAGCTGAGTTTAATACAAGCGCGTGTTGGGCTTTCATGGTTTATGGAGTCATTCAGTAGGTGTAATGTTTTTTTTTTTACTGTACAAACTATTTTTTATCCCCTTACCTTAAACCTAAACCTTATACCCTCACACTAACAGGGTTAAACCCTGTGATTTAAAAGCTTTGCAAGGTCAAAATGTACTGGTATTACTATCAGTGCGGGGACATTTGATCCCTGCAATGTAGTGAATACCAGGACACACTCACACTCACATACACAAACACACAAAGGTTTATTTTATAACATATATAATGTAATGAAATATAACTCTGAAATAAGTACTTTCATTTTTTTATATATAAATTTTAATTTTCTGTGTCCTAAACCTAACCTTCATAAAATCCTGTGCACAAAATTAGATTTTGATATAAGCATGATTTGCCCGATTTTTGAGCATTTTTAAATTGTATGAAAACATAAAAGGAGTGAGGACATTTGACCCTCAAAGTATAGACAAACCTGAATAAACACACACCAAAATTAGTTTTATGTGTGTTTGTTTGTGGCATTTTGTGAGTGTGTGCCCAACCCCTCTCAGCTCAAACATCACTGGTCAGACTCAGACACAGTCAGACAAACACTGCCCCCAGGTAAGGGCTTCAATCTTTCACACCATTAAACTTACAGCTTGACATATCATTAGTTCCCGGAACTACTGGAGCATATAAAGTGGGTCCAAACCTCTGAGACCACACTGAAAGTCTGAATTCAAAAATTAATTGAAAATAAACAAAATGTTTTTAATTTTTAAAAACAAAGAAACTAACACAAGACTTATAACTGCTAATAAAATTTGTAATGCAATTTTTTGTGTTATGTCCAATGCTCCTCTTGTATTTTTTGAATGGTTATTAGAACAATTAAGTGACTAATCCGTGATTATTTCACAGATTTAAACAGTAGGCTTTGATTGATTATTCAGCTTTTACAATTAGTTAAAATATTGAGTTACAAATATTCTAATAAATAAATAAAACAAGGTAATCACTTTTGAAGATGTTACTAATTACTATTGTACAATTACAGTTCAAAATATTTTTAGAATGTAAAATAACTATATTTGGCACACAGAATGAGATGACAGAGAGACTTTTGCATACAGTTAATTAAATGGTAAATGAGAAAGAAACTGAGTGATGCATCAATCTGCCTAACATTTTCTTTTGTAAGTCATAATTATATAGAACAAAATAAGGGTAAGTAAAAAGGCTTCACAACAGTAGCTCTCTTAATATACTTCATATTAATATAATAATCAAAAGAGTTCTGTGCTACATCAAGCTTAAATCTATGCAAACCAAACTATCCATTTAATGTAATACTCTTATTCTTAATGATTAACTAATAAAAAAGATTCTGGGCCCTATAATACACCCGGCGCAATGAGACGCAAGGCGCACCGCAAGTGTGTTTGCTAGTTTCAGTCAGGCGCCAATCGCATTTTCCTGTCCAGCATCACGTCATTTAATTAGCAAATGCATTTGTGCTCGTTTGTGCGCCCATGGGCATGCTGGTCTAAAAAAGAGGTGTGTTCAGGCGCAGTGCTGGTGCATTGTTATTTTAAGGAGCTGAAAATAGACTGCATCATAGACCAACTCAAACCTGGTCTAAAGTCTGGCACAATGTTTTTTTCTTTGTTAATTAAAGAGTGTGTTAGTATAGGCGGGTCCGCAACGCACGTACACGCTGCTTATTAAACATAGGGATGCACAGCAGAACACAAACATGCCAAATATTACAAATTAAAGGATTGCAATGCATAAGAATTTTTTGTAGGCTAATTAAAAAAAAATCTATATAAGAATCCGAAAAGAAAGAAGCTTCAAATAAATATTTTAAAGTGCGTGAATAAATCCAACCACACCTATAGATTTATGTTTCACTTTCCATAATCCGTGACCGACAGAGGAGCATCTTGGCGGCGGGGATTTAGAACTTTACCAAGACTCAAACTGACACAGACAGAGACTGGATTTTTTCAAACAGGTAGGGTACAAGTGATTTCAAAACATTTCAGCCGGTGTATATATTTACATACTGAATATATTATTTACCTGATATAAGATGCATTTGGTTTTGAGTCAAACGCTTCATTGTAGTATTGGTGATATCTCTTCAGCGTGCAGCACGAGCAGGGCAAACTACAAAGCTGAATATTAATAACTATGACTGGACTGTCACACACATACCATTATTATGAGTTTATCTGCCGTGTTTCTGCACATCGTTTTGTGAATAACGCCTCGCACACACGTTCATTTGCAATTATGAGTTTATTCCCAGTAATTAAAAAGCATGTTATCAAATGCTCACTCTACTGGTCATCTTCAGCACGAGCAGCTCAAAATAGACTTTATAATGGGAGCACTACTGTAAAAATTGTACATTTTTAGGGTTTCACTGTCGTTTAGTGTTATCTATCTTTTAATCAAAACATTTAAAAAATGATTTACCCCATTTATATCTGTGAGGCATTTGTTACACATTTTCCCTGTTTGTTAACATCAGTAATTTTGGCTGTCGAATGTCTGACTTGACTCAGTGTATTTTGCCCCGCCCCAAAAATATGATTCGACTATCAGTCGAATATCAGCAAGATTTGAAAATTCCAATTCGACTATGAAAATCCTTAGTTGGGGACACACCTAATAAATATATATATATATATATATATATATATATATATATATATATATATATATATATATATATATATATATATATATATATATATATATATATATATATATATAGCTCCGTTTCATCTCAGAGATGCATTCTGTCTTTGCGCTTTCCAAATTTCACCGTGTAAATAGCAAATCTGTCATGGCACGAGCACAACTGCCTCTTAAAGGGAATGGAAGATGAGACACTGATTGGTTTATTGCACGTTAAGCCCAAAAAACACCCATTACTCATTAAAAGAATAGGGACAACCCGTTTAGACCATGCGCCCGAGAGCGCCAACCATTTTTCCATCTTTAAAATATCAAAAGTGGATTTGGACATGCCCTGAGTGCACCTGCGCCGTGCACTTTACACTTTGCGTTTAGATCGTTCAAACAGGTACCTCTGTCACTAGCTAGCTACACCTATCTCCACACTGGAGATCTGCTTCCTAGCAGAAAATCAAGATGTAATTCTAACTGAAAGCGATAGTGGTACTGTTTTTTCATGTTAAATACTATAAAGCCGCTTGCTCTAAATTATATTGTTTAAAGCGCTATATAAATAAATGTGACGTGACTGAAGTGCTGAATTGAAGAGCTGATTCAGTTTTTGCAGAAACACCCTTTATCTGTCTGGGCATTAAAATTCAAGTAAATGCACCAGTGTATGGGAGAAAACAGACCTTGCATATAGAAATGCTCAGTGTGGCCTATTTATGGTGTTGTTTGTGCTTAGAATAGTGTGTGTATGTGTCTGTGTGTGAGAGGTTTGGAGAAGGGACAAAGACAGAGAGAGAGAGAGAGAGAGAGAGAGAGAGAGAGACACTCTGAGAGATACTCAGTTCTGAAGTTGTTGCAGTCTTCACTCAATAAAATACAACAAGCAAAAATAGCCATCAATCTACTGAGGCTCAGCTGGAGAGAATCAGCAACGGAACATGGAAAAGAAAGCAGTCATAATGACGGTTGATCTGCAGGGAGAATGGCTTATACTGTATAGTCCAACTATCAATACTGCCTTCGACCTTTTGAGAGTTTGCCGCATGAATCTGTTTTCAGCTGTTTTTTATCTAGATGAAACAGCTGTTCAAAAGGAAACTGTCCAAGGAGCATTACTGGATTGAGTTCAATTGGATTACATGTAGTATTTAAGCTCATCAGTCATACCTGTTAAATAAAATAACATTTGTCCTTTAGTTATGAAGAGCTGACTTGAATAAATTTGAAGCATCAGATATCATAATAATGAAGAACCTTGAAAACTATTTTTTTTAATGCCTTGTTTTATCTTGTAATCCATGATGCATCATAATTTATTATTATAAACCTTTGTTGGAAACTACATTTAAATGAATTTAAATAGTAATTTAAATAATGTAAATCCAAATGAACGTCAAATATATATATATATATATATATATATATATATATATATATAATGCATGTAAATACATGTTAATAATGATATTATATATTTTAATATTATATATTATGAAAATTCTTACAAATAAACAGTTTAACAATTGTTGTTCATTGTTAGCTCATGATAATATATTAATTTATTAATGTATTATTTTGTAAAACCCTATTTCTTTCGTTGGAAAGCTTTAAAAAAAAAAAAAAAAACGACTTGCCTGACAGAATACCAAAACCATCTTCGTCAAAAGTACAGTAATTCTATGAAGGATAGACCAGTGTAAATAACAAAATGTATGAATTTTTTTTTTTTTTTGATTTGATCTTATTTCAATCATACCAAATCACATCTAGTGCCTTGCCATGTTCCACCAGTCTGCAGAGATAGAGGAGGGAAGATCTCTGATCCCTCTGTGTAAACTGTTCACTGAAGTGCTTCCCCGAAATCTTTTTATTTTCCTAGAGTCGGTCATAAAAGCCAACTTGTAAAGCAAGCCATTAACCACCCATCAGTATGGGCCAATACCTGTGTGGCTGTTTAGCATATTTATAAACAGGAAGGTTTGTGAAAAAAGAGAACATATGTGTACACGCTTATTCAGGAAATTGCATATTTTACACAGAGAGCACACCTCCATTGCAAGTGCATCGTTGCATGCACACACACATGTCCAGACTTCACACACACACACATTTGTTTGGATGGTAAACTCAAAGTGGCTTACATTTTTCCCATTAAAGGGAGAACCAGAGACGGAGAGCTGAGTTTATTAACTGCGCAAAATGGGTAATGGAGTGAATGGATAATGCACATTGACAGCACACACTCACAAACATGGTGCCTATATATGGGTCAGAGATTCAGATTTGTGAGAAGCACTTCTCTGATGAAGAACACGTGACTACCAAATAAAGCATTTTGATCCATTGACTTCCATTCATACCAGTGTGAATGTAAAAAAAAAAAAAAATGATCTGATGTTTTACAGTATATGCAGAGCTGAGTAGATTGCTAACTAATTGTAGTCTGTTACTGAATCCAAATTACATGATAAAAATTGTAGTTACTGTAATAACGTAATCCATTACACATTTTAGGTATATAATCAGACTACTTTTAGATTAGGTTTGACCTAATTTGCTCAACACATTGATTTAAATAGGGTAACATTGTACCACATTGATTTAAAAACACTAAGTTTAAGAAAATGTTTTCAATTTCTTGTAATTAACAACATGAAGTGCATTAAACATTACGTCAAGGTTTCCCAAACTGGTGTATCTAGAGGAACTGTAGGGTGTTTGTGAGTATAATGAAAAGCTAGTAATTTATTAAATCATGAAAAATGCTATATTAAATTAAATATAAACTAACCTAAAAATAACATCAAAATAAAACATAAAAAAATAATAATTATATTTGTTTACCTGCATGTCATGTGACCATTAACCAACGTCAGAGAACTGGGAACATGCAAATATGATACTTATTTATTAAAATACGTATTTACAGTTACAACATTTGCTTTGCATAACTTTTGTTGCTATTACAGAGCTCCATGGTTCAGCAGGTACTCACAATATGATATTTTCAATATATGGGAAGGGTCGCCTCCATCTACTGCTCCTGGCTGACTCAAAATCTCGGCGATGGAACGTCACAGGCTCTTAAGAAAATATGGGAACAAGTTTTGAACCTGACATTTGAAAGCGGAGAGTGGCAGAAAAAAATAAATAAAAATTAACGGCATCTAGGTATGCAAAAATACACCTTCAGTTTAAGATCATACAACGTTTTTACTGGACTCCTTCCAGACTGTTCAAGCTTAGGTTAAAAGATACATCTTATTGATGGAGACGTAAGGTTGAGTATAGTGATTTAGCTCATACTCTGTGGTTCTGGAATAAAGTTCATGAACATATTTGCTTGGTTTTAGAGTTTCATATTTCACTATGTCCTAGACTGTTTATATTAGGTGGGTGGGTGGACAGACAATGAAATAAGAGACACAGACACAAAATCCTGGGTCCAAACCAGTTTGCCCATTGGCAGCCAAATAATTCTCAGGAGCTGGAAATCAGAGGATGCCCCTTCCTATCAGGAATGGGCACTAGAATGGACACTCTGCATTTGAACAAATGTCTTTTTACTATACTAAATCTGTATTATAAGAAAATGGTCCAAGTGCTTAATTTATTTGGAAAAGGGACAGTAATAACTGCATGTGAAAAATATACTGGGTTACACTTTATTTTGATAGTCCACTTTAGACATTCTACTGACTTTAAGTAACTTTGTAACTACATGTAAACTACATATAAACTAAATCTCAGAAATTTGCATCTACATGTATACTAACTCTCAGAGTAGACTGTTAGGGTAGGTTTAGGGTTAGGGGTAGGATTAGGCTTAAAATAAGTTGACAATAAGTTGACAAAGAAAGTGTTAGAAGATAGAAGAAGCAGACAGTCTACTAATACTCTACTAACTGCCAGTTGACATGTAGTTGCAAAGTTACTTACTGCTAGTATAATGTCTAAAGTGGACAATCAAAATAAAGTTTTACCATATACTGTTTGTGACAGTGTAAATGTGATGTGTTATTAATTGGAATTTTGTATTAATTTTAATGTATTTTATTTATAGAATTTTCTTTTTACTATATAATGATAGATGCTTTAATTGTATTTAATGATAGTCAAGTGGTGGCCTTAAAGGCGTACTTGGGGATTAGTTTGGGTTGGGTTTGTTAATGGAATAAAATGTTGTATTCTGTATTCTATTCTGAAATTAGCTTGAGAATCAATAAAATTTTGAAAATCACTAAAATACTTATTTTAAAATCTCAGTGGTACTTAAAGTAAATGTATGCAGTAAAAGTCGTTCAGATGACAGGAAAGTTCTGGAATCCCCGCATTACTGTTCATGCAAATAAGAAATAATGTGAATTTGTGCATTTTAATATGTTTGAATGACAAAAGCCTTCCAAAGACATAGTAATACATACTTAACCCACTTTAATTTGAGTTATAACTCAAATTAAAATAGATATTTTAATTAGTAGTTGATGCAATGTTATTAAAACACTTAAAGGAGTCATATGATGCAATTTCGAGTTTTCCTTTCTTTTTGGAGTGTTACAAGCTGTTTGTGAATAGATAATATCCCTGAAGTTGCATAGAATAAAGTCTCAAAACCAAAGAGATAAAAGTAATTTAAGACTCTGCCACATACCCCTAAAACAGCTCGTTCAAACATGCCCCCACGTCTACGTCACTATGAAATATTTGTGTAATGCCGCCTAAATGTTCGCACAAAGAAAGAAGATGTGGTTTCAGTTACCTCAGTTATTGTTGAAGCAGCCATGTCAATGAGATGCTGTGTGTATCTAGACGAAAGCAAAAGCACTTTATTTGGTCTTCCAAAAGTAGATGCGTTTAGAAATCTTTAAGAATGCTTACCACAGAACAGCAACAAATTTGATGGATGACCGTTTAGTGAATCTAGGAGAGGAGGTAATTCTGACTTTGCTACGACAATCTGGTGCTTCTGAAGCAGCTACTGTAAATATGTTTTGTTGTTAGGTTTTGCTATTGTATTTGCTATTGACTATTGAAATGCAGAGTTTTGCGCGTAATGTGTGTGGTGTGTGTGTGTGTGTGACTGCCTACAAGCTCATGTGTGTGTGTGTGTGTGTGTGAGAGAGAGAGAGACAGGGTCACATCACAGAGTCAGCTGTATTAACTGTCTTAATAGTCACTGTGTCTGTCACGCGATTTTGTTCCCCTTTCAGGCTTGAACTGATGGTAAAACTAAGCACATTATTAACGTTTTTCACATTTATTTTGAAAGATGAAGCTCACGATTATGGAAAGGGGCGTTACATTGCATTGGGTCAGTTGGCCAATCAGCAAAATGCATCTGAGAGAGGCGGGGCATACAAGACCTACAATAATGTACAGTATTTGAAAAATAATGTGTTTTTTTTTTTTTTACATAAAAGCATGTCAACATATTCTATTACACCAAATACACAAAATAATGATCTTTATAAAAGCATCATATGACCCCTTTAAACCTGAAATGAGTTTTGTAAATCCAGTGGTCAAATGCTGAGTATCCATCTAACTAGTGACTGGTCTTTGTGTGAATTGACACAAAATTTTAAAAGATGAAAAATAGGAATTAAGGAGAATCAATTAATTATGAATAATATATTGCTATTGTGTGACTGATATGTAATCATCAATAAATGTAGTCTGATTACAAGTGTTTTAAAATGGGAATTAATCTAATTACAAGAATATTTGGGAATTTGATTACGTAGGCTAATCCCGAATTACATGTAATCAGTTGCAGTTACATGTAATTCATTTTGTTAAATTATGACACTGCAGAGTGTGGCATGATGTTACAAATTTTTTGTTTTATACTTACAATTTTTATTAATACAAATAATAATACATTCTTACATTTTTTGTTGCCCTTTTCTCAGACTTAAATTACTTTACAGAGATTCTTCATCATATAATCTGATTCAAATATACAGATAAGAGCTGAGAGGGGAAAAGAGCGTCGTTTGTGTTTGCAAGAAAAGAAGAACTATGTCACTAAGAAATGAGCATTATTAGAGCAAACATGATTCTCATGCCAAGTTGTGAAAAGGAGAGGAGAGCAGGGCGAGGAACACCTCCATCACTCTTTCCTTGTCTTTCCTCCAGTTGTGTCAGATTGCAGTATTATCCCCTACGGGCTTTAAAAAGCACTTTCTGTTCTGCAAAAATGGTAATGATGATTATGTTGTCATGATGGCTTCAACTCTCTTTGTCTCTCTGTGTCTTTTTTTTCCTTCTGTCTCTGTCTGTCTGCAGAGGATGAGTTGTAGCTATCTGCTATGTACCATCCTTCTCTTCGTGGCCGTTCTGCTTGCAGTCACAGTGACGGGGACCATTCTTCTTATGAACCACTACCAGGCTCCCCCCATGTCGGATGGCCCTCCTCATATTAGCACCAATCAGGATGAAGCCAATGCGCTGGTGACAGTCGAGAGGGGTGATGGATCACGCATCAATATCTTCATCGACCCCAACTGCCCTGATTATAACAGTAATTTCCTTCGGCTGGAAGGCGTGCAGACGTCTTTGCTGCATTCGCTGACGGACCACGATACGGATCTCAAGTCCGTCAAAGGTCAGGATCGAGCGCTGTTGGTCAACTTGGCAGAGGAAGTTGCTAAGCTGTCTGCCCACGCGGGACAGCTGAAGATGGACTATGAGTCTCTCAGAAGAGGACAAAGCAACCTGGGACAGGACCTTAATACACTACAGACGGAACAGAGCAGACTTATACAGGTAATGGTGTACAGATGCACACATATGCAGAATAGCTGCATCTTCAGAGCTACATACATGTGGATAGTTGAAATAGCATGGCCATATTTCTTTCTTTTTTTAATGTTTGATTATATCACAGGAGTTTTTCAACTTTTTAATCACTCTTTCGTCTTCATTAACCGGTTAACTGTCACACACATATTTGAACATAGACTTGAAAGTGCATGATCCAAACTACATTTTTATAATTAATAACTGAAAATATTTTTTGTAACATGATTTTGATGTACCATTTTCATGGTAATGCAATGTTTGATTTTAAAATGAGTTTCAAAGGATGAATGAGATGAGATTTTAAGATTTTAAGTTTTCAAGTAATGCATAATTTCTGATGATTTCTTAAGTGTGATAGAGAAAAAGGCAACAAAGAAGACTTTTTTTTGACAAAGGTCAGAACTCCTGTTATGATGTAGGTTTTTGTGGGGGCAATCTTGCTATTAATTAATCAATTACTTTTCCTACATAATTTGTATCAATAATCTATTTAGGAGTCTTAGACCTTTCCAACAATATATAGTTAGTCATGATTAGATTAGGATTTAATTGTAATATAGTGAATTAAACGTAGGCGTCCCACAGAGGGGACGGGTGACATTTAACAGGCTAACTCATTTTTGTCATTATGCAGTGTGACGAATCAACTTTTGAATTGAAATGAACAGAGTCCAGTTTTAAATAGTAAAAATATTGAAACTCTTTGGCCATATTTGAGCGAGATCCTTACGGTCTAATCGGATTCAATGATCTATGTTAAGCTGAGCTAAAAGTGCTACTGCCAGACCCAAAGATCAGCTAAATGGATTCAAAAAGGGTAAATCTCAACTGTTTAACTCTAGGGGAGTTGGAAAATTAGCCTATTTTCAAAAATAGTGGAGTGTTCCTTTAATAGTAATAGTTCTTTTAAAGTAGTTATTTTTTTAACAGTTCTTCTTCAAATTGTGTTTTAGGAGCAATAGCTTAGATGGAAACAGTGGTGCACCAAAAAAACTAAAATCCCTGTTACAATACAGTCTCTACATGAGCAGAACTGAGCAGGCGTGACTTCAGCTCAGCAGTGGTTTTTGTAAAACCATTGAATTTATGGGAAATGGATATAATCCATAATAAATTATGTTTTCGGGGAGAATAATGCTGTGTTAACACTTGCTGTTTCCCTGAGTCTGAACCTCAGTTCAACTTCCACCCCGCTGGTCTGTTCTCACACTTTATACTATCTCAAACAGTGGCTCATTTGCAAAATGCATTTGTCATCAATGTAGGACCCATTGGAAGCTGTTAATCACCATCTCCAGCCAGTCTGAAATCTGAAAGACTTCAGATTTCAGGCTGTATATACTGTATATATCAGAAGCGAGAGTTTCACTCAAAGGCACAGAAGCTTCATATAAATCACGTATACCACAGAAAGGTTCATTTACATTTAATGCTGTACAGAGGTGACATTATCTGTAGAAACTGTGTAATGAAATTAATATTTTAAATATGAAATTATTTTAAAGTCAAATCAAATTAAATTGGAAACATCAGACAAGAACAACATGGCACCAAAAATGATTTATTTTTTGATCACTTTTCTTTATGAAGATTTGGTTGGGTGGTTTGTTTGTCATTATTGAATTTAACTGTTTATGATATAATATGAACACTACCGATTATTCCAGTGATAACAAATTATTATTCTTATTTTCCATAAAAAAATTCATGCTGACCCCAACATCTTAAATGATAGTACATGTGAAATAAAAATGTAATATATATATGTTTACAAACTCCATACTGAAAATTCCACTGTTTAAGGCTTTTTAAATTCATTTTTACATATATTGAACTCATAGTGGGTTTTGTATGGCTGTGTAATACACTTTTATTTGGTTTCAATGCGTACCATGTGTTAAAGTGGCAAATATTTTTTTTAAATTCTTATTTGCAATATATTTATTATTGCATAATATATTTTTTCCTGCATGATTCTTTATAAGTAGAATTGTTTTGTTGCTCCAGGGCATTTTATGAATGTGTTGGCTTTCACACTTGCATCCTGTAACATATTGTACTCAGACTGCATTATGCACGATTCTAGTGTTATAGTCACATACACTGTTATTGCCAGCTGAGGACAGAGAGGGCTGATATGAGGACATTGATACACTGGATGGCAACTGCTGTACCACTTCTTCCTCTATAGACTACAGTTTCAGGGCTGGGGAACAGCAGATGCCGCCTGTTTTTTAGTGTTAAGTGAATTACCACCAAGTTAAAGCCTGACTTTAATCTGAATTACGAAGATTTAAGGTTTAGGATTAACACCATCTCTCTCTAACCACGAGTTACTGACAAGCTCCTACACACCAAATCTGTCAAACAAACACACGTACACACACACAGATGCACACACGCTGACAAACACACACAGCAGGTAGGAGTGAAAGAGAGTTGTTTATCACTACCAAACACCTGTGCAACAGAGAAAAGCGTTAGCAAAATCCCCCCTGAATAGAAAATAATCCTCCGTTTTCTGATAACATTTAGACAGCAATGGTGACCTGTGTTTGTGTGTGAGCATGTGTGTGTGTGTAATTGTGAGGGGTCTTTCTGTTTCATACTTTTTTTTTTTTTTTTTTTTTGGTTGAGCTTTGATACAGTTTGGATGAATAGATGGATTTGTGAGTTCTGGAAAGGAGCACAGAAAGCAACACTCAGCACAGGCTTGAACCGCAATTGAAGAGTGTAGAAAAAGAGGCAGAAGAGGGTGTGCGGTTACCCTAGAAACCATGTTAAAATGTGTCATCCCTAAATTTATCAAACCTTATTAATTAAGGGCACTTATACCTGTAATTATCTCACTTTGAATGAAAAATGAAAAACAGACAGTTCCCTCGTCACAGATTAAACCCAGCTTGGTATTAAATTGTAATGCCAGTTTAATTGTTAATTTGTGGGGAAACTAGCTCTGGTAGTGCACTGAGGTAAGGTTACAGGTTACAGATGATAGCATTTTAGCACATACGCTTTATGAAGCAGCAGGATATGTGCACGCAGACGGAATGTAACTCCACCTCCCCCTCAGAGATTAAATGGCATCACCTATAAAAGTGAGAAATATTGGTGAGGAATGAAAGCATTGAGCTCTGTGTGAATCTATTTTAGCTCTAGTGGCATTTTAGCTTCAGCAACTATTCTATTTACACTCTACCATTAAAGGAAGTAATTCTACACTGTCAATCAATTCAGTATTACAACCATATAACCCTGAAAAAGGTCTTTATATAAAGGTTACCTCCTATGGGCTTTACACTGTTAATGCACTAGCATGTGTGTGTTTGTGCAAGTGTCAAACCAACCATGTTCTATAGTGTCCGGTGCACAGTCCTGTTTATTTTCTGTTTACAACATTGAGATATATATATATATATATATATATATATATATATATATATATATATATATATATATATTATACAATGATTTGACTCCAGAGGGTTAAGGCTTTTATTCTGCAAGGATGCATTAAATTGATTAAAAGTGACAGTAAATTAATTTGCATGGTTAAAATATATAATAGTGCTGTCAAACGATTAATCAGATTTAAATAAAAAATGATAAAAATTATAAATCAAATCATAATACAGATTTTTGTTTTTATATATATTATAAATATTATATTATTATAAATCAGATACAGATAAAGTAGCACAGTAAAGATTACATTCATATGAATGCTTAGTAAGAGCAATTGTGTGTGTGTGTGTGTGTGTGTGTGTGTGTGTGTGTGTGTGTGAATTAATTCTACCTGCAGCGTCTCTCTTCTAGTAGTGAAGCTGTGGGATTCAGTTATTAAGAAATATATTCTTGAACTTTTCAGTTTCTAAGCTATTTTATTGAGAAATCACAGAATAGTGTTGACAATACATTTTTGGGCTGAATGATTCTGTGCACACAATCTGTGTGTGATATACGAATTACTGACTGTATCCTATGTGTGTGCGTTACAGTGCAACAGCTCATTAGATTAGAATGCGGATTAATTTACCTGTACAATAAGCTGTTTAAAACGTCAAACATCCAGTAATAAAATCAGATGTCTTCTGGAGTGCTTTCAGAGTATGGATTTATTTGTCACTTAAACTGTTTGGAAACTGAGTGTAAATGTTGAAATCTTATCCTATTGTGCCCTATTTAGGACCAGCGATATAGTGTGTGTAATATATATATATATATATATATATATACAGGTGCATCTCAAATTAGAATGTCATGGAAAAGTTAATTTATTTCAATAATTCAACTCAAATTGTGAAACTTGTGTATTAAATAAATTCAATGCATACAGACTGAATTAATTTAAGTCTTTGGTTCTTTTAATTGTGATGATCTTGGCTCACATTTAACTAAAACAAACCAATTCAACAAATTAGAATATGGTGACATGCCAATCAGCTAATCAACTCAAAACAACTGCAAAGGTTTTCTGAGCCTTCAAAATGGTTTCAGTTTGGTTCAATAGGCTACACAATCATGGGGAAGACTGCTGATCTGACAGTTGTCCAGAAGACAATCATTGACACCCTTCACAAGCAGGGTAAGACACAAACATTCATTGTCAAAGAAGCTGGCTGTTCACAAAGTGCTGTATCCAAGCATGTTAACAGAAAGTTGAGTGAAAGGAAAAAGTGTGGAAGGAAAAGATGCACAACCAACTGAGAGAACCACTGCCTTATGATAATTGTCAAGCAAAATCGATTCAAGAATTTGAGTGAACTTCACAAGGAATGGACTGAAGCTGGGGTCAAGACATACACATATCAAAGATTTTGGCTACAGTTGTCGTATTCCTCTTGTTAAGCCACTCCTGAACAACAGACAACATCAGTGGCATCTTACCTGGGCTAAGGAGAAGAAGAACTGGACTGTTGCCCAGTGGTCCAAAGTCCTCTTTTCAGATGAGAGCAAGTTTTGTATTTCATTTGGAAACCAAGGTCCTAGAGCCCCCTTCCTCAAATCTTACCTTGGAGGTCCAATGCACTGCAGAGTTTAGCTCCAACCCTGGTCAAAGTCACCTGCCTGTGATTTTCTAATGATCCCAAAGACATTGGCATTGATTAGCATGCTCAGGTGTGTTTGATTAGGGTTAGACCTAAATTTTGCTGGAAAGTGGATCTCGAGGTCCAGATTTGAGGATCCCTGTCCTAGAGTCTGGAGGAAGGGTGGAGAAGCTCATAGCCCAAGTTGCTTGAAGTTCAGTGTTAAGTTTCCACAGTCTGTGATGATTTGGGGTACAATGTCATCTGCTGGTGTTGGTCCATTGTGTTTTATGAAAACCAAAGTCACTGCACCCCTTTACCAATAAATTTTGGAGCACTTCATGCTTCCTTCTACTGACCAGCTTTTTGAAGATGCTGATTTCATTTTCCAGCAGGATTTGGCACCTATCCAGGCTGCCAAAATCACCAGAAGTTGGTTAAATGACCATGGTGTTGGTGTGCTTGACTGGCCAGCAAACTCACCAGACATGGTATTTTCAAGAGGAAAATGAGAAAAAAGAGACCAAAAAATGCAGATGAGCTGAAGGCCACCGTCAAAGAAACCTGGGCTTCCATACCACCTCAGCATTGCCACAAAACTGATCACCTCGATGCAAAGTGAAGACAGCTGAGTGCAATTAACAGGTGTGCAATTACCGTGATGAAGGGACAAGGCTTTGTGGGAAATGGTAGTGCCTGAGTTAAGGTGCCTTTGGGGAAGTGAGTTGAAGTTGAATTACTGAAATAAATGAACTTTTCCATGACATTCTATTTTATTAAAATGCTATATATGATAGATATAGATCACTGTACAGGACACATTGTTGAGCTGCAGGCGAGGACGGGGCACTCATTTATTATGTTGAATGTTCCTCAATAAACAATGAAATAAGCACAAGCTCATGCTCACAGGAACACAGGCATCTTTCTATCTAAAATGGGTCAGACCTCTTAAGTTTATGGGGGAAAGGCACACATACATATGTCAGTGTGCGTGTTTCTTTCAGTAGTCTTATTTCTAGGTAGACAAGCAATAGCAAATTCAGCTCACTGCCTCAAGCAGAAAATCACACCGTAAATCTGGCACAAAGACCTTTACAGCTCTATTGCATGTCAAGCATTTGAGCTGAAATGACAGCTAGCCTTATGGAACCTGTCTCCTAGACGGATTTTGCCTTCTCATGGGCTACAATGGATTTTTATTTTCAGTGGACAATGGGCAGCTCACATCAATGGTTCAAAGCTGTCCAGGAAATTAACCTATAGAGTTCCCATAAGTTAACGCCATCAAACAAAGACACACACTTGTCAAAAAAAAGAAATTTTCTGTTGTGCTGCAGAGCTATAATTCAACATTTTGCTGTCCAAGTAACTAAATCTCAATATAGAAGAGATTGCATATTAAAGACAATGGCTGATATGCTTTTGGGTAATGGAACCTTGTAGATTTATCTTGAGATAGTAAACACTAATTATAGATGAGGTCCAAAACATGATCACTGTCAATCCAGACCTGTACCAGACTTTCTTTGTTTTTTGTTTTTTAATTCTTTAATGCAAGTTAGTATGGTTTTTATTTTCTATATTCTACACGTTATCTTCTTTTGTGGTCTGTAGAAGACAAAATGATCATACGGGATCGAGAAAATGATGATGATTTTTATCTCATCTAAAAATTAAAGAATGTCATAATCTGAGATCCACCGCACTTATCTGATTTACTGAACATGTCTTTTTTCTGTGGTCCTTTTCTGGCTAGTTGCCTTGTTAGCTCATGCTGTCAGTGTAATAGTTCTTGTTTGTGTATCTGTTGCAGCTGCTGTCCGAGAGCCAGATTAACATGGTGAAGGTTGTCAACTCTGTGAGCGATGCTTTAAATGCCATGCAGAAGGAAACTGGAGGTCTAAAGGCCAGAGTGAAGGCTGACCTGCAGAGGGCGCCAGTCAGAGGAGTTCGCCTTAAAGGCTGTGCTAATGGTAGGAGATCCAGCCTGTCTGACCATCTCTTTTATTTAACATTTTTACCTCTCTGTCTGATGTCCATTTGTGCCACTATATACTATTTTAAAGTTTGGGGTTGTTACAGTTAAATAGTAATATTGTAAAAAATTATTACAATATAAAATATAATTTTAAAATGCAATGTATTCCTGTGATGACAAAGCTGAAATTTCAGCAGCCATTACTCCAGTCTTTAATGTCATATAATCTTCAGGAATTATTCAGATGTGCTGATTTGGTGCTCAAGAAACATTTCTTAATATGTTGAAAAAAATCAATATTTATTTTTTTTTTTGTGAAAACCATGATGTTCATCAAATAATAAGAACAGCATTTATTTGAAATATAATTGTTTGGAACAATGTAAACATATTTGCTCTCACTTTTAAAGGGGTCATCAGATGTAAAATTCACATTTACATGTTGTTTGAACATAAACAGTCCGTGACGGGAAAGAGGGACGGGGTGAGCAGAGCTCATTATCATTTAAAGGAACATGCAACAATACGGGTTGCTGTTTGCAGAGCTGTTTTTGACTAGGTAAAAAGACTACCATTGAGAAATTTTTACCAAAGGATGTTATAATTTTTTCATTAAGACCCTAAAGAGTCATATCAACTTTTAGAAAACAGGCATCCAATGACCACTTTAAGGCATCCTTGCAGAATATAAGTATTTATTTCTTTAAAAAAAAAAAAAAAAAAAATGACCCCAAATTTTTTAATGTTTGTGTAGGTGTCATTGTTAATTTACATGTCCATCATCCTTTCAAGCATCCATTCTTCCCTCTTTTCCTCCCAAGGAGACCAGATTTTTGTTGACATCTTTCTCTTCTGAGAACCATTCAATTTAATTAGCATGCAACATATTTATTATTTCATTGCATTATAGTAACAAGTGGCAATTTCTTTTCTTTTTTTTTGGAGGCTCTTAAAAGCATTCAATTGACTGCTCCCTATCATGCTTTTGACATCACAGTGAATGATAGTTGCCAGTGAGGAATCAAATTCAGAAAAGCATAGTAGCATGCTCACTACTATTTATGCTATTACCACTTCCTGTGGCTCAAGATTGAGTAGTCACATTGCATTTTTTGCTCAGGTGATTGGCTTTGAAAGTTCTATGGTCCGGTGAGCAGCGATTCAGATGCAGCTCATGTACTCTGGCATTAACTCAGAATCTCAAACACTTTGGTCCCCCAAGTAGAGGTGCTCTGATCCTCCTCTCACTGTTGACTCATTGGTTCTCGATCCAAAGAACATCAGACAATTTCATGGAAAACTGTGTTTAAAAAGTGCACATAACTATTGTCTTCTTTTTTTGCCCCCGCTGATCTGAATTCTCATTGGACGAGTCGCTGGAAGCCGAAGGAAAGTGTCTGTACTTAAACTGTGCTCTCGGGAGGCCTAATGTGTCTGAAAGCATTTTACCACTTTACATTTAAGGTCTTGATGTGTCTGCTGGAGCCACAGGTGTGGCTTGTAATGAACCTCAGTATGGAGCAGACGCTTGTATGCAAGTGTGTGCCAGTGAAAGGGAGAGTGTTTTCTGTAATCAGGGAAAAGGATCGCTCTTTTGGGAACAGAGACCAGTAAACTGAGAAGCGCCAGCTGCCTTGGAAAAATCTGTGCAAAATTATATTGGCTAACCTATAGCAATATTCCTCTGGTCATTAAATTAGCCTTGGCCTAGTTTAGCTATTTGCTATCTTGTAACCATCCGGTTATCAAGTCTTTGTGGTTTTTTGTGATTGACTCTCTCTTTCTCTCTCTCTCATTTAAGGCTCCCGTCCACGGGACTGTAGTGATATATATGCTAGCGGTCAGAAAGAAGATGGAATCTACTCTGTTTTTCCCACTCATTATCCTGCCGGCTTTCAGGTCTACTGTGATATGAGCACGGACGGAGGTGGCTGGACGGTGAGTCACATTATTTAACATGCATATTTGCTTTTGTGAGTTTGTAGTATTGTGCACCTTCTGAAGTGTGATTCATTGGTGTTGGTGGTATCACATCAAAGCGAGGCTTTTATTTTATTTTAAATGTGAATGAAATAGGGGAAAAAGAGAGAAAAGGAATGTGGTTCAGAGCTCTTGATATATGAATTTACACACATGGGGAAGAACAGCCTCCACAAAGAAAAGATGTGATGTTGATTTAAACTAATCTGAATATTGAGGTGGGCATGTCCTACTGATTGTTTAAGGTGGTTAGGACTAGCACAAAAAAGCTATTGATTTGTGTACACTTGTCAACACAAAATGAAAATGCTCTCATCATTTACTCACCTTCATGTAGTTCCAGAATTTTATGACTTTCTTTCTTCCGTGTCACACAAAGGATGTTTTAAAAAATGTATCAATGTTTTTCTTTATACAATCAGAGTCAATGGGGACCACTGTTGTTTTGACCCCAATGATCCAAATCAGTCAGAATATCTTCATTTGTGTTCCTCAGAAGAAAGAGATACATACAGATTTGGAACAACATTAATAACGTAAATGATGACAGAAGAAAGAAAATCATAGGCATGGAACATGTGTGTGTCTAAATAACAGGAGTTCCTTTTTTATGTGAACTATCTGTTTAACAATGCATACACAGATTTCTCAAAAAAAAAAAAAAAAAAAAAAAAAAAATATATATATATATATATATATATATATATATATATATATATATATATATATATATTATTATTATTATTATTTTTATTTATTTATTTATTTATTTATTTATTTATTCCATCACATTTCAAGATGTCAGCTGTGCTTTTCCCTGTGTTGTAAATCTAATTTTAAAACCAAGATTGGGGTAGGCTAAAAGCATTAAAAAAAAGTCAGATGTACTTTTGATATCATATCAGATTTTATGCATCTAATCTCTCCAAACATCTGTCATGTACTGTAGCACTTATCCACTGTCTGGTTCAGTAATGACATGTAGATGTACTGCTATCTTTATTGAGGTTCTTCACAGAAGGAGGTTCAAAGTTGCTGTCATGTTTAGCTGCTTAAAATGATGAAACGTATTGTGAAAGCACTTAGTGAGATTGGTATGATCCTGATGATGAGGGTCATTATTCTGATTACTCCTGGTTTTTAGATTGTGTATCCACTGGGGTCTCCCTGTGTAGGATAGAATCCTGCTGACTACGGAGGCTGTTCTTTCCTGAACTTTTCTTCAGGGATCAATGACATCTGCATGCACATCTATCTGTCTGTATACCGTATCACATTCTGAAGTTTTTGCTCTATATTTAAATATGCAAAACTCATAGAATTGGAGAATATGACACATTATAAGTGTTTTGAGGGTGTGAGAACATGAGAGAAACAATAGGAAAGACACTTTCTTCATATGTGGCAGCAGCACAGATGGTTTCTCTCTGCCCTCTTCCAGCAATCATTGAGTGTGCATTGGGCATATTGGAGTGCACTGTATATGGAAGAGAGCAGAATCAGTGGCATCACAGAATGAGAGCGATAGCAAGAGAAAGATGTTGAGAGGAAATGGCTTGAGGCGAAAGAGGGTGCATGCAGTCTGTCAGGCTATTAGTTCTTCATAACTGTCCCACTTTCTGTTGCTCAAGAGACTGTTGCAACTAGGAAGGAAGACACCCACAGTCATAGTGTGTGTGGGGTGTGGGGAGGGGTTGTACTGGTGTTTGTGTATATTTAGGGGAGACTAATGAAATGTAAAAATGAAATGAGCCAAAGAAGCGAAGAACAAGATGAGAAAAGGAAGAGATCTAGATCCACTACCTTCCAAAAGTGTTTTTTTCTTCTGGTGAAAGAAAGTAATACTTATATTTAGCAAGGAGACATTCAGTTGATCAAAAGCAACAGTAAATACCTTTATAATATTGCAAAAGACTTCTATCTAAAAATGCTTTCTTTTTTAACTTTCGATCACTAAAGAATCCTGATTCTGACCAAAGAACTCCCTGACAAATTCTGACAAATTTTAAGCGTGTTTCAACAGAAAAATATACATGCAAAAATTTGACATTTGAAAAAATACATAAATAAATAAATAATAATTTTTAATTATTAAATAACTCAAAGTACATTCTAGTCCCAAAAACCTAGAAACTGAAAGACTGTGTTCCTCTAGTATAAAAAAATGACTATTCTCAAACTTATATACATTTATTTCATACTTAGTATACTTCAAATCTATTGACATGTCACTTAAAATTAAAATTAAAAAAATATAATTAAACTTTATTTGGAGTAGGCCTATTTCTTTATTGCACAATGCACATTTCTCAATACTTTGCCTAAAATGTGTTTTTATATCAATATTAATAAGGAGTGCATGGTGTCTTTGTAATATCAGACATTAAATGCAAGATATTTAAAGTGTATCTGAAGTATACTACTTCCTCAGCACTACTTCCATGCAATTAAAGTGCATTAAGCATAAAATTACTCCAGTTTAGTATACAAAAGCAATTGCAGTTTTTTTTTTTAAACACATAAATACGTTAAATAAAATTGCACAAAAATAAATGTATTTCAAATACATATAAGTAGCCTATATTTTCTTTCACTTGGGTCTCTCTACTCATAATGACCTGATTTCCATTCCCGGCTTTCATTTACAGTAACTCTGAATACATCTCTTGTCTAGTTAACTGTGTGTATGCAGATATGAGCCATAATTCCGGGCTTTATCTGCCGCTTTTGTTCCAGTACTATCATTTGTGATGTTCAGTATAAAAAATGGGTCATCCTTTTTCACCGCTTTAATCTTAAACAGTCCTCCAAAACACACACTGCCTTCGTATTACAGACTGCTCGTCCACAGTCACTACACATGAAATAAAATGAATTCCACCCACTCAGATCCATTTTTTTGGACACCTAGTAATTGATTGCATCTGTTCGCAAAGTCATGCACTGTCCAGATGACGTAGCTTACAGTGAAGCGTACCACCGCTACAACAAATTGAAAATGAAATGGAAGAATTTACAGACTGAGCCACTTTGAGCCTGTGCAGTGACCTAGCTTTGCTTTAATATCAAAATGAGACCTCTCAATCCTCTTGTTCTTTACTACCCATTTCCTGCCCTCGTCCTTTTGTTGACTCTTGTTTTCATTTCGGCAGGTAGAATGACAGAAAAGAGAGAACTCTTCTTTCTGCCAGAAACACAGTGCCAGTGAGCTCATATTAATAAGAATGACACTTTTTTTCCTCAGCATTAATGCTAAACAGAGAGAGAGAAAAAGGTAAAAAGGTACCCAAATCTTTGGCTAAAACCAAGCAGAGTTGTTTTTTTTATAATTGGTAAGACCAGTTACATGGCCATACACACACACACACAAACACACAGACCCAAGGCATTGACAAATGAAAGAATAGAAGTATCATTCAAGAAAGATGTTTCACATCTTCTCTTTTGACTTGATCATGCATTACAGGCTCATTTTGTGTGGCTGTTTCATTCTCCCTCTCTTACCCTTTCTTTCATACACACATGCAAGCACACATCTATGCATTCATGCATGCACAGAAACCAAACAAGCTCACACACATTATCACCTGTGGTGGCGATATTCTGTATTCCAGTCCTGACCCGCACTCTGCCCTGAGATAATGTATTCCACTATTATTATTTTATCTGCTAAAAGGAGTGGACTAAAAATGAGCACTCTATAAATCATTTATGGGAGCAGATCTATTAGAGTGCTACGTGATCCGGCATTATCAAATGGTGCTTTTATCAAAAGTACCCACAACTCCTCTCTGAAATATTAAAAAAGCACTAAGACCTGAAATGTAAAAGTTTTAGATTGAAACTCAATCTAACTGGATGCGGGGGGAGGGGACTTGTTTTTCTTCTCTTTCTGGAAAAAAAAATAAATAAATTGTTACCAATGTCTGACTGTCTCTTATTGCTGATTCATGTTCCATAGCTCAGTTGTACATTTCCAAATGTGTGTTTTTCTTTGCAGGGCGAAGGCTGTGCCACAGGTTTGTAGCTATGATTGGATAAAGTAAGCCTCATGCTATGCAGGATTTATGTTATGCAAATAGGTTTTGAGATGAAATGTTGAGTTAGAATTTTAGACGCAGAGAAATTGAGACACATGGACATAGAAAATAAAGCATTGAAAAGGCAGAGATGTCAGACCATTGATTTATTGTATTATATTTAACTGAAAAAGATTGTGCAGACCTGACCTTTTGGAAATGACCATCTTTATTGGTAGATAAGTGTACTGTATATGTGTGGTGTAAGCTGATAAATGAAACATTTTGTACTGTCTGGGAGTAGGCACACACAAAAACACCTCTCCAAGAAATGGAATCAAGCATAACATTTTACAGTAAATTTCTAAGCACCATGAACAAACAATCAACCGTGGGATTTTTACTCTTTTTAATGTACAGCAAGTTTAAATGTTATTAAATTAAATGTGTCCCTGGACCACAAAACCAGTCATATGTAGCACGGGTATATTTGTAGCAATAGCCAGCAATACATTGCATGGGTCAAAATTATCGTTTTGTATATTTCCTACTGCAAATATATCAAAACTTAATTTTAATTAGTAACATGCATTGCTAAGAACTTCATATGGACAGGTCCATATGAAGTTCAAAGGAGATATTCTTTATATTTAGTTTTATTTTTATTTATTTTTTGCACCTTCAGATTCCAGATTTTCAGGTGGTTGTACAGTACCTCAGCCAAATATTGTCCTATTCTTACAAACCATACATGAGTGCAGCGTTTATTTATTCCGCTTTCAGATGATGTATAAATCTCATTGAACCTTATTGACCCAACTAGTTTTGTGGTCCAGGGTCTCATATAGACTACCTTTTTTATTTAATTATATCTGTTTATGTTAACTATTATTAATGTTGTTGTTGTTGTTAATAATTATATATAATTTACAGCATTTATTAATCTTAATATGTAGAAATTAACATTGGGCATAATTAATAATGTAAACGATGTTTCATGTTAACTATAAAACAGTTAATTTATAAATATAGCCTACTATTTTTCAGTCATAGTCAGGTAGTTTATAATGCATCATTTAAGTTTAACTTCTAAAATTTTTACTGTTAAAATATACAAATGTATTTGTGTATATTGAAATGACCATTAATCGAGGTCACTTTAATTACTGCATTAACTAATGTAAACAATCTTATGGTAAAGTGTTACTGAATCAGGCTCCGGTATAATACTAACATGTTTCCACCGAAATTACCCCGGAACAATTGTACCAGGATTAAAAAAAAAAAAAGATTTCAGACATTTTTTCCCCCCAGACCTGTTGCTTTCTGTGTTTCCACTGCAGTCAAAAGTACCGTGAAGATTAGGCAAATAGTCTGGTGATGCAGGTCTCCCCACGTTTCTCAATATGAAGTATGTAAATTTCGGACTTGCATTCTTGGTATTTCGGACTTTGTGAGTTTGACTCGGATGTGTGATCTCCTGTGGACAAGATGATACACGTCTGGTAATTCTGCAAACAGCAGCGTACTTGATAACATCAGTCAGCTCACCTTAGCTACTGCTATTGTCCTCGCTGTAAATTTACAATAAGATGAAATAGGATATCAAACAGTACTGCCTCTTTTAATTTTCATTTTAACATATTAATAGATTAATTGAATAAACACCAAAGATTGCCTGTTAGATTTACCAAAAACTAATTATATTTTATGTTTAGCCACTAAAGAGACATCAGAGCCAACGGCACACATCAGAAGTTCTAGCCGAGTCGAGACTGCTCTCATCTGTAAACATGAGCACTGAGCTCCCGCTGATCGCATGGAGCTGATCGCCTCCGAAATCGGCGAAACACATTTAAATATGTTTGAGTTTTAAACAACTACATTCTCAACCGAAATATCTTCAAACTACATTTCATGACACGATGATAGTAATCTTTTGAAAATTATGTAAATAAATGGTGGTTGAAATCACAATGCTGCGTGAACGCAACCAATCAGCATGTTTAGCGCCCAAATCTTGACCCCGAAAGTTCCTGACCTTTGAAAACCTCACCAGCAGGGACTTTCTGAGGGGCAATTTTTTTTACCCAAAACTTTATTTAAATCCTGGTTCCTACTGTGGAAACACACAGAGTACCAGCCCGAAGTCCCTAGTTCCTGGGTTAAGCTCCAGTGGTGGAAACGCGGCTTACCTCTCACTCTCACACACACACACACTCTCACTCTTGCTGTGAGATATCCATGGTAAAGATTGCCAATGACAGTCTCTAAATCTTCAGATTAAACATCAAACATGATTATGTCTCTCCCAATTGATCACTCCATACTAATCCAGTAATTCCCCTGTCCAGAGCAGTAAAAGAAAGATGGTTAGGGAGAACAGAGGGAGAGAGAGAAACATATGAATTGACAACAGAGGGGAATAGTAGCAAGGAAAAAGAAGTGAACAGGCTGAGAACAAAAGAGTGGCTTTTAAGACCCAGCTTCATAAGTGTGCTGAAACAGCATATGTTCCCATCCATGCCGGCTGTGTTCTCACACCTCCCTGTGAATGTGATCGTGTCAGAGAAACATTAAGCTGTATCTCTACAGCCATAATTTTCTTGCCGCATTCATTTATTCTCCTTTTGTATCCATCTGGATCTATCTCTCTCTCTCGTCATCATAGCATGAGTCGTTAGTGGCAATGACTACTGCCAACCTGATTAAAACCAGACATCTGTTTTGAGTGTCTTGTAGGCACTGGATCTTGCCCTAGTGATGCAATCAGCCTCACTGCCAAGCACAGATTAAACACTGACCGTGGTGTAGTGTGGAAAACCGGAAAGCTGGATTAAGCTTATCCGCTCATGCTTTGGTGTGTTGAGGTCTCCACACACTAATAGTGATGTAGGGGATAATGTACGGTCAGGTGTGATCATCTGGAAATGAGCTCTGGCAGGGGGATCAGGGGGATTATTTTGCAATAATGGCCAACTAATTACAAGCCAGGGGCATCATGCACTTTTGCTTTTAGTCCTGGCTCACTCTGTGACATTTCCAACCTATTTGTGTTTTCATTTGAATTCTGCCTCTTCACATTCAAATTGAAATTGCAATTTTGCGTTATCTATGCTGCCTCAGTTCAAACGTAAGTCAAATACAGGAAATGAATTAAAAGGCATGCTTATTTGGCAACCCTGTTTGCCACATTGGGCTCTTGATTGACTGAATGACTGGGAATCCTGCACTTGACATGTGAAAATAGACAACAGGGGATAAATAGACAATTTGACTACAATTAAAAAATCCATGACTTAACTATTTCTCTTTTTACATTAATAATGACCATGTTGTACTAATTTGTGGAGTTGTATATGATTTTACATCATTATAATAAGACGAGGGAATTAATTAGTATAACATACTGAAGCTACGGTTTGAAAAATAAAATGAGGGAACAAATTGTGGCCTCAAATGAATATGTTGTTGGAAGAAATTTTCAATTTGTGGCCATGATATCTATTTTATTACTTGTTTTTGGCTTTATATGGCTCGTTTCTTGATCTCATTTCATGCGTGGTGCTTTGAACTTGACAGATCACTATGCATTTTCAATTTTGATGGCCATGACACTTTGCCACAAGCAAACATTTAAAAAGTGTTTGTGTATTTTCTGGTTGTCAATGTTTGCTGCAAATATTTTTAGCATAACCCCAACCCCCCAGCACCCCCACCACCCAAATGCCACTTGGTTTGATATTTTTATCTAATGCAATAAAATAAGTGTAGCATAAGTGTCCAGATACATTTTGGGGCCAATGTAGGTCAGTTTCATGGCTGCTTCTGTTGTAGTCAGAGTAGGATTAAACCAATCGAATGCAATGAGAGCTTAAGCAGCTGTCTGTTAAGTTCCTTCAGCTGACACTATCCTGACAGTTAAATGCACACAAAGCTGTGTTTGGAGACAAATACAGTACATTGAGTATCTCATTGACAGATTGACAGACACATTGATCTCTTAATGACCACTAGCCATCCAAGACCTGAGAGAGGAACACCGCCTACACTATTACACCTCCGCCATGTGCATGCATCTTGCTCATTGTGCAAGTGAACGGCAATAGAGATGTCTTGTGTTTCTCTGCTGTCACCCAAGGGTTCTTTGTCACTTGTTTAAGTACTCCGCAGTAAAGCTTTGTAAGACTCCAGCTCCTAGGGAGAGAAGCAGCAGTGCTGAATATGTTTTATCTGTAATCTTGCTGGCGGTTGGCTGATGAAGGCCAAAGTCTGTAGAAATCAGTTTGTAATCCAGTGTTAGAGACATTGATAAATCAAAATGTCTTGTGCTATCTTTTGATTAGCCATTTGCTCTGAACTTGAACTTGAGGTAACACACACATTTCCAAGAGGGCATTATGATAAGATTCACTAAACTTTAATATGAATACATTTTTCCAATAAAAAAAGATTCAATTTATCTTAGAGTGGCCCGAAAATACTGAAATCTGAATGTCACTGCATTAGATTAAATTTGATGATTTGTAACCTACTAATCTCAAACTGATCTTTAAAATCCACACAGGTCTCTCAAGTCGAATAGAGAGGTGATCTATTTATCACATTGAGAATGATTTATTTACTTTCGGGGATCAGAAAGTACCCCTGCATATTTTGTATTCAATTTTAACAATGTATCATGTTTAACCTAACAGACAAGTCTTTAGTTATAAATAATGTTTTTTATTGATTTTGTTATTTTGTTTTGAATTCATTTTGTATTAGGAATACAGAGGATTTACAGATGAACGCAATATGTAAGCTGGATTCTCGCAATTCAAGTGGTCTACAATAACTGTGAAGATAAGTAACATAGACAGATGGAATTCAAGATGAACGAATAGTTCAAACTTATAAAAAAGTGACTTCATTTTCCTTTCTCTTACCGACAGCCCAATAAGAACAGAGCCCATATTTCAGCTATTTTTTATTAAAGACGAGTGAATCTCTATGCTAAATTTCTAAGAAAATTCTCTAAAGTTCAGTTTTATTAGACACAGCTATTAATGAAAAATAAATAATAATTCACCTTACACAAATTATAATTTTAACCGTGAAGTAATGTCTTGGGTCTTCTGAATATTTAATAAATGGAATAAACTCAGAACTTTAATAATGCAGGCTTAATTTTTCTTTTTTATTCTCTGAGGAATGTAAAAGTCATAACCCAAGTGCTACATCAAATGTCAAGTAGCACTTCAGGAACTGACCTGCTATAAGCAAACAAATCAGAGCCCTCCTTGAGCGAGGACAAATCATTTTTGCTTTTTTTTTATCATGTGCAAGAAAATTATATTGATTTCAGAAGAAAATGTACTGCAGAACCACAGAGCAGACCCCACCACAGCATTGCTCTCAGCTGCTATAATCCTTGGGACTTTAATTAAAAGAGAATTTGCAATTAGTCTGGTCGGCAGTGACATTTTGGAGTTTGTTGTTTGCGGAGAAATGGCACAGTCATGACACCAAGACCATGGGGCGAGATTCACAGATCACTGCACTGTAAGGGTTTCAGATCAATTACTGTAAACACCAGGATGTCAGAAGGCTAATATAATATGAGGTGACATTAAGTCTTTTAATTGTGTGAATGACATGAAACAGCTCATTGATTTATTTTTTCCCCACCTTAATAATAGATAGAGACTACAAACTTACATTTTCCTTATATGTTTAGAGTGAATTATTATTAAAAGCTGTGTGCGAATTTACATTCATATTTATGGTCCTACATTTACAGGATCCACTCATCTCTGATAAAATAATTTTAAATATTTTTGTGCGTAGTACTGTTATTACAAATCTTTCGAGCTCCAAAAAGAATAAAAAGTAATTCATGTGACCCAACTGGTGCATTCTTCATGATGAACAGAATGACATTTTTATAGACTACATCAAATATTGCAACACAAACCTCAAAGTAGTGGCAAACATCTTTTCTCACTACACACGATTAAGCATGGTGATATTTGAGGTTTATGTAGCCATATTTTATAAAGATAATCTGTTCATTGGTTATTTTTTAATTTTTAATTGAGAGTGAATTTCATTCTGAATTGCATTTTGACCTGTTCAGTGATTGTTTTGCTGTAGAAGATGTTATACCAATATACCACTCAAGCCTTTTGGAATCAATTCTGCATTCAATTTTGGAGCTTGAAAGTTCTTGAAATCTTTAGATTTTTCCGTATAGACAAAAAATCACTGAAACTTTATGTACTGCTCAAATAAATAAAGGGAACACTTTAAACAACACAATGTTACTCCAAAGTATTTAATAAGACTGTTTCATTCATTCAGATCTAGGATGTGTTGCTAAACTAACAACATTTTAAGAAAAGTTTAACATTACAAATAAAAAGCATTTTTGTTATTTTTTATTTATTTTATTTTTTTTACCTGCATTTGTTGGAGAGATATTGCTTCATTCCTGAAAGCTGTTAGGTGACAGGGACAGTGAGAAAGGGGTCGACCGATTCTGATTTCACCTTTAATACTCCATCTCTCACTGTGTCTGATTCTCTGCCTCTGCTGACACTGTTGTTAGACAGTGATGGTCAATGCCCCTTTGACCTTCACTACTTGGCTGCCTTAAATCTGTGGAAAAAAGGCAAGATAATACCCAGGCGTGATTGTATGTGGGTGTGGATGCATGTGTAATTACAACCTTGACAGTGGTGTCTGCCTCAGTTCTGTGCAGGCAGGGTTGATCTCCCAGGAGCCTCTAGGGCAGCTACAGGGCATGAGTGATGCGGGAGAGAGCGAAACCTTTCAGATGACTGACAGCTGTCATCCTGTACTGAATCAACCCCTTTCCCTTGTCTCACTTCTCTTCCGAATTTCAACAGAAAACAAAGTCCACCTGCTTATGAATTCAACTCATCATACATTTGACTATGATAGGAGAAATTCAATGCATTATGTGCATTATAATGCAATGTGTTTTTATTTTTATTTTTATAAACAGACATTCAGTGATGTGGTTGCCATTTGCATCCATATTTGACATCACTAGACTACTGGATCCACTGCAAATTAGTTGGTAAAATGTTTTAAACTTCTCTAAACACCAATCGAATTAAATTAATTATCAGGTTTGCAAACATGCCATTTACCCGGAGGGATTACAGATAACGCAGAGGAACAAACACAGACCCCTGAATGTTGTTTCTGATTACCATATTGCACTGAATGCCCTTCTGTGCCATAAAAAACCACACACACATAAAATCTCACACAGCCACAATCAAAGCCAATGTCAGCGATTTTGACAGCCTCATTATGGGCTGCACATTTGAACTCTTTTATTCTGTGCACGTCCTCTATTGTGCTTTATTAAGATGCATTGTGGTTAATGTCCTTCTTGCTTAAAGTTGAACTCTAATTCATCTGTCCTCCTTTGCTTGTTGTATACTGGCAAAATGAACTTTACTGTAAACACGTTTTTATCCTTCAACAACCTGGATTGCTTTGTTCCAATATAAGATGTCGATCCAACTTTTCAAATTTCAAATTTAGTTTACTTTATGATTTTTACACAAATTTTCATGCAGTTCATGCAGTTCAAGTGCCCCTGTTTTTTTAGGCAAAAGGGAGACAGGCAGTTACTGAAACATTCTTACATTCCTGTTCTTCTTTTAAATTCACTTTTTATTCAAAATGACACAAACTGGTTATATGGTAAAAACAAAAAATAAATTAAGCAAAATAGAAGTGAACTCAAGTTTTTGCGTGGCTCTGTATAATATGTGAGTGTGTCTATATGCAAATAGATTACGAGCTCTTTAAATTCTCCTCTTTTGAGTCAGTCTTGACTATAGCTCAAGATATCATACTTCAAGAAATCATACTCCATTAAATGTTATTATCCTTCAGATCACAATGCTGAGCTCTTCCATCATTATGTTTGTTCAGGTATCATATCAGTCTCTGCTGAGAGAGTTTAGTTTGAGTACTCTGAGGAAGAGCCCTAAAATCATGGGTCTACAGTACTGTATTCAAAAGCACATGAGCTGACACACATGCATCATAAGCCCTATTTGGATGGTAATTGTTTCTCAGGTGGACATATGTAAAAATAAATTGCATGGCTCAGTGATAAAACTCATGGATTCAAATTTATTCACAGTGTTGAAGCAAGTTCTGTGATACTTCAAACCCATGAATGCTCTATATAATACCTATTTTAAAATTGTATTGCATACCTTTTTTCAGTAATAAATATGCATTCAAATTACAGTGAAGTGCAACAGTTACCCTACAGTGTTCATCAGTGGTCAAAAACCATAAAAATATTTAATTTTGAAATGATGTCTTCTTTATGTGGATTCGGACCCAATGACCTTGAATTCGGACGGCAATAAAATCACAGACTATACATTTACCCTGTAAATGCTAAAAATCTCTTATGTCCCCAATGAGAAACAATTACTGTGTGAATCAAGCTATACAGCAGAATACAACAGAACATTGTCCTGTTTTCAGATGAAAAAAAAAGACCACTTAATACCTACTATATCATGCAACCGACTAACAAGGTTTTGACACAAATTTGTGGTTAATCAATATTCTGTTTTTGCTTTTTGTCAGGTAATCCAGCGGAGGGAGGATGGGTCTGTGAATTTCTTCAGGGAGTGGGACTCCTACAGGGAAGGATTTGGTAAAATCACCGGAGAGTACTGGCTTGGTAAGTTGTGTGTTTGTGTTTGTGACAGAGAGGAAGTCTATGAGCATAAACTGTGATTTTTTTAAATTACCAATGTAAAATGCTGCCAACACCTGCGCACCCATCACCCAATCCTTTCCAATGTTTGTCTATATTCTTGTCTTGACGGACTTTTATATATATATATATATATATATATATATATATATATATATATATATATATATATATATATATATAAATTATATATATAAAAAATATTATTATTATTATTATTTTTTAATCCAGTTAATTTCTTTGAATTTAAATTATTTTATTTGTACTTTCTTGTATATTGCAATTATTTATTCTGTTTACTAACTCATTTTAAATTCAGGAAGTAATTTCCGAATGGTGCATCCTTCAGACCTTTTAGACCTGCAGAGAGTCATACAGTCAACAGTACAAATCACAGAACTGTCAGGGTTCATTTTGCTAAAACAGCAGATTGCGCATCGTCCCTTTAATGCATTTATTTGTTGGTCCAACGTAGAAGCTGAAAATCAGTGAACTAGAGCGCTAAACATTCATCTCCACATGATCAGTGGATGTGCAGCAGAAACTTATTCCCTCTGCTTTTCTTTCACTCCATGTAGCAAGTGGGAATTAAATCAACAAGAAAGCCCAAATTGCCATGTTTACCATTTTTGCGAGCCAAAATGGCTTTTGACAGCCAAAGCGCTATAATCAAGCTCTTAACCTGCAGAGAGGTTTAAACTAAATCATTATTGTGTGTGTTGGTCTGCGTGAGTGTTTTTGTTCCTCTGCTCGCTTAATGAAATGAGCAGTGGCGACTGGCTTGTTGTTATTCTCTGCTGAGATACAGAGAGGGAGAGGATGTACAGGGAATTTAAAGGACATAACTCTCTTACACACACACAGTGTGTGAGGTCATAAATTGGTGCAACGGATGCAGGATGACAGATGGATGTGGCATCAGTCAGGCCCATGGGAACATGGATGAAGATATAGTTGTTTCTAATACTGCCACCCCCTTCTCTGCTGGTGTGGCCAAGAGAGTCACTTGCGCTCCAGGGCATACTTATACATGGAAATAGATTCTCATTGTGTTAAGTAGATTATCATCAAAGAGACATACAGTTTGGTTTAGTCAAGTGGGATCTTACAGACCCTGTTTCTCTGCATAAAAGGCAGTCATTGTAGTTTCTATAGTGTCCTGTTCTGCTTATTCCCCACAGGCTGAGAGAGGGACAAGAGTAGTAAGCCATATTATAGTGTCCATAGTGGCCGTGTAAAGCTTCTCTCATTCATGGACATTGTTTACCCTTGAGATTTAGATAAAGCTTACATCATGTTCCTTTTAACCAGTCAAATTCCCTCATGACTCAAATTTTCTTCCTTATCCTTGACCCTCTGTGTCATTACATCCCCCGAAGGCTCATGGGAGTTATGGTGATGGTAGAGGCTGCTCTTGTTGGGTGAAATAGGGCTACTTTTATTATAGACATTGGTTGAATTTGGAAAAATAGAGATTCCCCTTCCATTTCAGTCTAGGGCTGCAATCTTTGCCAGAGTAGAAAACTGCTTGAGCTCAAAAGTACAGGTCTACCAATATTTTACAAGCTGACTTATACTGATTTACTGATTTTATTTTTGGCAGCATGCACTCCTTTAGGATTGGAATTAAATATCTACCACTTGTTGCTTAGCAGTACTTCCACTGCACTGATTTTATGCACTGTCTGATAAGAAGCAGGAGTCATAGACCTCCTTTAATGTAACTGCATTATGTTATCTGATTATCATTTATTAGATTTACTTCAAAAGTAGCAAACTTTTCAACCCTGAAGTTAAAGATTCTCAAGCGATAATCACAAAGCCAGGCGGCATTCTACACAAATAAGGATTGAAGTCATTCAGTTCTCTTTCATTTTTGTAGTTCTTCTGAGATGGTCAATAGAAATGTGGGAGAAAAAGATGACATGAAAGTGGTCATGTGTCAATTCAATGAAAAATATGAGTTTTTCTTTATTTTTCTATTTTATGGACCCAAATGAGTCATAGAAAGAGCATAGAAAAAAAAAAGAAGATGCACATTGAGAAAGTATTTACTGGCATAATGTGCACACGTACAGAGTTTCACACATACGTTCAAACCATGACTGACAGTTAATGCATAATTGGCCAGTAGGAAGGTCATGTGTTGAAAAATCCTTTCATGTGGGAGATCAAGGCAAGAGCTTCTCACGGTTAAAGATGTACATTCTATAAATCAAGAAAGATTCTCCTCTTTATATTTTTTTCTCAACCAGAATTCATGCTGTGATCTGTCAGTTATTACTGAAATGTCAAAGTGTGTGTGTGTGTGTGTGTGTGTGTGCTCTTTTTTTTGTGACATATCAGGACACAGCTGTATAATGACATGGGTATGACACAGGTATTACAAGGAGAGGGTGGCTTATGAGGACATAACCCATGTCCCCATTTTTCAAAACGCTTATAAAACATACAGAATTCGTTTTTTTTTTTTTTTTGAGAAAATAAAAATGCACAAAGTTTCCTGTGTGGGTTAGGGTTAGGTGTAGGGTTGGTGCAGGGTAGGGATCCTCAAATCTGGAACGTGAGATCCACTTTCCTTCAGAGTTTAGCTCTAACCAGAATCAAACACACCTTAGTGTGCTAATCAATGTCTTCAGGATCATTTGAAAATCACAGGTAGTTGAGTTTGAACAAGGTTGGAGCTAAACTCTGCAGCACATTGGCCCTCCAGGAAAAGATTTGAGGAACCCTGGTGTAGGGCCATAGAATGTACAGTTTGTACAGTATAAAAACCATTATGCCTATGGGATGTCCACACTTTTCACAAAAACAAACGTGTGTGTGCGTGTGTGTGTGTGTGCGTATGTGTGTGCACGTGCGCACATGTGGGTGTGTGTGTGTTTAACAGCATGCATAAATAAATAAGGGTCCCCTTTTCAGGATACTGTATTTAAAGGTAATTTTGTAAAATCCAAATAAGCTATACAATTCTTTATTAGATTAAACAAATATTGCACGTATACTTTTGAACAGGACTGAATCAGGGAATTTCAAAGGTTTTGATTCCATGGTCTGAAGGTCTGATCCGTGACTCAGAACTATGAAGACAGAAACAGAGAGGGAGTCCGGCATTGGCCATGACACAGGCCTAATTCAGACTTTCTTCCCCTGGAAGTATATGCTCCACCCACTGTGTCCTGGTGCTAATAAATAGATCCTTCTTGGTTACAAGAATCAAATTGAAACACTGCTTTTTGCACAGTTAAGGCGTTCTCTGTCATTGATAACGTTATCTAGGGACATTGTCTTATTCAATCCAAATCTGATTTAATAAGATAGGGGGAAAAACAGTGTTAAATGACTCACTGGGAGCTCATTCACACTTCAAATGGAAGATATGACAGAGGAGATGAGAGATCATTATCATGTCCTATTTAGACACATTCTCTTCCTTTTTTTCTGTTTCACTCTGTGTTCTCTTTCTGTCTCTATCAGCAGTTTTTCTTATTTCTTTCCCTCATTCTGGTTGTAAATCCTCACACTCCCCAATCAATTATAGCACTATGAATTATGGCTCCCTAACAAAGAGCATCCATTTTCTGTGTGGAGTCACGAGTGCCCCTTCATAATTCTGTCTCACACAGACACACACGAACCCGAGCACACCAACGCATGCACTTAATCCACCAACTCATGCTGACTATGGTTTTAATGTTGCTCAGAAATATGATGCACATAAAAAGTAAGAAGAGAATGAAGGGGAAGAGAGGGAGGATGTTGAGATGATAGATGTCTTAGTGAGTGAGCATTAGTGCATTAGTGTCAATCCAGTGTCACAGAGGTGAAAGTGAGCTTAAGCATACATGTGCTGTGTTTGGAAGTACCTCATTGAGACCTCAGAGTTATGAATACCGACCTAAGCTCTGTGGATGCACAGATGAAGTTGCATTTGTAGTTACTTGTACATCATCTCTGTCCATTTTAAATGCTTTTTTCCCCTTCAGATCCCCAACCTCTTCTCATTCTGCTGCTCTCTCTTTTTTCCTCTCTTTAATAGCCTCCATTAGTGTACTAATCATCTCTGTTAATCATCTTGTTTTGCTCTTGAATCACTCTCGGTGGAAATCAGCACATTTTTGTCATGTTTTCAGCACTGATTGTGGGAGAAAATCAGCACAATTCTGCAGAAAAGATTTAAATATGCTAAAATATGCTAAATGGAGCTTAGAGTACTACAATCTATCAGTAACCGAAAGCATTACTAAATTAGTCTGAATGTTATTTAAACAATATCAGTGAAAATGCATGTGAAACTGGTAAGAAAGTCATTTATTTTTGGATCGATGTGAGGAGTAAATTATGAATTTCTTTGTGAAATATCCCTTTAAGGCTGTGTTTTTGTCACCAGAAATGTATTCAAAACTCTTTGAAAATGCAATTGTATGGAGGAAAATTAAACCGTTTAATTTTATGACATACTCATGTTCATATTTTGTGTAAATGTGTTGAGATTTTAGTTGCTATTAAGCTGCAGTTCTACCTTTGATTCAGAAAATATGACCCCTGTGGTCTTACAGTATCTATCATCTTTTCGTTTGCTCATCTGTTGATATGGCTGGAGAGCATTCACTGAGAAAAAGCCATAATGCTATGAGGTTTTTTTCTTTTCTTTTTTTTTCTGGAACTCATAAAACCGTAAACTATAATATTTTTATCTGTCCTCTGTAGCACTCTTTAACTTGCTCAACGGGTTTTCATCATGGCAACTTCTTGAAACCACATTTGTAAGAAAAAAGAAACATGTCATGTAAGAGTATGTCTTATTTAGTTTGAGGGATTTCCATTTATAGTCAGAAACAAGGATAATACCCTCGGTTGTTTTGAATAATGACTACTAGAGGTACATTGAAAATGTTTGGAAAGACAGATTATGTCTCAAATGGAACTCTCTGCTTTTGCATACTGCTCTCCTGGTGAGTCATTTCTCTGGCTGTGCTCTCTGCTTTTGAACATCTACACACGTGTGACACGTACTATGTGTCAGAAAGTGAGTTAGAGACTATACAGTATAGCTGCTTTTCCCCTCAGGTGTCACTTTTTCTGAGCCGCTCTTTAAACTTAGGTTTTCCTTCTGTAACTGGATACTAGTACACAGTGAAAATACGTGATGAAATCTCATCCACACTGATCCGAGGTCTCTGGTGTAGCTCAGGGCATCCATCCCAATGTTTGCATCTAGTTTTGGTCTTCAGGACGTGAAAAAAAAAGGAAAAAATTTAAATAGCTTAAAAATCCACATGTTGCATGTTGACTTATGTTGACACATTATTGAAAAGAAAAAATGCTACTATTGCAAATTAATGTTCAGTTATATTAATTAAAGGTTTTTAAATTTCCCAAAATGTATAAAGACATTTTCCACCATTTTATTTTGTTCTCAAATTTTTATTCTTCATTCTACAAACTAGAATATTACTTTAATCAGCTTTTGGAAATCAGGTCAAGCCGAAGAATGGCCAGAGACATAACAACGGGTTAATATTCAGCTTGCATTTCCCAAAGTTCTCTAAAGCGGTCAATAAGAAAAGAGAATGATATTATTGCATATTTGTGAGTGTGTATGTGGATTATTTTTTTTCCTTTTTTTATCACAAACCTTTGAATCTTATCAGCACGTTGGTGTTTTTTCTGTGTGTGTCATCTTCAGTTGCGTTTGTGTGTGAGAGAGAGCTCACACAAATTGCGTTTCCCCCCCCCCAAGCTTCCCTCTTTGAAGTCTGTGGGAGATCCTTTCTGTTCGTCTCTCGTCTTGATGGGAGAGAGAGAAAGAATAGACAGGTGTTCAAAGACACCCCTCCACTTTCTGCCCTCTCCGCTGCCCTCCATCTCTCCATCGCACTGTTCATGCCTCCTGTTCATTCTTCTTCACCAAACACACACTTCACATTGCTTCCTGTGAGTTCTCTCTCCCCTTCCCCTCGTCTTTCTTTCCTTTTCTTTTGCTCAGTCAAATAGAGAGAAAAAGCATTATGAATATTTTAACTTGCAGAAATGTAACTGAAAGAGGACAGAAGGAGAAAAGGGTGGAATGTAATGATTCAAGTGCTGTGTATTTTTTCATGTTGTAAAACCATGTGGATTTGGAAAAAATGGCTTGAGGGATATTTATAACCGCTCGATGCATTTCCCTCGCAACACACTTTTCAAATCTAAGCAAATAAATCATTAATATTTGAACCTTTAACCATGGCAAAAAGAGAAGTATGGCTGTGCACAGTCTGGATGAATTGTTAATGAGCCAGACAATTGTATCACTCAGATTAGCTGCAAATTGAAGACATTAACACATTAATCAGAATCAAGATGTTGTCTTTTGTCTAGCTGGCAGAAGATAGAATATATAGCACTATTATTTAAATGACTAACAATTGAACATGTTTATTATGCACATCTAAAATAAATGTTTCCTGTTTTAGAATGATATCAGTATTCGTTGAGTGTGTGTATAGAAACCTAGAGGAGCTTTGAAATTGTATGGATTGTTCTGACCCAATTTTTCCCTGCATAATTGCAGGAATATGTCATTTTTAGAGTGGTATGTATCACAGGTGTGCAGTGTGACTGCTGATGCCCGTGGGCTTTTTATTATACTGCTCTCTTAAATTTGTGCTCAACACACAATCCACTTTCTGCCTCAATATATCAGTGTCTATTTATGTTTACTGGCAAATAGGAACTGCCCGGACTTCATGGGTGTTGACTGCCCATATCACAATAGCAGGGCATCTGGCAGAAGGCACAGAATGTGTGCTGTAGAAGAACGAGCGTATATACGATCTATCATATGCACTTTCAAAATATGTGTGCGTAGGGGTTGGCTTAGCTGTGGGTTGGGGACTAATGTTTTCCCAGAACCTTCATCATGAACTCGGCTTTAGTTTGTAATAATCAAAGAAGAAACATTCACCTGAAGAAGCCATCCAGCAGCACACCTTGACTCACATTCACTCTCTCTTGTTAATTGAGCAATCAGTATGATAATTCAAGACAAAATGCAGCTTAGTGAAATTTCTTCACAATAATGCTTAATTGAAAATTCTGGCCCATCTGAGTTTTATACGCACAGACTTGCCTGTTTGGCCCTTTCTTTGGTATAGAGGAAGAAGGGCGTATAATACTCCCAGTGTTTAATTATTCCAAACGAGCCTCGGGGAAAATCTCAAGGGATTTAATTAAGACTGAATAAAAGTTATGTAAATTACATGTGAAAGTATCAGGTTTCTTTTCCTCTTTTTAAAAATAAATACTTTTTTTTATATTTTGAATGAAGCAAAAAGACACTCAGTTTTTTATGCACTCAAGAAGTTGCTGTTTCCCTCCTCATTTTCCATTGATTCTTCTTTTCTTTATCAATTTCCTTGTGTGGAAACTCATATGTTTGTAGTTATACTGCATCCTACATGTCAAATTAATTTTGATAATTCAACTCAGAGTTTATGTCTGAGGACGGATTTTGCAAGATTTTTTTTTTCTACCCCGTGTTTATGGGTCTGGTGCTGGAAATGTGAATAAAAACAACAAAATAAGAAAAGTTTGAATCTCCCTTAAGACCTGGTTGTTTTCCATGCAGCTTTAATGCATAGTAGCAATGTATGAATTTTTAAAGTATGCATTTGCTCTGCATAATAATAATGTTTTTTTTGTTTTTGTTTTTTGCATAATTTTATATGCAAGCCACAGAAAGTGAAAATAAACCACACATTCATGCTAGACATAGAAAAAATAGTTTATTTTTGTGATTCATATTGGCTGTTTAACACATTACAAATAATTAAAATAATAATGCAGATTTTGTTTCTGCTCACGTAGGCTATGGTAGTTTTTTTTGTTGTTGTTGTTTTTTTGGTGGTGTTTATGCTCATGTTATTTGCCTGTTGCATTCTGAGTTTCTGAGATGGTATACTGTTTCTGAAATTTCCAACACCCCCACGCTAATGGAGGTGGGGTGTAGATTAATGTAAACGTGTCACGACGCCCGTGCGTATCCCCTAAACACAACAACGATGAAATGAAGAAGTGTAGGTAATCTAGGTGTGAGATTAGCCCCAATGGTCAGATTATTCTAGACAATGAAATAATGATTAGCTGCAGTTCCGAGTCAAGGATCATGTTTGCAATACAAAAGAACCATTCTATTCCTATAACCAGTCCTATATGGGAAGTGTAAATGGCTCATAGTCTGAAAACTTTAGCATGATTTGGAAAGAAATTTCAGCTTTACCTTTATTTTATTGGTGTTCATTTATTGTATACCCTTTACATTTGCTTACTGAAAGAACAACAACAGCAACAGCAGGAGCAGTATGCTGTAACATTTATTTGAAACACATGTATTTATACTTGCTACCTTATATCTTTACTCTTTCCTTTCATTCTTTTCATGGCTTTGGAAAACTTGTCTTGGATGTTTCTCTGTCACTTTTGCATAACTTTGGGTCATCGACACCAAACTTTGTTGCAATTTCTTTTCTAGGAATTAAATGCTTTCTTAGAATCTTCCACAAGTCGTAAAGGAGCGGATATATTTGTGCAAGCTCAGCTATTCAACACTCCAATGTATTCAGGAGATGTTGTTCTCCTGTCAGACCAGAAATGAACCAGGAAAAACAAAATTACACATCAAAGGAGGTGGAGTTTCTGAACACACCCACAGATTGCGTAACCACCAATGACCAACAGAAGTTCAAAGGTGGTTAGGAGCCAAACCTAACTACCCCAGAAAGTTTGCTTTGGTCAGCTGTTTCGAACTGACGAAACAAACATTTAAAACAAACTTCATTTTGGCCTGATTTTGGTCAAGATGACATATCGGTTCGTTCTTCAGGTTCAATGGAAGTAAATCAGGGCTAATATTGAGATTGTCCTCTATCTGTGTGTTCCAGAAAGCTAACAGATACAACAGGTGCCTAATCACAGAAATATGGATACCAAATGTTTTGACTAGTAACTTTATTACATATTTTACAAATTAATGCATTGAAAAGATCTGAAGTAAAACAAAATATATAGACATCTCTCATTCGAATAGGAAAGCAGAAAGAGTAATGAGTTAACATTGAATAATTGAGCTAATTTTCACAAAGGCAACACTAAAAATACTTTTATTTGAATTGGTTTATGCAATGATCATTGTCCATAAAGTCCATAAACATTATTTTTTAAATAATTAAATTGTACTAAAGCATCAACAATAACAAAATCTGATAATTACGTATTTTATGCTCAAAATAAAAAAAAATAATCAATCAATCAATTTAACAAAGGTGTGTGTATTGGCAGTATAGACCTGATAATACTTAATAGTACTTAAAAAGTGCTATTAAACAGATATTTCTCTCTAAACTATTCACAGCCCTAATTCATACTTTACACTCATAATCCAATTATACTTCCTATGACTAAAAATAATCTTGAAATGAATTCTCTGTTTCTCTCGTCAGGGTTGAAACAAATCCATGCTCTCTCTATCCAAGGAAACTACGAACTGCGCATAGATCTTGAAGATTTCGAGAACAGCACAGCTTTCGCACAGTATGGTGTCTTTGGAGTTGGACTGTTCTCTGTTGATCCTGAGGATGATGGTTACCCTCTCACCATTGCTGATTACACCGGAACTGCAGGTACATACACATATTTACATATTTACAGACCATGGATCGATATCTTCAATATTGTGTAATTAGTATGCCCTATTTAAATCATGCTAACTTCGAAAGACCTGGTATGCAAATCAGTTAGCGTTTTTACATCTTTGTCAATAATAATAAGTGCTTATTCATACAGATAATTGGTCCATTTTAGTGCTCGGTGGCATAGACAGAATAATCATGGCACTTAATTCACTCTTTGTCACTTCTCAGCCGCAAACAAAACATAGCTCTATCACACATCCTCTGCAAATCACCACACAAAAGACAAACACTAAGGCTGGGTATTAATACACATTCCCTTATTTAATTTGATTCCGATTCACAAGCTCTAAATTTGATTCAGATTTGATTTTCTTTTTTTAAGTGCTCATTAGAAAGTACTGGGTGATTTGAATGATTTCTAGAGTCAGTATGATACGGACTATACTTGGTCATGTTGAATGTTTTTGCATGCAATCTGCAAGGGATTATACACTATCAAGACATTCCTTATCATTATTTTGTGGTACACTATATTTTTATTGCATCATATTAAAAACAGACTGCAAACTTATTCACATCTCAATATATTTTTTTAATGCTGCAATTAAAGAAAAGTTCTTAGAATCTTAACAATCATTATCAGGATTATTTATAAATCTGATATTATCACCCAGTCCTCGCAAACTTACACACAAAATGTTTCCCAGTCGATTACTACCATTGACGTAAGACAAATGTCAAGAACAGACACAAACGGAATTGGAAAGCTCCTCAGAGTCCTGTAAGAAACAAGAGAGCAGTGAGATAAACAGAAATAGAAAGAGCATTCTGAGGTCAGGTGCAGAGGAAAACACACAAATACACCATGAAGAGAGCGTGAAGGAGAGAGGTGAGAGATCTCCTGTCTGTACAGCAGGTATACCCAGGCTTGAATTGGATCGTGTCTGTAGCGCTGGTGTCAGGTGAGCAGGTGGTCTCTGCTGGGCAGCGTCTCTGTGCCCTTGAGCTGCTGGATTCCTGTTTGCTGCCTGACAGGTCTCCCCTAATCACAGCGCTGAGAATATTATTGTGATCATTTGCATTGAATTTTGACAGACAGTTGTGCTCTGGGCTGGCCTGGTGGGGCTTAATACTTCTCAAAATACAGACAGCGTCAAGGTGACTCCTTATTCACACCAGCATGTGAGCACAAATAAGCCCACTCATAAGTCTGTGCACATATGATATGTTTTATGCAGGTTACACATTTATACCAAGCATTTTTAGAAAGTCACATGTGATATTACCACATCACCTGCAGGCTTTCTGAGATAATAGTATCCCCTTGACAAATGAAAAGTGATTCCCAAGAGCATGTGACCGAATCTGAGAGTTTGCAAGGACATGTCTGGATATAACACTCTTAATGCAGAAATGTCAACAGCAGCAATACAAGTATTTTCTGTGGGCTCTGTGTGACCCTAGTGTGACTAATGGCTTATTCCCATAGCTGCGGACAAAATCTGTCAAGCTTGAATGACGCGCGCTTCTGCTGGGAAATTGAACACTGGTCTGGGATCCGTTTCTCTGCGTATTGTCTTTGACGTTATTGAGTTAAACTGACTGTGGATCAGAAGATTGGAGATCTTCAAGGTCATGGGCTGTTAGAGAAGAGGATTGGAGGTTTAGAGCTTTCGTTCTGGAAATGTTATCCTTTTCTGTGAATCGTCCCTTAGCGGTTTAGAAATACCACCTGACATTTAGAACTATTGTACTCATTCTGGTGCACTTTCTTTTTCTTCCTGTCTCTCTCCATCTCCATGGAACACTTTGTTCAAGCTCTTGCTTGGATTTTATTCTCTGTTCATGTTGAGCTGATAGGAACAGTTTATAGGGCAACAGACACATCACCACCTGCCCTCCTGCCAAGAAATCCAGTGAAGTGGACAGCAGGCAGGATGGCTTTCCAAATCCCCTTTTCAGCCACAGAAATGGTGAAGGTTTGTTTCTGTTGGCCCACCACACCCAGTGTTTGATGCCAACAAATAAGACGGATGCTATAAGACACTTCTTGAGGGAAGTATACATGTCACTGACTCACAAGTTGACTCTCGCCCCACAGAATTCTGAAAGAATTTTGCATCTCGAAATACTTGCCTGAAACAATGGCTGTAATAAAAAGAAGCTTACTTCTCTTTACTTCTCAAAATAATAGAAAGCTGCAGGACATACAGCACATGCCATTATCATTCAGAGATACGTGCATGGTTATCTACTGATGTACCAATTTAGTTCATTTGAATCCATTTACTAAAATGGAAATGAATGCATGCATGGGTGATGCCTCAACCATTTGATGGAATGTTTACCTTTTGATTTCAGAATACGCAGTAAATAGGTTGAATATTTTGGAAATGGATTAGAAAGACACTATCTATCTATCTATCTATCTATCTATCTATCTATCTATCTATCTATCTATCTATCTATCTATCTATCTATCTATCTATCTATCTATCTATCTATCTATCTATCTATGTTTGTCTGTTTCTATTTATTAGCTCCTCTTACAGCATACTTCATTTCATTAATATTTTGAACTTCTGTTGAACAACTGCCTACTGCTGCACAAGTGAAAAACTGAAAAGTATTAGTGAAATTTGTCTAACTTCGGGTCAGTAAGAATTTTTTTATTTATTTTTTATTCAAGGACATATTAAGTAATCAAAAGTTTCACAGTTTTACAGTTTGCTGTATTTTGGTCAAATATATGCAATAATAAATGGTATGCCTTTACAATGTCAAGCTTGTCTATTGGTATAAAATTGTATCTTACACATGGAAGTATCTAAAGTAGTTGCCTTTATATGAATGTAGTACTCATGTGTACTATGTGTGCACTTCAATGTCATCAGTCAATAAAGTATTCGTTCATTTGCAGGTTCTAGACAGCATGGAGTGTGTAACTTAACACATACAGTAACACATAACTTAACACATTTCAGCTAATTATGGAGTAGCACCTACACGCGTTTGCACACAAGTTCATTAAAGATGATCTTCAAAAAGGATATAGTAAGACTGATGAAATCATTCAATGCAGAGTGAGTCATCGATGCAAAATGTTGAGGTCTTATGGAAGTGTGAGGGAAGGAGACAGGAGCAAAGCATTTGTTTGTGTGATTGAAAATCATCTGTGATGATTTTCACAGCGTTATTTCTAGAATCACACAAATCAGCTCTGTTGCAACTTGAACACTCATTAACATTTAGAAGTTTGGGGTTGGTAAAATTTGTAAAACATTTTGAAAAAAAGTCTCTTACCAAGGCTGAATTTATTTGATCAGACATACAATAAAAACAGTAATACTGTGAAATATTACAGTTAAAACATTTAAATTTAATTTAATATATATATATATATATATATATATATATATATATATATATATATATATATATATATATTGAAGTAATCTTGCTGAAACAGAGTATTCATCTCTCTCAAAAGAAAAACATTTTACAAAATGTTAACAATAATTTAATTATGTTTCTGCTGTTTTCCCTTTATTTTTTGTGTGCACCTGTACACAGGAGATTCATTGCTTAAGCACAATGGAATGAAGTTCACCACAAAAGACAGAGACAACGATCACTCGGAGAACAACTGTGCTTCGTTCTACCACGGCGCCTGGTGGTACCGCAACTGCCACACATCCAACCTGAACGGCCAGTACCTGCGCGGACAGCACACCTCTTACGCCGATGGGATTGAATGGTCGTCCTGGACCGGTTGGCAGTACTCGCTAAAATTCACAGAAATGAAAATTCGGCCAACGCGTGAAGAGCGAGAAAGCAAGTAACCACACAAAAAGAAAAATTTAAATGTAAGGAAATAAAAAAATTTAAAAGACTTTAATATTGGACTTATGGTGTGGAAAACAACAAGGACAGTGGTTGTTGCTAATCTGACAAAGAGCTTTCTGTTGTCCTGTTTATTCATTTGGCAGAAAAGTCACACTGTTGTGTGGCCGTGCTGTAAGTCCTGCCCTCCATATGACAATCTCTATATCATCAGGCCTTGAAGTTTCTTAACACCCCAGCTGTCAGATCTGAGCTCACTCCTGCACTGACACAATACTGTGAGTCACACTTCGATTCTGAGAAAGGAAAAAAAAAATGACACTGAATCAAGGATCCTATTATCTTGCCACCGGTTAAGGAATGAATTAATGAAGAACAATGTGCGACAATGAAATGTTGGAATGGTTTCTTCTGTCAGCAAAGCCCGTTTCCGTTCTCCCTCTTATTGTTTAAGACGCAGTTAATATGCTAAACACACATGCCAAGGCCAAATCTCCACTAAGTCTTCATATTTGAAGAAGGCTAGTACAAAAGAAGAAAGTGTGGAAGATGGGAGGGAAATGAGAGAGAGGGGCGGTCTAGGAGGAGAGCAGTGCAAAGGTTTCTGTGGGAGTTTGTCTCTCATCTGTCTGACAGGCCATTAGTGAGCATATTGGCCACTTTGTCTGATCGCCATTGCCAAGTGATCATAAGCCAGGTTCTTCATCTCGCACATTCGCAGATGGTGGCTGGTTATGTGTGTGTGTGAGCGAGATAAAAGGAAAATGCGATATTGTCTCGTCTCCTTCCCGAGTTGCGTTTCTGCCTCAGCACAAGGTTGAGTGTTCTCGAGGAATCTCTTTATCGGCCCGACAAGCTTGCTCGAGTGTGTTTACTTAGCACTCATACACACATTTGTTCATGCACAAATTTGCCATGTTGCAATGCTAATTTAAATGAGCCGCCCTGTCCTCTTTTTTTTTTTGTGCAGACTTTTACATGTATATCAGCTCATTCACTGCCGTCTCTCTCTCCAGCTCACTTTCTAAAGGTCAGACATCTCGAATGTGAATGTTGTGCTTCTTTCACCTCATGCTCAAGCAGCTCCCTTCATCTCTCGCCCTTTCTTTTTTTCCCCTCATGGTCTTCTTCTCATTTGTTCTCCCTTCATTCTTTGGGTTTGTTTTCTTTGGTCCCCTGTAGAAGTGGAAAAGGTCAACATGTCATTTAGTACAATTACGCTGCCCATTGTTCTCCTCTTTGCTCTTTTGCTCTTTGCTCTGACTTTTTCCTTTTCTCTCACTTCTGTTCGGCTCTGTTTTGTAATTCATCTCTCTCTCAACCTAACTGTGTTGCTTTTTTGCTTTTTTGTACGTTGCTTCAATTATGTAATTTTGAATTCAAGATGGAGAGATTGACATATTTAACATGATTAACGAACTAACAAAACTCTCTTGTTCTTTTTTTTTTATGTAATGTATAAAGATGAGCAGTTTTCATACTGACTATTGAATGAACTTGTGCAATTGTAAACCCTGATTCATTCATCTTGGATTTTGCAGTTTTGAGTTTTACTTTATAAATGTAACAAGAGCTTTAAGATACGTGTAGATTTCATGTACAGTGTGTATGTTTTAGAGACTTTTAGCGCATGTGAAATGTTTTCTTATGGGAAATTGACAAAAGCACACAGGCGAAGCTATAGAAAAGATCCCTCGATGTGTCCTGATATTGCCTGCAGTCATGTGACTGGGATGGAATGGACTCTTGTTTTAAATTCTGGTCTGTCAGGAGGGGAGTTGAAATCCATTAAACATACTACAACAAATAATGAGCACATTAATCGAGAAAATTTGTTGGAAGACGACTGTAAAAAGGAACATTACAGGATGTTGTCAAGACTCTTAAATGGACACAAGTGAGTGCTCATCCTTGTCTCTGGAGTCGCCTCTTAGTTTGCACCACTTTAACTACAAAGTTGCCTCTGTCAGTTTGTGTCTTTGTAGTGTATTTTCTATTGTACTTTTTTTTTTCTCTTGTTCTCTCAGCTCTGATTTTCCCCCCTCCTCACATTCTGTGGAATTACATCACAATCGGTCCCTTTTCTCTGTCACCATTTGCTACAAAGTTAACTGCCTGTTCAGCAGTCAATGACGTTTCTCTAGTGCATTGCCGTGGTAATGATCCCCTGGACAAAAGCTAACAGGCTGAACAAAGAATGAAGGAAAGAGATATGAAATGATGTAACTATGTCAAGAAAGGACAAAAAAGAGTGCACATTATAATGGGACAAATACAATTTAAATTCCTTTGTAATTAAGGGTCTCTGTGAGAATGAGTGTGTGGAAATGTGCGTGCATCTGACTGGAAGAAACAGAAAATATACTTGTAAAGAAAAAAGTAAATTGTTATTTCTGTGTATGACATTGGCTCTTCATATTGTGTGCATATATAAATATATATAAATATAAAAAAAAAAGTTCAATAAATAACATATAAATAAATAGATTTCTGCAGTGACACTGCATGGATTTTGAGATAGATCTCCCGTGCATCTTTTCTGTGCATCCATACACTCATCTCTCCATTTCCAGCAGGAAATCTTTTCATCACCCTCTCCAGCTGTTTTTAATACTCACATGGGCGTTCGCCCTCAACACATTACACTTTCCACACAGAAGTCAGGGTTTGTGATTGCTCCCTATGGATGCGTTTCCTCAAACCTTTGCTCTATAAATAAGTCTAAATTTGTTTCTGGCTGAATCTTTATTTGTGGTTTAAAGCAATTGGCAGCTGCCAAAGAACATCGTGTTCCCATTTCCCAGTTTTAACAGGCTGTGTGTTTCTGTGTGTGTGTGTTTGTGTGTGTGTGTGTGTGTGTGTGTGTGTGTGTGTGTGTGTGTGTGTGTGTGTGTGTGTGTGTGTGTGTGTGTGTGTGTGTGTGTGTGTGCGTGTGTGTGTGTGTGTTAAAGTGGATGAGAAAAAAGGAGAAAGTTGGCTGCATGGATGTGCGAGTGGGAATGATAGAGAGCAACACATGGGATTGTGTGTAAGTTCACTGCTGAATGCGCTGGGCCTGTTTTTGCTGCGATAATGGCAACTCCCCAGTGAAGACACCAGCACTAGAGATGAGCAATAAAATGTAACCTAATTGCCATTTCTGCTCAAAAGTGCAAAAGAAAGCGACACAAACACTGGCAACCTAGACCATCATTGCTATATTAGAAAATGTAAAATTTTGATAGAAAATATATAGAAATGCTTCTATATATACTGTACTATATATATATATATATATATATATATATATATATATATATATATATATATATATATATATATATATATATATATATATACAGTGATGGGGAGTAGCTAGTTACACGTAACAGACTGACGTAATTTAAATAAATGTCATAGTAATGATTTACAGTTACTGAAAAAAAGGTAATTTAATTACAGTTGTTAAAATCTTAACAATTACAAAGGAGTTTACATCTGAATATATTCACACACAGAGCTTACATGTATTTAATTGATTCTTTTCTCAAATTGCACTGACTGCTCTAAAATATTAGACACCAATGTTTCAGGAGTTTAGGACAAATGCCTATTCGATAACTGTTTCATTTTTTTCCCATTTGGGTTTATTTATATATTTAATTATTTATGATTATTTTTTTTTATTTTTTTTTTCTAAGGCATTGTTGGATTCCATTGTTTTCTGTCATAGCTATGCAAAGAATTGATTTCAAAAACAGCATCATAGCTATTACATTATCTCGTCATGATTTTAAATCTATATTTAACCTCAGAAAGATCTTAAGTCTGATTTTGTGGTGGCTATGATTTAAAATGAAAATATTTTGATCTTAAACTAAGTGAAGTATTTCAAAAGTCTTGCATTGATCAGTGTTCAGTACTACTGTAAGGTTAACCTGGTTTACATGTTTGAAAATGATTATTTGAAAGCATGAGAAATTTAGAAAAGTATTTAAAAATAATCAAATGTAATCAGTTACATAATAATAATTGAAATAGTTACTCTACTAAAATTTAAATAGGGTAACTAGGGTAATATGTAACTTGTTATACTGTATATTTACAAAGACTTGTGATTAATGAATTGGCAAGTCAGTGTCTCCTTTTTATTTCTTTATCTTATGTTTCAGTATAAAAGAATGGTTTTAAATGTCAATGCTGCTACCACAGTGAACAGTTGGTAATTGAAAGTGCATTAAACTTTGCAATAGATTCTCTTTCTAAGAAGTAACTTTTGTAAACTTGAGCACAAGACTTACAATGCCAAATTATGTGTATATTCAACTATATTTAGACTAAATCTAAACTAAATCTTAACAAAAAAATTACTATCTACGATCTACTTTATTAACTGAAATGAGAAAAAGAGAGAATGGTTCTATAGTGAAGTAGTAAGTGAAGTTTGTGTGGGATGACAGCGATACAGAAGAGAAGGGGTGTGTTAACTGTACGAGCCGCATGTCAAAAATACATGAAAAGACAACAGTGTTCTTTGTTCTCTTGAGATATGCATGCTTTCTCCTTGACAGACCAGGAAGTTTGTTGTGATACTGTATTCATAAAGGAATAGATGTATCATTCAAAAATGAAAAAAAAAAATGCACATATAAACTAAAGGTTACACATCAAAAGGTGCTTTAAGAATTAGATTTAGTAGAGATGATCATTATCCAGCATCTCATTGTTTCACTATCATGACCTTTTCATGTTCAATCTGAATCCTGTTTTATTGTCGTATGACTCCAGTTTTGTAGGTTGCGGCTATGAAGGTTCTCGTCTGATTGCTGCCTTGCTCTGCATGTGTATCTGTGAGTTTGCCATTGGGATGATGAGAGGATGGGAAATGTCAGAGGAAAATTAAAGCGGTTTTATTACCATAGCAGCTTCTTTTATGTCTTGCAGACCCGACGCCTGTGCAAGAGGGAACCTACATTAGCATAACAATCAATACCTCCGTGTAGAGGGAGTGAGGAAGAGACAGATTTATTATTATTATTATTATATTATTATTTTAGATTGAGTGTCGGTTTCTTCCGCTTCAAATTTACCTCCTGGCTGTCTTTGTGGCTGAGGTAAATGAAGGCGATCAATGCGAGCACATCGAAAATGATTTGTGTGTGTATATTCTATGTATTAACCTCTCTCATTTCCTTCTTTAACTCACTTTTCCCTCATTTTCCAGAAAGAAGAAAACAGCAAGATTAGTTAAGCACTGGTGAATCTAAAGATCTGTAAAACAGTCACATTTGCAAGCGTATGACGCATTTTCCAGTCTTTAGAAGCCTGAGAAGAAAGCTAAAGAAATTTAGTTATATTCATTCAATGAGAATTCAAATGATAAATGAATAATTATGCTTCTAAAAAACCCACTTTAAATTAAATATAATCCACTCCTGGTCTTTTCTTTTACTCCTTATTTACTTTTTTTTTTTTTTTTTTTTCAGGTATTTCATAATTAGTAGTTTGATTAAGGCCATTGTACAGCCACAATAAATCTGGTACTTGGCTGGCATTAATCAAGAGGTAAAAAGTAACAGTTTTTTTTTTTTTATCAGTCCATCTGGAAATAAAGTTTCTAAAATGTTTATTTAAAATGAATATTGATATTTTGATATAATAAGAAGAAATATTCCTTGATCAATCAGCATATTACAATGATCTCTGAAGGAAATGTATTACTGTTTTTACTGTTTATGATCAATTAAATGCAACCTTGGTGAGCATAAGAAATGTCTTTTAAGAGATGCCATTTAAAAAAAAAATGTTACAGACTCGAACCTTTTGAAAAGCAAGGTACAATGCATACTGACTGTGAAATAATCATATCTAATTCAAATAAACTTACCCCTAAACACCACATAAACACCATGGTGTTGGTCGCTATAGAGAGCATTTCAGTCAGCTGGCTTCTTCCTCTCTAAGGATGGTTGTTGGCTAGAATAAGGTGCTGTGTGGTGGTCAGACCATTTGCTCTTTAGTTAAATGTCTGGCTATGCAAGATTGACATTTTAGTGCCAGCCTGGCTGTGTTGTACTGTATTCCTGCAGGACACTTGGGGCAAGAACAGATAATACAGATGAGGTGCAACCCGCTTAAAGGTGTTTGTGCTGTTGTTTGTCGCTTCTTGGAGGATGTCATTAAGTAAGAAAAAAAAAAACTGGGTTGACAGCGAAATGGGAAGAAGACGACTAATAGAGACTATGTCATTGGTTACTGTATGTATGCGTGTGTGAGCGTATCTGTATGTGCGGACAAACATAGTAACTTTCTGACTTAAAATTTAAATCCAATCATGCTCACTGTAGACTATTTGCTGTATGACAGAGAACCAAAGCTGTCATTGCCACTTCAGTGAGCAGTCTAGTCCATCTTTAACCCTTTTATGCATCAGCGGACCAGAACCATTTCAACAACAGCCCTGCACTAAGACATTCATTTTGAAATGCTCTTCTAAGATGTTTATGGTATATGTTCGTTTCAGTGAATGACAAAGCAACATGCATTATGTTGTGTTGTGTATGGACTGATAAGCAGAAGACTGATTTGTTTGCTGCTGATTTGATCCACAGTGAGTAGTCCATGAGTGATTACTATTGAGCCCTTGAGCAAAGCACTTAACCTCGGCATGCTTCTAGGGGGACTGTAATAAGTGAACTGTAAGTCACTTTGAATAAAAGTGTCTTTAGCTAAATGAGACAAAACCCCTGTGCAAAAACAAAAACAAATTTTCAAAATTAGTAAAAATTGGATGTATTACACTTAGTCTTTAATTTGCCCTGCTTGTGACACCAAAACATTTTAGGTTTCTCTTTTTTGGGTGTGTATGTGGAGGGGGGGGGGGGGTCATATTCCGACCTCATCTGCTTGCTTATGTAAATTACGCATCATTAATATAGTGATTATAGAATTTGATCTTTTAATGTTACGGTATGAAATATATTAAGGCACTTTAAGTGTTTTTAAAATGATTAACATGACAAAATTAACTAAAATTAACAAAATTAATTAACATGACTAAGTTTAAATACATTTTTATCAAAACTATGACTAAAAAACTGTATTAAATACTGTTCCACACAAATGAATTACAGTAACTGAAATCCGTTGTCAGTATGTGGCATCAAATGCTGTGGTGTGATCATCTTCTGCAGGTACCACTGTCAGAGTAAAACAGCTCACATAAAGATGTCTGAAACTTCACCTTCCTGGCACTTTAGTAGAGGAAAAGAGAAGTGTATATACATTTGTGTGTGCGCATGTGACATGACTGCTATTTGAGCATCCGTCACCAGCTGTCACGGCTGGGTTTGATGTTCCTGAGGTGACATCCCCCCTTCATCTCCCCTGTCACAATCTCATCTCTCTGTCTTGCCTGCACTCACTTCGTTTTCCTTTAACGAGAGGAATGTGTCCATCACGACTTGTTCCAATCCTCTCTCCTCCTTTCGTTTCATCACCCCACTGATGTACTTTTCTTGGCATAAGCTGAACATTCACTGTGTGACTCTTGACTGTGAAAATATGCAGACTTATTAATAAGCAAATGTGTGACACACAGACCAAATGTAGAATTACATGCATTTGAACAGCATACTTTGGCTGATAGCTCACACAATTATTATTATTATTATTGGGCTGTGGTAGCCTATTAAACTGCACTGGTAATTGAAAGGTTCAAATCCATCAAGAGGCCACGAGCAGGACGCTGAAAACCAGATAAATTCATAAATATCTGAACATGTAATAAGTAGTGACGTTTCTACAGCAGATGCTGCTTAAAAATGCATCGCATATGATTAATGATTTGAACAAATTGTATCTGCAAACTATATATACAGTATGTTCTACATGTTAAATGTTTTGAAATATAATTAACTGATTTCAATCTGAATACATTTTCAAATGTAATTTATTCATGTGATGGCATAGTTTTATTTTCAGCAACCATTTCTCCAATCTTTAGTGTCACATGATCCTTCAGAATTGTTTTATAAAATGTTTGATTATATGGTGCTCACAAGACATTTCCTCCATTTATTATGGTACATTTGAGTACTGTTTTCACTCTTATTCTCATTCATGTCCTTACAGATAGCAGATGAGAATGGAAGTTAAACTGGAAATTCTAGGCCAGTAATCCTTATTAGATATGAGACTGTTATATTGATTTAAGTACATTTATTTAAATGTTTGTAAAATCATATTGTAATGAAGCTTGGGGAAGTCATGGCCTAATGGTTTCGGACTTGTAATTCAAAGGATGTGAGTTTGAGTCTCGGGCCGGCATGAATTGTAGGTGGAGGGAGTGTATGTACATTGCTCTCTCCACCCTCAATACCATGACTTAGGTGCCCTTGAGCAAGGTACCGAATCCCCAACTGCTCCCCGGGCTCCGCAGCATAAATGGCTGCCCACTGCTGTGTGTATTCACAGTGTGTGTGTGCTCACTGCTGTATGTGTGCACTTTGGATGGGTTAATTGCAGAGCACGAATTCCGAGTATGGTTCACTATACTTGGCTGTATGTCACATCACTTCACAAAGCTCTTCATAAAATGTTTAAAATGAAATACCATGGGCAAAGAGAGGTTCAATGCCCTCGCTATGATTTCAAATGAAAATGAATTCATGCATGAGCTGCCAGATCTCAATAGGAAAATCACTGCCAAGTTTGCACAAATGAACAATCAACTGCAATTTTTGCCTACTATGAAATAACTAGTGCCATTTCGGAATAACTCATAGAGGGTTAGTCAGCTAATTGACTGTACCCTTCCAGAAATGACTAAATTGTAGACTTATTTCTATTTCATTCATTCTGCACTGCTGGGTGCCTTCTATCTGTCTGTATTACACTCTTTAATGCTCCAAATCTCATTCATTCTGTTACGAGTGTCAGTTTTAGGACAAGAGCTAAAATGCTGGAACAGCGTAGGCTTTTCACAGCTGGTAGAGGAAGAACTGAAGAGTGAAGTGAATCTGCCATGCGTACAGCACAGCAGCAGTAACTACACATGGAAAGTGAGTGATAACAAAGGGGAAAGGTGAGTGTGCCTGTGCATCCATCTTAGTGTGCTTGTAAGTGTGTAATGCTGGCATGGGTGCTTGACTCTGTGAGTGATTGCTGTCAGGTTTTTGACTGTATCATTATGCTACTCTCATTCAGTCATTTATGTCTCCTTTCAATAAATAAGTGGCACACTGTGGAAAATATGCACCAGTGATGCACAAGGAGCACTTGTAAGCACATATAATGTTAAAGCAAAGTTCACTCAAAAATCATGCTGTTCCAAACCTGTATGACTTTCTTCGGTGGGTCACATAAGATAACATATTTTGAAAATGTCTGTATGGGCTATAACAGCTGAAACTAAATATCTGCACTCATGTCACATCATCCTCATTAAGGATAGGAAATAGGAAAAGATGCATTTGAAATAACTGGCCCAGTGGGCAGGAGAGAGATAAAGAAGAAATATAAGAGGATAGTTGGAGGCAGGAAACTGAAGAAGTGAGTTAATAAAAAAAAAAAAAAACACCACAAGGACCAATGGTATCCCATCAACACAGGTTAAACCAACAGCATCTGACGGGACAGGTTTCATTTCCCATATCAGCAAAGGTGCTTTTGTATGTCAGAAAGAACAAGAGAAAGAGTCAAGTGTTTGAGATTATAGGTCTTCAAAAACAGTCTCTATATCCACAATCATTTCATTATTTATTAAGAAAATGACTATTGATGTAAACGCCTGAGTCACTTTGAGGCAAAATGAGTTCCTGGTCTCTGTGGACCCAGAGCTATTGACTGACGTGTGTGTTACAGAGGATGATATTTTTCTTATAGGTTTGCTTAGTCTTAATGGTGTTTGCAAAGCTTTAGGCCCTCAAAAACACATAGGATTCAGTTTATTGAGGTTCTGAGTTAAATCAACACAATTTCTCGAGTGGAGACAATGTGTGGGGTGCCTGTGTGTTTGTAAAATGCAGGATGTGGACTTAGTGAAGCTGAACAATTGATTGCTTTTTACAATGTCTACACAGGTTAGACAGGTTGCACAGGTTAGCTTTCACTTCAAGCAAAAGACCTAGAAATATCAAATGGATTGAATAATAAAAATATTTTTTCAAAGAAGCCGCTTGTGCTCACCAAGGCAACATTTATTTGATAAAAAAAAACTGTTTAATTGAGAAATATCATTACAATTTAAAAGTATGATTTTCTATTTTAATATATTCTAAAACTGAATGTATTCCTGTGATGGTAAAGCTTAATTTTCAGCAGCCATTACTCCTGTCTTCAGTATCACATGATCCTTCAGAAATTCTGAAAATCCAATGTGCATTTCATATTTGAAAACTTAGCCATAATTTATTTAAAATACATTTATTTCATACTATGTTAATAAACTATTAACATATTTATTGACATATCACTTAAGACGTATTTATTTGAAATCATAATTAAACTTTATTTTGGAACATTTCTTTATTGGACAATTGTTTGATGCAACTGCATGATGTATTTTTATATGAAAATAAACAAGCTGAAAACACTAACTGAAAAACTTTTTGTGCTTTTCTGTAGTATTAAGCCTCAAATGTAAAATATACATCGTATTGGTTTCATTTTTAAATTATAAAAAAGGAAAAAATATGAATGGTATTATAATGTTATACTAAAACTAAAACAATGGAAAAACCCTTAAGATAACGTAGAAAAAGAAAAAAAAAGAAGATCTTAAGCTTGCAGAATAACATAAGTGGACTTTGAACGATTAATTGCAGCTTTGAATGATTACATAATTGTGGCATCCATAATTGCACAATTTGATTAATTGTGTAGCTGTAAATGTGATGGCCAATCAGAGGCGTTCAGATGAGTCATCGCTGAAACAGTGGTTTTGTTTGATGAGTGTACGCGCACGCTGACAGGCTGACTGAATTCAGCTCACAAAATCTCTCATCATTAACAGGTGCAGATCTATGTATGATGATTCATTCTTCAGTGTATAGACGGCTTTACTGATTATAATGGGAGTTTTTTGTGCTTAATCTCACGCTAGACTATGATCAGTCATAATGTTCTTTGACAATGTAACTGTTCTTTGCTTGCTTTCTCTGTATAATTAATTTGCTGTTTGAATAGAAGGTTCAGGTAATGCATTACATCATCCGTGAACATGATTCGTAAATTCCATACATCTTTTAAAGACTGCATGAAATCAAAATTGACTATTTACTTTACAGTGCACATTGCAAGTCTTGGTGTGAACAATTAATCCATGCAAGTAAAAAAAAAGGTTTGTTTTGGTAATCTCTAATCAAAATCTGAACATTTGCTTCCGCTCTGGAATGGTATTCCTTCTCTGATGATGCAGTTTGACGGCTTGGGCATAATATCCTTAAACACGCCCCTCCAACCGTTAGGTTGAGTGAGAAACGGAGAGGAGGAGCGCAAAAATAAAACCATCTATTCCAACCCATTCTCACTCCAAAGGCGTCAAAAACCGAAGCATGGTCAAGCGCCCCTAGCGTCACTGTTATGACGCCAAATGTGCCTCTCGGCGTCGACCATCGAAGCACTACGACCTTCATTGCTTTCAGTGGGAAACTTTTGGCGTCAGAATTCGACACGAGGACATGAGATGTTTATCGCTAGGAAATCACGTTCAAGAAGTCTCATTCAGCACACATCGCGCGATACTTGCTATCAGTTCCACAGTTTGGGTGAGTAGTCGTATATACGCTCTTTTAATGCCTTTTATCAAATGTATGCTGTCTTCTTTATTAATCAGATTAGTGCCATATGTTTAATCGCTGTATTATATCGGTCATCCGCGGCTGTCTTTGAGTTTCATTGCGTTTAAATAAATGAACACAGCTGCTAATTAGTGTGATTAAACTCTATCTGTCACGTGACGTGCCATAGACCTTCGATCCGTTTTATATTATTATTAATTTCAGGATCAATGATGTAAGTTGTATTTGTAGTAAAATCATGGTAATCACGACACAATAGTAATAAATGAAATGTGAAGTTAAAACACAGTAAATGGGACATTAGTAACTGTAACTGTAGTTTTACTATGATATATTAATAATCAATACAACAATACAATAATCACCAAACCAGCTATGTTTGTATCACTGTAATGTTAGTGTTTTTATGTGCTTTTATATGACAGATATCACAGTAATCATGTGTTCTGTACCATGCTTTTAATACCTTTTAATGTGAATCCAAAAAAAAAAAAAATCCAATTAAAAATAAATAATAAAACATGTATTTTTCCATCTTGCAGTTCAATCATATCAGTTTTTATATATATATATATATATATATATATATATATATATATATATATATTTTGCTCACAGATCATTATTAACATTCTGTATATAATTCAATTTTATTTTCTCTCCCCTTTTTTATTATTTATATTTTTAGCTGAAAAGACGTAAAGGCAGTCAGCCCAGTGGTGTTTCTGGAGAGGGATTCCTTCAGAAATGGAGAAGACAGAAAGCTGCGGAGGCAGATATTTCCAGCAGTAAGTCTGTGATAGTTTGTCTCTTTTATCAAAAATTCCTGCTGTTATAATTTGTACAGCATTTGTTGTTTCTTAAACTGTTGCACTGTCCAAATACCCACACTTGCCATCTTTTCACTTGACCACTTGATTACTTATTTGACGTCTTTCCTGTATTTTGCCTAGTGTTCGAGTGAGCATGATGACCACAAGTGTGTGTCGAACTTTTCATGACCTGATGACTGTGTTTCCCAATCCTGATCCTGGAGAACCCCAGCACTGCACGGTTTTGGCGTCTCTCTTATCTGCCTTGGAGTCTTCACTGATGAGCTGATGAGTTGAATCAGGTGTGTTTGATCAGGGAGACATCTCAAATGTGCAGTGTTGGGCTTCTCCAGGACCAGGATTGGGAGCCACTGCCTTATGGGACACTTATGTGTTTAAAGAGATTTTTAATATCTAATTATCAATATTTCACATACTGTACTAAACACATCACAGTCTTAATAATCCAGTTTAACACTTGTATAATATTGTACAAGCCCCAGGACGGTCTCATCTGACACTATCAAAAGAATTCATATGACTATAGCTTGTTATTAATTACTTGCTTTCAATAATGGATTCATTTAACATTTAATTTTACAGCATCTTTACAGAGGCTGCTTTTATGGTCTAAACAAAACACAGTGTAATGTATAAGTTGAATGTAATGTAATATTTCTGTTTTACAGGATTGTTTGAGGATAACGCTGCAGTTCTCCATCATGCACAAGGACTCACCTCGTTAACTCTTTATCCCCCACACACACAGATATGGTCCCTGGATCAGTGATTAGACTTTGCAGTGGTTTGATTTTTGCAGAAGATGTAACTTTGTTTTATTTATAAGCTCATAATGAATACATTACAGAACCAGTGATGAAAACAATAGTTAAAAATAGTATTTTTCGTATTGATAAAGCATTTTGTTCTCTTTTTCAAGCTTCATACAGTGAACTTTTTAGACTTTAATTAAGAGTTTTAGTAAAGGAGATATTCATACACAGTCATCCCCTAGCTCCAGTTATGAAGTGAATTCATGATGTTATGTCAAAGCTAGCAGGTGTTTGTTTTCCTGAACACTTTCTCTGTCTTCCATTGTTCAGACAATCAGTGTTTATTTGATGCTGTGCTGATTGAGTTTTATAGATGATATTGCACACTTGACATGCATGTCTTCATGTTGGTTTTTTTGTGAGTTTGAAACATTTACATTGTGTTGTATAACATTTTGGTCAATTTAATTTTTTTAATAAAATTGATCTTTTTCCAGTGTTCTCTGAAAGACATACTGTATTTACTGTTTTGTTTTTTAATAAAAGCATTTTCATTTGCATACTGAAAATAGTTAATGTTTACAACATAACTGCCTTTTTATTCTTTATGGTGGCAAAAACGAGCTTGGTGACAGAGGATGCAGTGTAGTAATTTGGGCATGTTGTCTTTAAATGAGTTTGACATATCAATAAATAATGGAAGATCCTTACAAAAATATGCATGTTTATTATGCTTTATGTATTTATTTGTTCATTCATTCATTCATTCATTTATAATTTCTGTTTTTATTCATAGGGTTCAAATGGTAGAGAATGGTAAATCACAGAAACACAATTTTTTAACTTTAAAACACAATGTAATATACAATGTAAATTTTAGAAGCACGTCATTTGATTAGTAAATATATTTGTCTTTGGTCAAAAAAAAAATATACAAATCTTAAAAATGTGTCTTATATTTAATGAGAGGAATCTATCTGTTGGATACAACTGCGACTGCTGGGCATGTGCACATCAATATTGCCCAATTTTTGTCAAGCTGAACATGGGAGGAAGGTGAAGACGTTAATAAAACAGAATCTAATAAGTAGCAAGCTTAATCTATTGTTAACCGAATCTATCCCTTCAGCCGAAAAACGAAAGACATCTGTCATACATGGATAAGGAAGTGTGACGCTGCTGCTCAGCTTTGATGTCATTGGCTATGACTTTTCAGGACAGTCTGTGGTTGGACTATCTTTTAACCCATATTAAACAGCGCATCATGTTAAAAAGTATGTTTTGCTCCTATCATCACATTAGTAATATATTAAGTCAACAATGAAGTGTTGCTATCTTGAGAAAAATGACATCTTTAGCGAGATCCTAATCCTAACCCTAAGCATAACTTCAATGAACTACAAAAACAGCCCCCTAGTGTTGCCTTTCTATAGATAGAACGACGGAGGCTTGTGGGTAATGTAGTTTAAAACTTTTTATTAACGAAACTAAATTATTTATTTATTTTAAGGTAAACTGGATATCTAAATATGTTTATTGTGCAAACATCTGTGATATATTTGAGAGGCAGGCTGAAATGTGGTATTTTACAGTGAGCAATATTTAAAATGCTTTTATGCCAGCTTTCCACTTATTTCTGAAAACTGAGCTCAACATTATTTTATCAGCATAGCATAAGTAATAATCCTGCCCATTTTCTCTTTGATATGTTAATTGGACTCTGATTTACAGCCATTTGAAATGTACAGTTTTGGGCTCTTCCGGGGGGTGCTACTGGGCCCCTGGGGGTAGCAGGGCAGTAAAACCTACATATATGTATTCTCCTCATCATGAACAACAAACTGAGCTGAGTCACATTTATATCTGACAGTTTTCACAGTCCTCTGTTTTCTATTCTATTCATCATGGCTATTATACCTTTTGACAGGACATTGTGAGGCCATCTGATGAAACATGGAAAAATTATAAAGAAATGATTTAATAATGAAAATAATAGATTATTTCTTTGATTTTTGAAGTAAATGGCAAGAAATATAATGGATGAACCTGCAACAACTTGCCATTATCTATTCCCCACTGTAAAGCAGTAATCAAGGACAATGTATACACATTGTGATACTTCACTATTACACAAGGACAAATTCATGCAGTGCTAAGAATATTAATTTTTATATATATATATATATATATATATATATATATATATATATATATATATATTAGCATTATATATAACTAATTAGCCGAAATCAGTGTAAAAATGTCCTCCTCACCCCCATATCTTGCTCCTCAGGTACCGGACATCAGTAATGTGCATGCTCTTGGTTTTAATGCAGTACAAGATCCACGTTGATCATTCCTGCTACATTCTCAGTTATCCCTCAAGTGTTTGTAACAATAAAGCCCATGGAACCATATTGTAATGCAGAATAATTAATCTTGTAACTCCCTGTATTTCACAAAAAATTTGCATATTTGCTACTAAAATATAAAAAAATACTTTCTGGTGTACTGATGTCCCAGATGTTATTAATCCGATCAAAAATGTTTATGTCTTAAATAAAAAAATAATCCCAATAATTAATATGTCGTTTTTCCAAGTCTAAAATAAACACATATCAGCCTACCTAGTAAAATTATGTATTTAACAAGAATCTTCAGAACACAATATTCACCATTTTCATTTTATTGAAGCATAGACTATAAAGTTGATAAAGTAGCATCAAGACAAATAAGATTCAATGAAAATAATTATCATCAAAGATACATTAACCTCATATATAAATCAGTTCACACAGATGAGTGATGAAATGTCCTTAAAAGTCACACAGTCCCATCCAGTCAACTGTGATACAGATCATGTGATACATATAAGACATGTGATACTGTTCCAGAAAATAATGATTCCCATCATCACATCTAAACTGGTTTCATCTCCCCATCGTGTTCTTCTTCTCTCGTGTCTGGAAACAGTTTGTGGTTGATATCCAGCACTGATGTGGTGTAGCTTGTCCTCAGCCAGAGGATCTCTCAGTCCTAAGATCCCAGACCTGGTCAAAATGAAACAAACAATCCAGATGAAGTTGTTTAATGGACAGATAGCTCAGCTTATGTTCTGTGTGATTTTAGCAGGGTGAGTAACTATGACCCTTGTAGTACTGTACACTTACCATTCTTCAAGCTGCTTTAAGACCTTTTGAGAAGCTTTTTCTCTGAAGACAATTTACCACATCCTCTTCTTTCACTCCTTTCAAGAGCATCACTTGGTCAAAACCTCTCATTTGGCTGATGAGATCATCTGTACAAATAAAAATACTGCAATAAATATGTCATTCTCCAAGAATTAAGAAAAAGTTACAGAAGCAAAGGTCTTGCTCATGAGACTGCATTAGCATGTGTAGTTCTTAGAGACTCTAGAACTGATCTAATGTTGCAGTAAATGTGTTTTTTTCCTCTAGAATCTTTCTCCAAAGTTCCTGACTTCTCTCACAAATGTGTTTTAGTCTGTGCAGTGTAAGGCCTGGCTTCAAACTAATCAACTATCAATTCACAATTTATAACATAACATTTACAAAACAATGAAATAATGTCAATTGGTGTTAATATCAACTAAACCAATTTCATGATACTTGTCTGCTTTTAAAACAGGTGGTGTGTTTTTAAAAACATAATATTAAAAATGTCCAGTCACACTTTGCTAACATGCTGTAATTGTAATAGTATAAAACGAAATCAAGGCTGACATGACCAGTTCTGTGAGAGATCATCATAAAATGTTGTATAACATTGCTTCAACACACACATACCAGAGGACTTCTGTTTGTTTGAGCTCAAGATGGCCGTCTTCATTCCTCATCCTGAGCAAATCATTTCCTTGGTCTTCCTTCTCTTCTGTGAAACAAGATAATCTCTACTTACTCTCTGTGCAATTAATATTGCTCATTAAACATAATTAAGTTAATTTAAGTAAGATTCAGACCAGAGCATTTTTGGAGTAAACAAATGTACCTGGGAAGAGCTGATCATGGCAAGATTCGCTGAGACTCAGTAATAGCTCTTTTAGGTTTTAGGAAGGTTTGTGAGGGTTGGCTCTTGAGTGAGCTGTTGAGCTTGATATTTTAGACCTGAAAAAGAAGAACAGCATTATCTGGAAAAATCCTGTAAGACAGAAGGAAGGAAATATTATTAATAACGTGCAGCTTGTACATTACACCTCTGTAAAGATGCTGTAAAATTAAATGTTAAATGAATCCATTATTGAAAGCAAGTAATTAATAGCAAGCTATAGTCATATGAATTATTTTGATAGTGTCAGATGAGACCGTCCTGGGGCTTGTACAATATCATACAAGTGTTAAACTGGATTATTAAGACTGTGATGTGTTTAGGGATCTTTTTTTAAGACTTTGACCCTGTCCAGATACCCACACTTGCAGTCTTGGCCACTTGAGAGTGTGTGTACGTGACAGTGTGTGCACAAGACTGTCCCCGGTCTTAATAATGCCAAAGCACAGCGTCCTTAACACACACTAAACCTCTCCAATACTGCTCCGGAGCGCTATACAAAGCTTAGTGTATCCCATCATGCATCATGTTTTGGAATAAATCATCAGACTTTTTGCCGAGATCTCACAAGAGGTCATGGAAAGCTGTCCAATGTACAGTATGTGAAATATTGATAATTAGATATTAAAAATCTCTTTAAACACATAAGTGTCCCATAAGGCAGTGGCTCCCAATCCTGGTCCTGGAGAAGCCCAACACTGCACATTTGAGATGTCTCCCTGATCAAACACACCTGATTCAACTCATCAGCTCATCAGTGAAGACTCCAAGGCAGATAAGAGAGACACCAAAACCGTGCAGTGCTGGGGTTCTCCAGGATCAGGATTGGGAAACACAGTCATCAGGTCATGAAAAGTTCGACACACACTTGTGGTCATCATGCTCACTCGAACACTAGGCAAAATACAGGAAAGACTTCAAATAAGTAATCAAGTGGTCAAGTGAAAAGATGGCAAGTGTGGGTATTTGGACAGTGCAACAGTTTAAGAAACAACAAATTCAGTACAAATTATAACAGCAGGAATTTTTGATAAAAGAGACAAACTATCACAGACTTACTGCTGCAAATATCTGCCTCCGCAGCTTTCTGTCTTCTCCATTTCTGAAGGAATCCCTCTCCAGAAACACCACTGGGCTGACTGCCTTTACGTCTTTTCAGCTAAAAATATAAATAATAAAAAAGGGGAGAGAAAATAAAATTGAATTATATACAGAATGTTAATAATGATCTGTGAGCAAAATATATATATATATATATATATATATATATATATATATATATATATATATATATATATATATGAAAATATATATATATATATATATATATAAATAAATAAATAAATAAATAAATAAATAAATATATATATATATATATATATATATATATATATATATATATATATATATATATGACAATAAATATATATATATATATATAAATAAATAAATAAATAAATATATATATATATATATATATATATATATATATATATATATATATATATATATATATAAACTGATATGAATGAACTGCAAGATGGAAAAATACATGTTTTATTATTTATTTTTAATTAGATTTTTTTTTTTTTTTGGATTCACATTAAAAGGTATTAAAAGCATGGTACAGAACACATGATTACTGTGATATCTGTCATATAAAAGCACATAAAAACACTAACATTACAGTGATACAAACATAGCTGGTGTGGTGATTATTGTATTGTTGTATTGATTATTAATATATCATAGTAAAACTACAGTTACAGTTACTAATGTCCCATTTACTGTGTTTTAACTTCACATTTCATTTATTACTATTGTGTCGTGATTACCATGATTTTACTACAAATACAACTTACATCATTGATCCTGAAATTAATAATAATATAAAACGGATCGAAGGTCTATGGCACGTCACGTGACAGATAGAGTTTAATCACACTAATTAGCAGCTGTGTTCATTTATTTAAACGCAATGAAACTCAAAGACAGCCGCGGATGACCGATATAATACAGCGATTAAACATATGGCACTAATCTGATTAATAAAGAAGACAGCATACATTTGATAAAAGGCATTAAAAGAGCGTATATACGACTACTCACCCAAACTGTGGGACTGATAGAAAGTATCGCGCGATGTGTGCTGAATGAGACTTCTTGAACGTGATTTCATAGCGATAAACATCTCATGTCCTCGTGTCGAATTCTGACGCCAAAAGTTTCCCACTGAAAGCAATGAAGGTCGTAGTGCTTCGATAGTCGACGCCGAGAGGCACATTTGGCGTCATAAAAGTGACGCTAGGGGCGCTTGACCATGCTTCGGTTTTTGACGCCTTTGGAGTGAGAATGGGTTGTCTATTCAATATTCTGTCCCTGCATTCCATTCAGAAGGGCTCATCCTTATGCCCTAATCTCTTCAAAGTGTTTACCCTCCAGACTGAGAGCTTCAAAGGGTGGAAGGGTGTAGGGGACCAAACAACTATTTCTTCAAGTGCTCTTCTGCATCATCATCACGTGCCCACATGGAGGCGCCGTCATCATGCAAAGAATCTGTGCAAAGGGTCATGGGAGGGTCATGGGAGGCCGAAGTGTCCATTAGTTGTACCCTTTGAAATCCTTCATTTCAAAGGGCTCCTTGAAATGGCCAGTTTTCAGTTTGTTATGGCCCTTCAATAGGGCCGCCATGATTGTTTTCACTGCGAAGTGTCCCTCGAAGGGCGATATGTCCTGTTTGGAATGCACCCCAGCTGGAATATACTGTCTACACTAAAATAAAGTCAGCAGCAACTTCCGGTTTATGCAGACTTTAATAGTTCCACCCATCTTCACAACGTTATCAAGCTTCGCCTTTGTTATTGTTTTCAACATGCTACCTCTAGTGGCGAAAACTTACATATTGTGCTATTGTATATAGTAATATTCCATATCAGTATATTTTGACTAGGGTAGCTACAGCAAATTTGAAGATTACAGATTTATTGCTAATATGTAATATGTTATTGGAATAGTTTTTTTTTTTTTTTTTTTTTTGAGATTCATTCTTTCTCTGTTCAAGTAGTATTAACAAAATGGCTGGCAAATGAGCTGACCTTCTTTTAAAGGATTTTGCTGTTACTCACCCCTGGACTCTCAGCATATGCAATCAAGCTTCTGCACCTGATCCGGGCACCTGCTAACTGGCCAAAATTCAGCATTCATAAATACACATAGCACCTGAGCTCCACTCCCTACACTGGCTTCCATCCCTGCTTGGATCAAGTTCAAAACCTCTGTCTTGACATACAAAGCATTTAACAAGCAAGAACCACTTTACATACAGCTAATGCTGAAATCAACCTCTTTACTCCAATATTTTTGTCATCCACTCTCAAATCTGTTCCTATGGATACTGTATAATATTGCATAATGCATTAATAATGTAGAGCTAATGATGAATAAACTATTAACCGGAAAACATAAGAAATACATCACTGTGTGGTTTTTATTAAATACTACAGAGAGAAAACTAAAAAACGTGTTATACACTATCCCTTTAGACTTCTCATATTAACACACACACATTTACAAACATCTCCCATGGAGAACCAAACTCTCATTAACATCTACAAACACTCCAAAATAAGTGTACACAGTTTAAGAGCTCCACACATTTTAGGATTCACAGTTAAGTCAGTTAAATCAGATGTACCATAACACATGAAAATGCAGTCATATGGTGCATATGAAAAGACTGAGTGACAGTTCAGATGGATCACTATGAATGGAGAGAACAGCATCTTCTCCATATGGATCATCAGCCTAAAATAGCTGACACGGAGCAGAGCTTCAGTAGTTTGCCTCGTTGTTTCTCAACCCAGCAATTTGCAAACCATTATGCATAATTTATGTACATATCCAGGGCTAACAGGAATGAAAGCAACAGTTGTGCATTTATAACCAGATGCATGCATTGCTGCAGTGTTTCCAGAATTTCAAAACAACAGCAAACTTCCAGAATAATCATAGTTTTGATGTTTTGATTAGCAGTGATCTGGCATACAATCAATTTTACATCTATAAAAAAAAACCTGATATTTATCATTTATCATAGTCATCATAGGCAATGTGCAACCCTTAAAAAGGAGCTTCTATTAAGAAAATGTGCCAGCGACAAGTACGAACACACATACATACATATACTAAATTTAAGAAATACCGCATAGGCAAGACTGATTTTGTTTTGAATATTTCAAGGCTGTGATTCAGCCATAAGCAATAGACCACATGCCAAGTGACTCAGGTAATTTTCAAACTATTAAACAGACGAAAAATTATGTTTATTCGCTAACATTTTAGTCATGATACAGCAGGTTATTTTGTCTCTTTTTTTCCCCTGCAAAATAAATATATATTCTAAATGAAAAACGAAAACAGAATTAGCTTCTATGCATCTCTGAGTAATATGGCAGTGCTGTTTTGTTCCTGAAGGAATCAGTGTTTCTGAACAAATCATGTGAGTAAATGATTCAGTGAATAACTCATAAAGACAGTCACTTAGCACCATCTACTGGTGTAACTATGTAGCAAGTAAAATGTCAGACAGACAGTATGTCTGGAACAAACCCAGTCAGGTAGATTGATACAAACAGTGAAAAGTCCCAGTGCTTTCAGTCCCCTTAAAACACTGTTTACACAACCAATCAAATTAGAGGCCCGGAACTAACTGTTATACAGTATAGTGAAGGTCAATGCTACACACACATACTGTGATGATAAGAATGTTGTCCTGCTATGTGACTCTAACCTTGTTGCAAAGTTTATTGGATGCCCGCAACCTCATTTTGCCTCCGGTATACCAAAGTCAGCTATTTATTCTCTCTCTGTGTGTGTGTGTGTGGTGTTTTGGCAGATAGTTCTCTCTCAGATATTAAAATTAAAATTCACTTACTCCATGGCATTATGTATTCCTTAACAACGTGTACTTTGGTAATTTCCATATTTCTCACAATAACGTACTCTTGTCCTCACCAGAGCCCAAATGACAAACAACTCAAATGTGATTGTATTTGTATTGTAGTATCATTTCCTGAAACAGAACAGAACAAATGACACAAAAAAACAAGCTGTTAAGAATGTCTCGCACAGTCTTTGGCTGGTGTTTTACACCGAGGTCCAAAATACTGATCAATCTGGGATGCAAAATCTAATTTGAGTCTGAAAAAAATTAAAATAATAATAATCACGTCAAAATATCATCACGTTTTATTAAAATAAAGAAGAAGAAAAAAAGCAAAGTATGAGGCCTTTTCAGACTTTTGGAACCCATGTTATGCATTCAGCACTTTTGCATTAAAATGGATATAAAGTTGTTTCTACACCACAGGAAGAAGAAAAAAAAACAGATGAATGGATAAGGACACCTGGGGAGAGACAGGGTAATTATGGACACAATTTCATGAAGCTCTTTATTCATGCTGAGTCAGTCAGTGCTGGAAATCATGACTGCTGTGTGTGTTGTCACAGAGCTCGATTTACTGCCAGCAAACCACACTGGCCTTTGATAAAAAAATAATGTTTTTAAAAAAAGGCAACAAATCTTAGCCCTTTAGTTTAGCCTTAATGTGCATTACAGTATATGTGTGTGTATATAATGTATTTGAATGTAAATGTATCTATGTATCTATGAATCTAAATGTATTTGATAGATATTTATTTCATGCTAAGTATACTACCAATATATTTACAACTTAATATACTTACTAAAAATACCCTTGTATAATAAATAATAAATATAATACATAAACTAAATCATGGTAGACTGAAAGAAAAGAATCTGGAATCTGGGTATTGAGGAACCCTGGCAAAAATGTTGCAGTTGTTGTTTGTTTTGATGTTTTATTTAGGCAGAAAGAATAAATTGAAAGTACACACTATTGGACGGCTTCTGGCGATCACAGTGAAAGTGTTGCTGATGAATGAAAGGCGATTGGTATTTTTTTCCCCCAAGTGGTTCTGCGGAGCTGACAGAAAAAATACTGCCAATAGACAGTGCGAATGATGGGGAATTTATGTGCTGCTCTTCACACACAAAAGCATCACAAAAAGCATTTCATGAACACACAATTCTTCCTTCAAGAACCTAACCCCCACCCAATTCTCTTGTAGCGAATATGTGACAAAAATACACAAGTGAGCGCACCTGCCTCCACGTCTCCTTCATAAATGTACCCTTGTACACACAGTTTTTTTCTTTCTGCATCACCCTTTTACCCAGTTTCACCTTTGCAGAAGGTTAAATAGCGTTATGGCTAAAGTGTATACAAACGGATCGGGTTTGAAATAAGCAGGCACGACAAACCAGGTTAGGCTGAAAAAAAAAAGAAGGAAAAAAAGAGAGAAAAGCGGGGGTTGCAGGAGGGGGGGAGGGGGGTAATAAACTGGAGCAAAGTATGAATGAATTCCAGCCAAAACATCTCAGCCTCAATTCAAAAGCACAGAAGCTTTGAAACTCATTTTGTTCTACAATTTCAGAGTGATTGTGCACAGGTGCATTTGTGTACGTGCGTGATCATCTGCTCTGTTTGTGCGGTATTTTTGCAAAAGTTTGATTAATTTCATTAATTCAGTTCTGTAATCAAATCCATTGAGCCCCATGAAAACATTTGTTATTGTATTAGTAAGCCATTTGTCTGCATTAATCAGAGTAAATTATGTTTTAACACTCCTTTTATATGTCTATCAATTTTCTCTCCTAGTCTTGATGCATGTTCTTCGCTAATTACCTTTGTGTGTGTAAATGTATATCCTGTAATAGCATGACATTACAGAAATGCTTTTACTACAGCATGACCAGAAAATCCTTCTTCTTGATGTTTTAAATACCGAGTTAATGTGATTATTGTGAACCTTCAATAATATTGTGGCCAAAAATATATTATAAGACTATTATAATCAAACGGAAAGCTAGAGGACAACATCTGAGATTGCATTTAGTGCTGCCATGTTCAGATTTTTTATAGGACTGCTGATCACGTTAACAGCAAGCCTGTCCTAAACAGTATCAGGCTACATAAGAGTGTGACAGAAAGGCTTTATAGATAGACTTGATGTACTAATACCAATTATCATGATATTGAAAGCAATGGCAAGTAAAATGTGTTTTGAAGTGTATGGTTGTGAGCACTAGCATTGAGTTGTGCACAGCTTTTTAGAGGGTGTCCAGTGGTCTGTGAAGTCAGGCTACTTTCACAATTGATAGTCAAGTCACAGCCCACACACTGTATTCCCCAAATAGACTGTTCTCAATGTCACAGGATAGAAAAGCATGACAAACATCATGGAACGTTTTCAGTAGAATCAAACTATTTCAAACTTCATGCACTTTTATGTCCCAGGGGTTGAATTTTATTCAAACATATTTCATCTTTTTTTCATATGAAGGTCATGTCATTTTTTTTTATTATTTTTTTTGCTACTTTTTATTACATGTAAAATATATTATTTTAGCCTCATCCCAGACCTAGACTTTCAGCCTTAAAGGGTAAGTACACCCGAGAATGAAAATTTGTCCATCTTCTACTCACCCTCCACGCATCCTAGGTGTTTGTGACTTTCCTCTTTCAGAATAATCCAATCGAAGTTATATTACAAAATTGTCCTTGCTCTTCCAATCCTTTCTATGGGGTAAGTATAAAGATATGCATTATTGCAAGTTTAAAATTATGATGACCATCATTTGAGAAATGTATTTGGTGGATATGGCAATGTGGTGGAAATAACTTATGGAAACATGGCAAACACATTCATGTGATGTGTGTTTGTCTATTGTTGGACATTGTTACTGGACAAATCAGTTTTTGAATACTTCCAGACTATTTATTTTTGGTCTAAATGCAGCACAAACTGATTTATTTTACTGCAATTTTTTGAAAGAAGTTCTGATTTCCAAAAAAATTTAAGGTATATTTTTGGGCTTTTATACTTTTATTTTGCAGAACAGTATGAGACGGACAGGACAGGAAGCAATGCAAAAGGAAAGAGGGGAACTGGATAATGAAAGGATCTCGAGCTGGGACTAGGCTCTGAGGCACTGCCAGACAACTAGACAATGTTAGAGCTCTGCACATGGCTCTGACAGTTTACTGCTATTTTTTATTTATTTTATTTGGCTTTTCATTATAGAGAACCATTAATAACAATGAATGCAATTACATGTGTCAAAAACGAGTCATTAATCCAACCTCCTTAAGAATATCAAAAGTCATACTGTAAACGCTATGCATAAGAAATACATCCATGAGAACCTAATGAAAAATTAAAAGCATTACGCTAATAATAAAGCAGATCCGCTAGACATTGATTTACAGTTCATATAAATAAATAAATACAAAGTAAAAAACATAAATGATAGCTCACCCAACTTGCTGTTGTTTCCTAAGCTAACATTCATATTTCAGTTTCCCACTCAATTTTAGGAACCTATGGTTTTGAACACGTATTTTCAAATATACTTATTCTATAAATATGAAACTCTACTCCAGATTGTCCACGTCTCAAGCAAATTCAAATTAATTGAAAGGCATAAAACTGGGAGGGTTTCCGGTCATAAAAGTGTGATCCTAATTAGATTTGAATATTTTGTGTCCACTAAAATCCCTAAGGCTCTCAATGGGGTACACACACGGTTGACTACAAAAGCAATAGGCCTACCAATTCAAGGACTTGCCCTTCAGCCATGCATCAAAGTGTGGTGGAGATGAAACTGCCCAAACATTTTTGAATAATTTCTCTGAACACAAAGGCCACGGTTAGGCACATGTAGTGCATTGTTCAGTGAAGTCCTGCATCTGTCTGGCCGTGTGAGTGGAGATAAGAGGACACACCAGCCCTCTCCTTCATTTTAATGCTGCACTGGTTGCTAATTGATTCTCCCCACAACGTTTGTGCTCTAGTTAAAAATGCAGTTCACGCAAACACATTCACACACACGGACATGTTGTTTATCCTTATCATCATTAGCATCATCTACCTTTTTCTTCATTTGACCCCTGCAGTGACCAACAAGACATAGCAAACACACCCCACGCTGCTAAGAAATGAAAACATTACTCCTTTTTCACATGCAAACACACGCACACAGTGTTTATAAGAGAAGGTTTACTTTAGTTTCGAGAGGAGAATGTGTGGTGATCGTGTGACTTAGCTGAGGGTTTTTAATAAAGCTTGTCAGCCGGCAATACGCCTCTGGAATTAAGAAAATGGGATTTGGGGTTTTCAGCCGCTTGACGCACCCTCGCACGCACACTTCTCTTCACTAAGAGTGGGAAGCATTTCCCGTTTCTGTTGTTTGTAGTCCCCAAACAGCATTTTGGAGGATAAAACTGGCATCCAGTGAGATTATGTAAACACAGATATACATGTTCTCGCAGAGACGTACGTTTTTATTTACAGGCAAGGAGACTGAGGAAATGAAATATTGCACTGAGCTGTACGAAGAAAGAAAAACAACACCAGGCAAAAAAAAAAGAAATATGCAAAAAAAAAAAAAAAAAGGAGGGCGATAAAAGGACAAAAGTGTGTGTTTGGTGTGCCTGTACACTGTGCTTTAAACCTCCCACGACTCTCAATGAATCCATTAGCAAAGTCATTAACAATCATTACCACAGTAATTAAATATACCAGTTGGAGATTTGATTGAGTCCCACATCTCATAATTACTTTTCAGCTTCAGAACTGTATTCGTGCAAGAGCAGCTGAGGTGTATGAAGACACAGCTAATTGAACTAATCATGCAATTATGCAAGGAGACTGAACTTCCACTGAAACTGGACTGTGGTGTTCAGAGGGAGAGGAGAAGTGAGGACGCTTACTGAGACAGCGAACAGGGATTGGCAGGAAAAAGACTGGGTGGACGGTCTACGTCAAGTCTTGATCCTATTCTTCCTTAACTTTCTACTTTTTTTATGATTTACTTTTGGTGTTTTGCCTTTTGTAACAACGTTTGTAAGTCGGGAAGAAGGAGGTGGGAACCGACAGACATTTAAATGTAACTTTAATAATAAAATAAACACAATACAGCACGACACACGACACAACATGACACAAAACCAAAACACAAAATAAAACTCAGGCCTGATCCCCTCTCGTCCTTCACTGATTTAACTCCTCTTTTTATCCTTCCGGAGCTCCTCCGTGGGCCATGAGACCATTGAGTAGTCCAGGTGTCACTCATTTCCAATTATGCCACCGGCCTGGTTCCTTTCCCACGGCCCTCTGCCCTGCCCCATTAGTCAGACCTTTATTATGATACGACAGTGGAGAGCAGACAGGAAAGAAAGTGTATGTGTGTGTGTTGGGGGGGGGGGGATGGGGGGTGAATCCTCGAACCAGATTCACACCCCAATGTGACGGCGTTATACGTCAGCACACTTTCCCACTCGGCTGCCGGCGCCCTATTCTTCCTCAACTTTCATGTTGCTTTAACCTATTCTAAACAGGCATATATGCCTTCAGTTTGGTGATAGTGATCTACAGATTTGGCATTTAAAAGGAAAAGTTAACCCAAAAAAGATTTCACTAAAAAATGTACTTACCATCAGGCCATCTGAGATATAAATTAAGTTTTAACTTCTAGCCAGAATGTTCCATAATGTCCCCACTGACATAGCTCACCAGAAGGATCCATTGGTGTACAAATGATGTAATGCACTCCAAATCTGTTCTGATGAAGAAGAAAAAACTCATCTACATCTTGAAACATGAGGGTGAGTGAATTATCAGCAAATTTGAATGTTTAGGTGAGTGATTTCTTTAATTACACAAATGTTATTCTTGTATCAATACATAGTATAGTAAAGTCTAAAACAACTAATTTTATATTAAATGCACTTTAATTGTGCGAAAATACTGCTGAAGTCCAACTAAAGATATATTTGACAGTGCTAAAGTGGAAATATTGCATATTATAATTTTATATATCAGTAAGTCTCAAGAAATATGTTAGGAAATTTGTTGATCGATCTGAACTATTATTAATATGAAATAAATGTGTTTAAAATGTATTATATATTTTTTCTAGGGGATCAAAAGGGGATTATTTATTTATTTAAAATTGATTTAAATTGAAGTTATGGAGAAAATGTAAGATAACATTCTACATTGTTTTTCGGCCACTAACATCAATAAATAAAACTTATGCATAAAATTAATGCATAATTATTTCATGCATTTCTTTCTATAACTATTCTAATGCAACTTACTGATATTAGCACAGCTGTGTTCTGTTTAAAAGCAGCATTTCATAACACAGCTGAAATAAAGATTCAGGAATGCAAATAAAGGTATAAAATCTATGCCAGCAGCTAAAAGAAAATGAATGCTATGTAGAGAAGGAAACAAACGGCACTAAAACAAATTAAACTAAAAATAAAAGAGGAAGAAAATGGGGAAGGGAAAATCAATATTTCCTCACCAGAAACGGTTGTGGTCATGATCCAATTTGTCCAGTGCTGAGCTTAACCAGCTGATGTGTGTTTGCTTTCGTCCCCTTCCACAAACAAACAGCTGTTTTAGCTCTGTGTATCTTATTGATCAGTTTGCTCTGGATAAATAGCCTTGAAGAAAGCAGCTCCTTAAGTTGCAGAGAGAGTTTTGGACATGTGTCCTCACCAATTTTTATTTATTGCATATGAGTTTTGTTGTTTACATAACACGATAATGTTAAGAGAATTTTAATCATCATGTGTAGATCTATTTTAAAACATTTAAATATGTTGGTTTGTTATATGAATGCATTTTATACATTCTCTGTTCATTTCAGGAATGTGACTAAGATTAAACTGTAACATTTTCACACTAACTGACTCGATAACGGTAGGGGATGTCAAACCAGCTGAAATCTTGCCCTCCTCTGTCTGTGGATCTGTCACACTTTCCGATTAAGCATTCAAGGAGGGTGACAAATTTAACGACTGCCACTAAAATTTCCCACTAAAATTTCCGTCAAGTATTGCACCACCCGATTTTGGCAGCAAATCAACTTGAAGCTCACCAAAATAAGAGCAGGAGCACTGTGTAAATGAAAACAGTTGTCATAGACTGAATTAGGACAGTTTGTGGAGTGCTTTTGCCCTGTGAATGTGTGTCATGTGTATTTGTGCCTTCAGGGCTTGCCGTAGAAAATATATGTACATGTCAGCTTCTGTGAGAAAAAAAAACATCCTTTCAGTAATGACAGACTGTTGCTTTTTTATATTATTAGTCATTAAGTTTAGGTAAACTCTTGGTTTTATAATCACAGTGCATCGCGTTCTGCCTTGTTGTTGTGTTTGCAATATGTGCCTTTGGGTTTGCAGAAGAAAAATAGCTTGTCGGTTCTTCAGTGCAAATCAGAGGTGAGAAGGAGCTCACTGGTCAGTGCTAAAAGGGTGTTGAAAGCATGGACCACCGACTGCAACTAATAAATTCCAGCCTGCGGGGTGTTCAAAGAGGCCATGAAGACAGTCAGTAGGAGACCATTAACAGATATAGAGTCGCTGCTATTAACATTTATCTGTTCTTTTTCTTCAAACAGTAGAACAGTTTTATTTGGTATGGTATCAATTTCTATTAGAATAATACATACAAGTACACAGGTTTATATAGGTTTATATAGTTATGCTAGTAGGTGGCATTAGGTGATTGTCTTTTTAGTAGTGAGTCAGTGAATAATTGTTCAGCTGACTCATTCAGAACCACTGATTTATAAAAAAAAAAAAAAGAACCAAAATGTCTTTATGGATGCAACCTGAGTTGGTACTTCTTTTAAATAAGCAATTACCTTGTGACTGTTAAAGAAGTCCATTCAATGGATGAATGTGTTCTATGCTGGATTTGTCATGTGACCTTCCAGAATCAATTGTGTCATTTCACTGTCATTCACAAATACACTCCTGTGGCCTGATGGGATAGTAAAGTGTCCAGTGGATGCATACTGACATCAGAATCTCACAGGAATGACTAGGTTACCCAGGTGCTTTTTGTTTTATGAATACTGTGAATTCGGATATACTACTCTTTTCACAATATACTGTACAGCAGGGATATATGAGACTTTGGATGCAGCCTATAAGCCCATTCGTTCAAAAATAGTAATGAAACTCCACTATGTGTTATTATTTGCTGCTGCAATGGTTCTGCCGTGGTTCATTTGGAACTAATTTCATCGACAGATCTCAGAATTAACTGGCGATATTGCATTTAAAATGTAAGTTACTTAATGTCAACTGCTGTATAAAAGCATTCTCAAAATCATGCCCCTTATTCTAATTACTTCTTAGAAATATCTTCCAGACACATCTTCTGAAATCGCAACAGAAGATCCTGACTGTGTCTTATTTACATGTCTATTGTCTTTCCCTCTATCTGTGGAATCAAGCTTACACATATCACTACATTTCATCAGATTTGTATAGAGACATTTTTAAACACTTGGAGCTGATAAACATCACTAACCTACAAAAACATATTAAAACTCTTTGAAGAATGCAATGACTTGAGTTAGTAAATGGTACAGTCCATCTACAGAGGTGAGCAGGTTGCAGTTGTTGTGTGTGAGTGAAAAAAGGAGAGATTAATTACAACAGTTAATAGAGGCAGTAATTAAGGGAACAGCAGGATTTGGATGTGTGTGCGTTGATTTATGACCTGTGCCTGAGGGGTAGCTCTCCAGTGACAGCGTCCATGTGTGTGTGTTTCTGTTTCTATGTGTGTCACCATATCAGGTTTATGACTCATACAGTACATCAGATTCTATCCTTCATTTTGTTGGTGTCATAAAACAGCTTATATTGTCAAAGTGAGGTTGATCCATAACTCACTGCTCCCCCTCTGTGGAGATCTATGTCTAGAGAGACGAGTGTACATTGTTGCTGTTTTTAGTTTAGTGTGTGTGTGTGTGTGTGTGTATGTGTGTGTTTAGAAGTGTGTGCATCTGAGAGCCAGAAATAAAGTTTTCAGAGGGAAATTGACATTTATCCCCGCATGGTAAAATTGTTGCTTGCATGGCTCTTCCACTGAGGATGTGACCTGACAGGTGTGTTTTACTCTAGTTTACCCTAGTTCTAATGTTGTTATACTCTGGGTGCCAAAAAAAGAAGAAAATAATGGCTGTATAAAGCATCTGGTTTCCGGTCTAATTAATGTGATGAATATTTTTAAATATTGGTTGATTTGCTTGTTTTTATTGCTTCATAAGCTTCCCTCAGTTCCCAATGTTTATGTATTATGAATAATTCTTCACTCTTGCTTTCTCTCCCTCATTAGCTCAGCAACATCTGTGTGTTTTTAGAACAGAGAGGATCTCATGAGAAAAACTCTGAGGAGGACACACTAGGCTAATTCGCCCACAGATGCCTTCATATTTCAGAACATCACAAAGACCACAGCAGGGCTGCAGACAGCGACCAAAATATGTAACAAAAAAACAATGTACGACAAAAATGTTAAATCAGGAGAGGTTTGAGTGTGTCCATATGCGGTTTTGTCTCGTTATTTGGTATGCACTGGTATGCAGCTTAGAATAACGAACACACTGCGTGTGCTATTTCTGATTTGCAAAACAAACAAACAAACAAAAAAAAAACTTATGGACTGATAACAAATGAGCAAAAGCAAAAGATATCCAAAGAACATTCAAACTCACTCATGAGTTAGTGATTACAAATCCATGTCAGTGAATCATACAGTATATTGGACTTATGACTTACATTGATCTAGAGGTAAAGGACAATGTGTTATTGAAGATACATGAATAATTCACAATAAAGTTTTGTTGTGGTAAATCAAAAATGCTTTTTAAGCATAAAAAAATACAAAAATGGTTGTTTATTGTTTTTTTATATATGTATGAGAATTTCTGTAATTTGCCAGCTAAAACGTGTTTATGCATTTGATTCCCTTTACAAATTAAAGCCACTTTTTATTAGTGTAATGTACACCATCAATGTTTGTGTGCAGAACTTACCTCTCTCTCTCAAGTGTCACTTCATTATTGCGGAGGAGTGAGACAAAGTCACAGTGCGTGATTGAGTCTGTATTACCTTCATTAATGAATGCTCACAAAACATTATTGTGTTTTCTGACATCTCCATCCTCTGCATGTTCTTACAGGTTTGTCTAAGAGTTACATGAATACTCTTAATAATAAAGGTGCTTCACGATGCCACAGAATAACCTTTTTGTCTAAATGGTTCCATAAAGAACCTGTACCATCTGTAACATAAATTCTTCAGATTATAAAAAGGTAAGAAAGAGATGATTCTTTAAAGGAGCTTTGACTGAATTGTTCTTAACGGAAACCAAAAATGGTTCTTCTATGGCATAACTCTAAAGAACCTTTTAAGCACCTTTATTTTTAAGAGTTTACTAACCAGCCACAACAACATCAATAAACATTGTGTGTCTTGATTTTAGTGGCATTACATTTGGTGCATTCTTGAAAGGCAGAATCCACCAGAATTTATCTCTGGAATTTATATATTATATATATAAATTCCAGAGATAAGGATCATATATGATTGTATTTGTTTTGTTGCAAGTTAATGTTAACCTGTTCATGACATAAACCACTGAGAGACCACAGATCATGTACTTGTGAGCAATCATGTAGTGTGAGCCATTATTTGTGTAGGCTGTTTAGAATCAACTAGCTATGGCCCAATGGTAAATGAGTCACAGAAGCAAAACTGACTAAATCTGTCTGTGATTCAGTTTGAATCATTTTGGCAGTTCATACACACATTGTCTGTACGAATCATAAGGTGTGGTAAAAGCATGTACCACAGTGAATAACAAGGCAAATTATATGTGCAAACCTTACAAAGCCTAGAAACACAGCATCTCCCTGACATGGCTGCTTCAACACTAACTGTGGTTACTGAAACCATGCCTTCTTTCTTTGCGTGAACATTTGGGCGGCATTACGCAAATATTTCCACATAGTGACGAAGACATGTTTCCCACAGCCTTACACTCTATTTGTGGCGGCACTCCCCCGCCCCATATACAAATATGCTAATTATTTTTCTGCCAGAAGGAGGCGCTATTAGGGAGGGAGATATAGTGGTTTCTCCAGTAACGGCTGTATACAAAGCAGCGCTAAGCTGATGAATGCTGATTTATCAGGCATTACTTGCAAGATGGGATGAAAATGACATCAGAAATTTTCTGAAAACAGACAGTTTTTCTTCTGAAATACAGTGATATAAAAACATTCGCGGTGGTTTTTGATTTTGAAACTTGCAGTGCTTATGTTTATTATAGGGGCGCTGGACTGGGGGTAAAACCAGTACTGATTAACAGGGCCCCAAAGGAAGAGAGGGCCCTTGAAAAGTCCGGAATATATATTTTCAAGGGGAGGGGGGCCCATTAGGACTGCCTATGCATAGGGCCCGGGATCTTGTAAAGCACCCCTGTGTTTATTCAGCATCAAAGCCTTTTGAAAAATCTATTTGTGGTGGTCAGTTTTGATATTGTGGTGGCCCACCACAAAGAAATTAATGTATGGTAAACCTGTCTTTGGATTTGAGACTTTAATCTTTGCAACTTTACAGATCTTCTTTATGCACCAAGAGCATCATATGAACCCTTTAATTGATCTTCGGAATGGATATTTTTATTAAATCTGAGGAATTTCAGACCCTCCATAGTAAGAACAGTTGTAAGGACATTGTTAAAATAGTGTGGAAAGAAAACAAAAATAAATGTATTCGGACATTGCTATCACATATGGCTTTGTGGCTCTGCAGATGAACATATCTCAGTCTGTTTACACTACCATTTCATTGTTAGGGATAGCGTGGTCACTGTACTATGTGTCGTTGCTGGATAAAAATAAGACATTACAATTCTTCTTGCTGCTAAAATCAAATATGCTGCAGGGAAAAGCCTTTATAAGTTTCAGCTGTGCAAGAGGAAACATATTATGAACAACATTAGCAATTACAAATGCATGAATCAAACTCACTCAGAGTACAGTCAAGTTCTGACACTGTTTTCCATGCATCATTTTTTTATTATTATTATCATTGCTTTATGTAGGCAGAGGTGCATCATAGAGATCAGTGAAATCACTCATAGCAAAATTACTTTCTCTTCCATCTTGCCCACACTTTAATGTGTGTAGGCTCCTTAATGCAGCACGGAGAGTCAATGAAAAGGTTCACACATCTACTGCATTTAAAACATTTTATATTAGATATAATTAGACACTATTAGCAGAAAATTGACTCTCCAGCCCACATTTACTTACCACTGATTCAGCTATTACAATGTTCATAATCAAAGTTTCACAACATTTTGAATATGAGCAGCATTTGTTCTTTTCAGTACAGACATATTGTAATATGTAGTAGTGAACTACAATTTTACATTCTAAGCTACCATCCAATTCTACATTTCTGAAACATAAGACTATTATATTTCAGTCATGTAAGGAAGTAAACACATCAACTTGTTGCTTCAGCTATTTATCAACTTGAAGATTTCTTGAGTAAAGTGTGGACTGAACACATACAAGACCATTTGAGAAGTTGCCGGTAATTATGTACTGTGAAAAAGTTTTCACCCCTACCAGCATTATTTCACATTTGCTACACTGCATGCTTCTTGAGCTTTCGACAATCATGTGTGACATTAAAGAGAACTGTTTACTGAGTAATAAGAACTCTGGAGTTATTCATTCTCACAGGTGTTATTCTAAGGTAAGTTTGAATTCCCTATAGTTGAATCAACCTTACTGAAAGGACAATTGAAGTTATCTGACAGAACACTGCCACGTTTGATTAGAGCTATAGTCATGCTAAATATAGCCCTTAGTCACCAATCTATCAGTCATTCCAATTAACCTTTTCTGCAAATGATTAAGGACAAGGAGAAACAAGCCTTATAACTGGACTGATTGACAATACAAGACTTCTGAAGTCGAGAATAAGATACCAGACATTTTATGTTCCAATGCCAAAGGTGTTTAGATGCTATCTCTAGTGTCTAAAAAAATGCATAGCTGAAATAAAAAAAAGACTTTGAAGCAGTTACACTCCTTTGCAGTTTGCACTTTCTCCTTTCCTATACAAACGACAGACACGTTTCTTTTATCTGAAATGTTGATTAAACTTGGCTTTTCGTCAGATGGAAAATCCTAGGCCCACCAATTGGCAAACATGGGTATATTTAGGTCACCAACTAATCCAAGAGAGGATTTTGTCAGATTTCACAGCTTATCCTGTTGCAATGAAAGGTGCACCTTTATCTGGCTTTGTAGGCAATAATGAATGACATGAATTATATATAACCTTTGGCATGAAATTATATCTCTGGGGCTCCTAATACACCCAGAAAAGCAGCTAAATTTGCCATTTTCAATTTTCACTTGATCACTAATTCTGATAGCAGCTCTGTTATCTCACATAGGAATTTAATTAGAGCCTATTCGAATTAAGCTTAACTATATTGCAGAACGAGATGAGGATAGCGTCGCATTTAAGGACAGTAAGTTTGAGCATTCTCCAAGAATCCAGTTACAGATGCTATAATGGCAAAATAAAGAAAAATAGCAAAACTCACAGTTAAATGTGTAAATTACTTTCAAATGTGTTTCTTTGATTTTCAGATATCTCAGAAGATTTTCCTTGATATGAATATTATATGTGAGATGCTTTAGCTAATGACCAGGATGATGCATTTTTCATCAGTGTGATGAAATAGTACATTAGTACACCCCCCCCCCCCCCAAATCATTACTCTATGGTCAAAATAAAATCTGTACACTTGCATCATATTGCACTCAATAACATTAACTGCTTTATTGCCTTTTCAATCTATACAGAAGATAAGCCAGTTATTTCTGTCACTAATGCTAAAACATGCTTACTCTAAAAAGTCATCTTTTTTTTCTCCTGATAAAGTCTCCTGACTTCTTGGTCTATGGTCAGAAAGGGTTTGTTTACCATTTCTATGTTTTGAAAAACATGCTATAGTAATACAACCTGCTCATTTTGTAGTTATTATCAGAGATTGTGTGAATATGTGTAAGCATATGTGGTTACAATTGTTCGCCAGATGTCATGAAGTCGTGTAATTTCCCACTGCAGATGCAGAGACCTTGCAAATGGCATATTAAGGCTTTTTGCGTACATACACACAATCATGTTGCAGAAAATACTGGATGACAGGTTTTTTTGTTTTGTTTTTTCTTGTGCAAAATAAGGTCGCTAGAGCGTAATTGTGAGTCTACCTCACATTTTTCTCACCTTTGTGTAAGCTAAAAATGGTTGTATGTGTGAGGGACAGAGAAAAAGAGTGTTTGATCGCATGAAAGCAGTGATACAGATGGAGCCTAAATAAAGCCCTATTAGTCTAAATTAGTCCATCACACATCTGCACACCAGGGAGGCTGTTTTTTTGACAATGCCAGGTTTCTCTCAGTGTCAAGCTGATCCTGACTGTAGTTTATTAGATGATAACCTTTATCTAACCAGGAGGTATGTTAGCCTAAGCTGAAAACCACATTTTTAAAAGATGGCTAGATATGACAGACGGATCAAATGACTGAACGAATTTTACACCGCCATCATTGAGACTATTCTCACCTAATCAATCACTGTCTGGTTTGGGGCCACGTCTGCCCACACCAAGGACAAGCCATGGCACATTATTAAATCTGTAGAGCGCATTATGAGTTTCACCTGCCTTCTCTCAACAACCTTGGGGCAAGGAAGAGTATGAGGAGGTCCAAAGCCCACCCGTCCTCCCCCACACCAACCGTCTCCTTTTTCAACCCGTTCCCTCAGGTCAGTCAGAAAAAAAGGCAAGAAAAACTGCTGCTTTCAAATAAACAGTGACTCATGGGTACTCTCCTTTACTGTTGACATTACCTACAATGCCCTCACATACGCGAGCCTAATATTTTCAAATGAATATTCTGCATTCCGATAAGCTCCTTTTATCATGTTTTGTGTTGTTCTAAGGCCATTTTAGCTATGTTCTAAGAATGATTTGCAAGCATTCCCATTATAAAACCATTATTTCCGAATATTCTCTGAACATTCAAAACAACAAGGTTTTTTTTAGAACTTTGAATGAATGTCCTGTTAATGTTTCTGGAAGAACGTTTTTTCATAAGGTTCAGAAGCTTACCAAAAGTTCTGAGAATGTTCCCTGTTAGCTTTCACCACCATCACAACTAATTCCTGCCAGTAAACATAGCTGATATTAAGATTGAGAGTACTGTGAAGCGGAATGATGGATGGATGCAGGTCAGAGAGTCCTCTAATCAGTCAGACATCGGAGATGATCAAAGAGATGAAAAGACCAAAGAGTTTATGGGACATTACAGCACAGGGAAGGTGCATTAGTTTCACCGGTGCTGCAGCACAGCTTCTTCAGCTTTTATGTGGCTTTTTCATAGTACTTTGATCGTGTTTAGTGTATTTATTTTCTAATACTTACCTGTTTTCCAGCTCCATCTAGTGGTGGCCTCTGTTCATTTGGATCAAGGAGATCTATAGTAGCCTATCAGGAGCAAGCTATATCCGTTAACCTTCACCCACATCTCCATAGCTGGAAATATGCAACCTGTTTTTCTGTTGTTGTTTTTTTTTGGGGGGGGGGGGGGGGTTAAGGCAATTTACCTCAGCCATAAATGCAACTAAATACTCTAGAGATGCAGGAAAAATATGCAACGACTACACTGACTGGATGACAGCACCACAATTATGTGGACAGTCTCAACCCCTTCAGCGACTTTCCTGACCATGAGTAACATCAAAACAGAAAGGCAAAACATCTTTAAGTTCATGTCACGATTTTAAGAGCCCTCCAAAACTGTCCACAGGTAAAACATCTATTATATGTTGAAAACTAAATGAAAGGTTTAAATGTTGTGTGCAAAAAGAGGCTACTTTTGTGTACCCATAATTCAGGAAACAGTTATTTTAATGCATGCTAAAAATATCTACAGTTTAAATTGTAATTTCCAAATATTTGTATTTTTACTAGGCCTGCTGTTGAATAAATTATATGATATTTGTAACTGAAATGTATTGCATGTCTAAATATTTACTGAGGAAACTGCAGTGTAGTTGTAGAGAAGATTGCATGAATGGAGTACTCTCACGCTTGTCCTGTTCTGTTCCACTCTGTCTTCAGAAAAAGCTCCTCATTACCCAGCTGTAGTGCAATCCCATATTCACGGAAATTAGATCACATAGGAAATCTTATATGGAATAGACAGAAACTTGAGAGAGGAGTGTGTGTTTGCGTTCTGTTCTAGAAACTAGAATACTAATATATTAATAAACAATTATTGTTTGTGTCTAGGTTGAGTTGAGTAGACCATTTAATGCCTTGCAGCATTAATATTCATAAGAAAAATAGCAATGATGAAAACATTACGTTTACAAGTGAAATTCTTGAATGGCCACTTTAATATTTCCTCTGGCTTTTTTTCAAGTCAGACTATAGATGGCAATCAGAAAATTGGATCAGCTGTGGTATTTATTTCTGAGAATTTAATAAACCACTGTGCTAAACATGCATATGAAGGACAATACAACTACACAACATAAAAACCATGTAATGCAAGTTGTGCCCGGCTGTAGCATATTACAAGACTATTGTATAATATTATGTAGGCAAATAACCAGTTGCATTCAGTTTTATTCTACTTGTTTAAATCAGTAGTGAGGCTAACATTTTCCACTTGAATGGATTTTGGTGAAGTTGAGTGCACTTTTTGTACCTTCTCTCACTATAAATATGAAGTGTACACATGCTTAGCCTATATATGACAATAAAGCAGCATTGCATGCTTAACATTACAGTGGCAATAACTGCTATCTGACTTCATTGTTGTTTATTGCTTTACTGTTATTTTGACTAAGTTATAATGTAGGGTGCCACTGTCATAGTTGTTTGTGTGCTGGGTATTAAATACTCTGCAAAGAAATTAGTGGCAGATATTGTTTGCATCAAGTATAGCAAGTAAAACAAATAGCATCTTGTTTAGGTGCAAATAAGGATAGATGCTATTAACACCAAATGCAAAATAAAGTAAAATTATTTATATTTGTACTTGAAGTAGAATGTTTGAGTGATAGCAATGAAAAAAAAAAAAACCTTTGCAATTTGCAGACTACTCATATGTAGGTATAATAATTATGTATTTAAACTAGGGCTGTCAGATTAATGCATTAACCTAATTAATTAGTTATGAAACAAATAACGCTATTAAAATATTTTAACGCAATTAACACACTGGCAACGCCCCAAAACCACTATGTAATTTTCTATTTCATACAGTTGACTGTTGACAAATATGATGCATGGCAATAACTCATGTACAACCCAAGATATTGGTGCAAAAAAATACCCTTTAATGTGAAATGTAATGCTTCACCTCGAGGTAAAATAAATCCAGAGGTTTTATCTGAGAATCTAAGAAGTCCTCATAAGTGCGAAACTCTTCCACGGTTTCTCCCGCAAAGAAGCCTCCGTCATCTTCCATCTTGTTTACTTTGAGTTATTCCCATGGTAACAGACAGCTGTAGTAGTAGGATCGTGTTTTCCCATTATAAACCAATCACGATAGACGATATCTTTTACACACAAGCAATTTTGTTTTTGTCTCATATTTATACCATATGATATCATAGGAGTAGGGAGAGCAGTAGCCTATTTTGTGAAGGTTACTTTGGAAATGTAAAAGGTTACAGATTACAAGTTACCCTATTTACAGTGTTAAAGTAGTGTAGTATTACAATAGACAATATTACAATACAATACAATATTACAATACAATTAGTGTAGTAGTAGTATTGTAGTAGTAGTATTACAATGTAATAGTGGTAGTAACTTTTTCGGTAGCATTTTACAGTCCTGTTCCTCATGTACATACTATGTACTTATTATAGTAATTACAATAACTATGTAATAACTATGTAATAACTAGGTACTAACCCTGAACCTACCCCTAAACCTAACCCTACCCCATGTAGTTACCTTGTGTTACCAGAACTTTCTTAGATAAATACACTGTAAATACACTATAAATACATGTTAGTACACGTACTGTAAAATAAAGTGCAACCACTTTTTCAATTACTTTACTAAAGTAATGTAACTAATTACTTTTCTGATTACTTTTCTAAATTCTATTCAACACTGATTACTGTCAGTCTTTCAAAATCCTTCATTACTTGAATTTGGATGATAATAATTGGACCCATCCACCACAAAATCAGACTTTAGTACCACCTTTTACTTTGAGATTAATTAAATAATAGGAATTAGTTTAATAATACTGTTTTTGAAATCAAATCTTCACATGACTCCAGGAAACACTGGCATCTAACAATGCTTTGGGGGGAGTTAATTAAAAAAATAAAAGCATATACATTAACCTAAACATGGTTATCCAATAAGCATGTGTCATTTTCTGTTTACTAAACTCCTGCACATTGGTGGTTTTTTTTGTTGATGTTGTTGTCTGTTTATATATGGATTTTTCTCAATAACTCCTATATTGAGGTGGCAGAGACTAAAAACATCACAAGCGATATACACGCTTTAAAAAACATGCGTAGAAAATACTCAGAATGTGCAGGAATCATATATTGTCTTTTTCGGCTTATATTCACAGAGTCCATATCGCATTTTGATACAAGTGTACATGATTCTGCATAATAGGAATTGCGTTTTTATGACTGGATTCTATTAACCCTTCCATGTTTTCTGCATCACAGAAATCATAGGGCCGTATGTCTCACATTTTAGAGCAATCAGTGCAATTTTGGAAAATCAATTAAATCTGTATATGGATGTGTTTAAATATTCAAATGTAACCCACTTTGTAATCTTTAACATTTTCATAAGTAGGCCTAACTGTTATTTAATTAAAAATTTTTTTACTTAGTAACTGTAAATTACATAACGCTGTTACATGTAATTAGTTACTTCCCAACGAGTACTGTTTTTGTCCCAAATTTCACTATAATAATATGTTGTTTTAAACAACTGTTCAGTAAATATGAAGCTAATATTCTGTTACATTTTAAACACAATATTATGTGATTTTGCTAAATTTTGCAAAGAATATATTACCTTTAAAACCATAGCAAAATTGTTGCACATCTCAGAGCAGCACAGCAGTGTTTAGTTCCTGAATGAATCCTCGTTTTGAGTGAATCATGTGAACCAATGCTTCAAAGGCCCTTTCATAAAGAGAGGCATTTACTTCATTCCTTAATGAATCAGCTGTTTGAATGAATCAAGTGACTAATTATAAGACATTTAGTTTCTTATTTAGCGTATCATTTCATAAAAAAACATAAAATAATGACAATAATCATAATCATAATAATAATAAAATAATAATAACAACTTTAAAGAGATAATTCACCTTTTTTTTCTTTTTTCTTTTTTTTAGTTCTGTCATTATTTACTCACCCTCATGTCATTTCAAACCTTTATTTTGCTGGAACATAAAATACAGTATTTTGAAGACTGTTGGTAACAAAGCTTTTGGTTACCAATGACAAAACAAAAAATACTGAACAAAAAATAATTGAACAAAAAAATAAAGATGTTTCTCAAATGATCTTCTTTTGAATTCAGTAGTTTATTTTAAACCATTGTAGCCTAAATGTTTATGTGTAATACATTTTATTTATTTCTAAAGTTACACTCTGTAATGTCTACTTGACACTTTCTCATTTAACACAAAAAAGCTTTAAATAATCTTCTTTTGTGGGTAGCCTGTTTTCACAGTCAAATTTATTTTGCCTTTAAAAGCCTGTTATACTGTGAAATGCATTTTTTAGCTTCTCTGTTCTTGCTTCTGCTGTTTGGTAGGCCTAAATGAAAGTGAACCGAGAGGACATGCTCAATCAGTGGCCACATAAATCACACTTAACCTACATGTGCTGTGTTCACATACCAGCCCTCTCACACTCTCCATTAAGACTCAGTTAGCACAGTCCATCAGATTTGCCATCACTGTGCTTTTCACTTAAACTTGTGCTTAGCTGCTAAGAGAATATGGCAAAAGTTCCATTAGTATAACATATAATCTATCATTAAATTTTTATGCTTTTTTTTTTTACAGGAGAAACAAACATTAAAGACACTTACAGTAACATTAAAAAAAAAAAAAACATACCATACATGTCAAATCACTTACAAGTGGATTTAATGGCTAACCTGGACTCATTCTTTTGTTCTTAAATACCTAGAAATGTATTCAAGCTCTGCACAGTAAATAATAAGCAAGCAAGGAAGGTGGTTCGTGTCATACAGGCGGATGTTGAGACAATAAGCATTTGTGCCCTCTACTGTGTCCACAGTGAATTTTGGGTAACTCCCACGATGAGCCTATGAGAGGGCAGCTGCTTCTAGTAGTTTGGAGCAAGCAGATGGTTGCGATTGTCTCTGTCAGTTATGCTCGGGTGGGAAAGGTAAAGCAGGCGCTCAGTAAGTGAACAGCAATGTGCTGAACTTTTGTTCGAATACACACTGTACGCCTCCACATATTTACTCCCTACTGTTCACTAGACTCACGCAGAGAGACTTCTATGTATTCCAAACGTGTAAAACAAAAACTTCCCTTTTCTCTGTTGTTGATCACATCACAAGGACCTGATGGTCCTCTCAGAGTGATACCACACATGCTGTTATATTACCATATTAGCAGTCTACAACATTCTTCATTGTGCTAATGTAGTTTCACTGTAATACACAGAATGTATATGTTCTGGACCAACATCAAAGTTCTCATTTATTCTAAATTTAGGTTTGCATTTAATCCAACACTTATTTCCGTTTCTTTGATTGGCTGAGTGGCATTTCAGGAGTACTTTTATGCATTGTAACTTTGGCATTTATCTTATTAAAATGTATGTATACTTGAATCTCAAATTTATAATCCACTTTCACATATGAAAGCTGTTCAGTTACAGTAGATTGCCATATTACCTTTTCCGGGAAATGATGCAAAGTGACAGTGTATATCTTCTGTTCACATATGCAACTGCTTTTTCTCTCTCTCAAATACAGAGAAGCTTCTTCATTTTTAATGTCTATCTAATCTGACATCATTTCTCTCCACAATGCAGAAAATCATGATTTTTAATTCCCATGTCACAGGCTTACAGCTACTAAATGGCATCAGTAATTGCATCAGCTCTTCAGAACTTGATTGGCTCAGTCTCTTTGACAGTAGAACTGGGGGGGGGGGGGTCTGTTCACAGATGAAATAAATTCCTACAGGTTTTTATGACATGAGTAAATGACAATTCAAATGATTCATTTGTGGGTGAACTATCCCTTTAAGGAACAAGGCTGTATGTGTGAAACCATATGGTCTGTCAAGGTTTAAAATCTACCGACTCCAAAACTCGCCTGTGGTGCTACCTGTTATAGCTGTTTGTACTCTGTTTGGACATGAGAATGTCTCAAAGGGAATTATTTATTACCTTCTTTTTTTTTTTTTTTTTTGGATTATTTTGTTGTTTTTGTCTTTCATTTAGAGCCCAGAGGCTAACGTCTGCCTTGTTGTAATGGAATTTGTCCCTGAGGCGTTTTAACCCCACAAAAAGATTGTTCTGCAAGTCCATCAGGGGAGAAACACACTGGAGACACACAGCTCCATTGCCCCCATTTTGCCCATCAGTAGAGCAAAGACACCCTCCTGAGAGAAAGTGTAGGAAATGAAGGCTTTGATGTACAAGGTGTGTTTGTGTCTTAGAGAATGTGAGGGTTTGTTTTAATAGAGAGCTAAAAAGAGGAGTGCACATATGTGATGCCAGTCATTTTGTGAACATGTCTCAGTCTGCTGGTAAACTAAACGCTTTATAGAGAATACATAAATACATACATGGTGTGCAACCATTTGTTTAAAATTACATGAAGAGATGAGTATTTGAAATAAACATGGATATATCACACATATATTGCATATGAAAATATGAATATCACACCTGTAAATTGCCATAAAAAAATAATTTTCCTAATGCATTCACATTTGTCCAAAAAATAAAAAATAAAAAAAGGAAATGCCAAACAAAACATGCACACATGTGTGTGCATGTGTTGAAGATTTTAGCACTGGATAAATATTTAACATGATAGGGAAAAGAGGTAAAGGCATTGAGAGTGAGAGACAGAGAGCAATGAAATCGGAGGACAGAGGGGTGTTGAGCTGCAGAGTCTCTGAGGAGAAAAGAAACCTGCGATACAGCAGCAGTGAGCACACACTCGTTTGATCTGCTTCTCTCCTTTTATTTCCCTGTCTTCTCTTTGTTTCATTCTGTTTGTCTTTTTTCAGAAGTGAGAGAGAAAACTCAAAGCAAGACTGAAGAAACGAGCAAGGGATCGTTCTCAGTATGAGATGGGTAGATGGAACTGCACACAAATATTAGCATGAGCAAACAGACCATCTCAGACATGCTTTGAGACCAGGCACTAGATGTGGAGTGCTAACAGGGTCTAAACATACATTTATTCAGTCTATGAAACACTACAGTGCTAATCCCGTGTGGGGATTTTTAATTTTTGAACTAATTTCTCAAAATATGTTTGTAGAAACTACTTTAAAGGAGTTTTGACATCAACTTAAGTCATGGCATTCGTCTTATGAAAGCTGTTTAGCTCATATGAGTGAATTATACATGACTGTGGGCAATTAAAAATCGACACATTTACAATTATATTATATTAAATATATTAAATTATATTAAGGATAATAATTAAAGATAATGTTCAATGAAGATATTGTGTACATTTATTACCGTAAATATATCAAAATGTAATTTTTTATTAGTAATATGCATTGCTAAGGACTTCATTTGGACAACTTTAAAGGCGATTTTCTCAATATTTTGATTTATTTGCATCCTCATATTCCAGATTTTGAAATAGTTGTATTTCGGCCCAATAGTGTCCTGACCTAACAAACCACACATCAATGGAAAGCTTATTTCAGATGATGCATACATCTCAATTAAAAAAATAAAAAACAAAGTCCTTTATGACTGGTTTTGTGGTCCAGGAGAACAATTCTCTGAATTTCCAGAATACCTGCGTTGTCCTCTGCGTTTGTGCAACAAACTGCATTCATGAAACATATCTTGGAAGCCATGCAAGATTTCACTCTCTCATCATTGATGTTCTAAAATCCAATTTTCTATGGTCCTTTGCACCCCGCTATTTTATCAAACTCCTCTTCAGGAGTGTGGTTACCTGGGCTTGTCATTATTCCATTTACCATTAACCGCTTTTGTGTTATCAGCTTCCACTGCCATGCTAGTCTCCCTCATTAACATTGATTTCTCTCCCAAACACGGAAGGAGTGAGGTCCGGCTCACAACACCGCACATCCATCTCTTTCTCACAAACACACACTCATTTGTAATTTATCTCTTGCTCTGTTCAGCCTGTGTAATTCTTAGGCAAATATATGCCTTGACGCCAACCTGGCCACTGTTTACCTTGAATTTCTTCCCTCACATACATCACTGGATTCCAACGTGTGCAAACACACACACACACACAGCTTTCTTTAATCACCCGCCTCATTCTCGCCCCTGTTCATGTTGAGATCCATACGTTCTGCACATACTAATAATGTCTCTTTGTTCATTTCAACCCTTGTGCGATTCTTTTGGCTTCCTTATTTTTGGATTCGCCCTTTCTGTTGTTTTCTTCTCCCTCTGTATCCGTTCGTTCATTTATTCCTCCTTCTGCTCTGGCTCTCTCCCTTTCTTCCCTCTCTCTGTACTGATGTAAAGGTTATCAGTTCCTGGCAAAGCCTCTGCATTATAAATGAACAGCTGAAAACCCACTCCTGGGACAATTAAACCTGAGGCTGTTTAGCATGCAGAAAGAAAAAGAGGGAGGGATTGACGAGGCCGAGGCTGGGCGAAGAAGAGAAGGCTGGCACTTGAGCAGAGGATTTAGTTTGTTTGTTAGCCCTGAGTCTGCTTTGAGCACAGACACCTACATTCCCCTGAACTCACCATCCATGTGAATCATGCCGCCCTACAGTATGTTTACTGGAGTATTTGTGACTGTGATGTGCAACAATGCCAACAGTAATGATTGCATCAGTCTTGATTAAATTCGTGATGCGTCTCCATCACACCCTCCTTGTCTCTACTCCAGCTCCCTCATTTTTCCTTCTGTGTTCTTCTCTGAGCACTTATCCGACTCTGTTCACAGTGCATTCTGGGTAACTCCCACAATGCACTTATCTACTTCTAGTAGTTTGGATGCACTAGAAGGTTGTAATTCTCTTTTTCAGTTGTGCTCAGTAGAAAAAGGTAAACCAGACTTCACCCTTATTCAGAGTTTTCTGTTTGACATGTGTAAATTTGGAGCTCTCAGATGTGATAATGTACTATGTACTATTATTCATTATTTAATAATACTTATTTCACATGCAAAGATGTTACCCAATCATATCACAGTTACATTACCATCTTAAATCAGAGGGCCATTTATTTCTAAATTATGACTGTTTTTGATGTAAAACTTCTACATTTTAAGTGGACTTCAGGAAACATGATAAATATATATATTTAAATGCCCAACACCTTATGGCTTTAGAGCCCCCTACTGTTAAGTGAAAACATCACTCTCTAGTGGATTGCTGTGCATGTGTTGTTGCTGTTAAGTAATCTGACCTGTGCACATCATTTCGTACCTGCTCACCAAACTTTCATACCCCCAGAACAGATGTGGTAAATAAATAGAAGCCATTTGCCTTCTGGACCATTTTAGGATTAAACGTCACAGTTACATCACTGCAGGCGACTTTTGGCCCTGTCTGCCTTCCATACAGAAAATCATTGGTAACAGCGGAAGTTGGGCGAGATCAATGCAATAAGAAAAAAATTATTTTGTGCCTTTGGATGTCAGAATTGAATGCAAAAAAAAAAGTGTTCTTAATTTTAATGGAATACCACTGCCACAGATGCACTTTAAAGTTCTAACATTATGATTATAATATTTTCCATAAATTGATAGTAGTAGTTGTTTGACTTGTTTATAATAGTTCACTTTGTCCACAAGGTGTACAAAGATTTCTGGTCACTGTAATTGTGGCCATTTAGTTGGATCCTTGACCTATAGACCTTACAGCGAGTGCGGATCAGTAAACCTAACCCAATTTCTAAGGGTTATCTTATTAGTGTAAGAAAACCTGTCTTTTCTGCAGGCAAACCATTAAAATAATTGCAGATGGCATCTGCCATTTGCAAAATCATTGAGACATGCCTGCAGAAACACACACAAGAAATGACGTAAATGGCATATTTTGGATTAGAAATAGCACATATTCTTTTTTTTTTTTTTTTTTTTGAAAGGTCAAAACTTTACCACTATTATGATAAATTTAAGTGGATCACTCCACAACAAGACCGGAAAAATGAATAATGCATGTCCTTTTCTATAGATAGCATTGTCCGCTTGGCATAATTAAACCCATAATGCCCAGCTCCACTCAATCCTGTTGGATAAGCTCATTTGGCTAGACGTGCAGGTTTGTGTTTGTGAGTGGAATCAACAAGAAGAACCCAGAAAAGCTGCACTGTGTATTGCTGTTGGCTGCCAGGTGGAGAGAGTGTGGATTGTACTTCAAAGCCCAGGAGTGAGCCAGGATTGCTTCGGTTGGGAAAAGCCAGAAATGAGCAGATCATTTCTGAGCAGGATGGACATTTCTGTTTTATTTATTTTTTCATTTCACAGATGCAGCCCACACTGTGTGTCATGTCGTGTCCTGAGGTCATGCAGCATTTGAAGAAAGAAATCTACAATAAATGCCAAGAACATGCTCAGTGCCATCCCTTTTAGTCAAACAGTTAATAACTGACTGTGATAATATTTTCATCTTCACATTCCATTGGCTGTAGCCTAGTATATCTGACTGATCAACACTGTCTTATTCTTTTTTCCCACCTCTCTCTGGTCTGTCTTCCAGTAGTCAACTATCCTGTAAAAGGGTAAAGCTATGTGGGCACTTTAAACTGATATGTTCTGGCATTTCCATGGATTCCCACTGAACCGCAGGGCTGTCTGCCACTGTATGCATCCAGGGAACAGTGCACTCAACTGGGGCTGGAGATGATGGATGTGGCCCTCGCACCACTGGAGGAAGCCTCCATGTGTTTCAAGCTCTATAATACACCTACTCATTCATCTCTCTCCCTCTTTTCTCTCTCCCTCCCATCCAGCACAACATTCCCATATGCTCTCAATAATTACGGCCTGTATTTTCTCTCTGATGCACAGTGAAGGGAGGAACACGCCACGGATGCATTTGTGAAGGTGTGTATAAATGGTCTCCTCAAACTCATCTTCCTCTTGAGTGAGTAGCAGCAGCGCTTCTCCCTCGTTTCTTTATCTGTCTTATTTTAGACCTGCGATCTCATTACAAGGCTCTTGGTGAATTTTAAAGGCTCGATTGGACAAGTTTAAAAAGGAATGACTGAAACTGAAAGTCAAACCATTTTTCTTCTTCTTCTTTCTCCCCGCAAACACGCCGCAGGAGTGGCCGCTGAGCCCGGTTAAGTCTCTTAGCATCTCTACCTCCTGCTGAGAGACCTTCTCTCTGCACTCTCCTTCTCTCATCCCCTCCCATGCTTCTTTCTTTCTTCCACCCTTTGTGTCATTTCTTTTCTAGTTATTGCAATTCTTTCTTTTCCTTTTTTATTTTCATCCCTCTTTGTCAGTCCTCTCTTATTTTGGTCATCTGCTTTCATGTGGCAGTTTGAGAGATTGACTCGAAGAGTCTTTTTGGGGTATGGAGGGAGGGGAAGTGTAAACAAAAAAAAAAAGGATGATGGATTGGTTTGTTTAGCAAACCCAAGCATGTCTCATCCCTCCGCCCTAGATATACAGTGTTCCTTTCTGCAGTTTCTTTAATTATTGAAAAAAATATTCAAATTTAGAAAAAGCATTTGTGTAATTGATTTAACCCTTTCTTCAACGATTTCTCATTTCTAGATTTAGCGTAAATCCATTTACTGCCATCAAGCTTGTTTCCCAGAGTAAGAGTTGCTCAAGGAGATTTTACTTTTTGTGAACTCATAGTGCCATCTAGTGGTTGAGGGAAAGTAGGCCTACCAGTTTAATCCTGTATATCAGACACGTTGATAACCAAAGAAAAGGATACAGACTAACATTCACTTATTTTGACAATTCTGAAAAGAAAATATAATAATAATAAATAAAACTTAAAAAAGAAAATGAATTGGGTATTATTGTATTATTAGGTTCAAATGCTGTCAGAATTTTCCAATATTATTTTCACAAGTAAATGCTCCTTGTTTAAAGAGACACACCACAATTACACAAAGTCTTACACATAGCATCTGTGTAAATAAATATCATATCTGATAAATTGACTACTTCTTATACAGGAACTGGGGGATTACATGCAGTCAAAAAATTAACATATATCTGTGCATATTGCTGAGCAATAAGGAAAACAAAAGAGCTGGGAAACAATTCAGGTTTATTTCACATGTTTGAGATGCAGCTCATACAGAGGATCTTTATCCGGTCAACACATTTTCATTTATCATCATACTAAAATAACCAATATGAGTTAGTAACATGAATTCATCTTTATATTTATTAACCCTCAAATGTCCCTCGCTTCCTGGTTACAAATCTGGCCATTGGGAACCCACAAATTAAAGTATATATATATATATATATATATATATATATATATATATATATATATATATATATATATATATATATATATATATATATTATTGTTATTATTATTATTATTATTCATTAAAGCTGTGTTTTGGGGGATATGAAGTACTTTTGTACCCATTTACCACAATAGCTTGGATGTGAAATATCACATTTCTATGAAAAAAATCACTTTAATTATGATCAAAATTTTATTTAAATTGTTTCTGGATATTGATCTATATAAACTTATAGAAATTTCAGGTTTAGAAAGAATAGTGTAATGAACATTTATATCCAGCAGAGGCCCATAGAGATCCATTCGTTTTTCTGGAAGTGGCCACCTGCTCCTCCCACAACTTTTCTGATATATATTTTGTAAATAAAATACATAAAAATAAAAAAAACTGTATTTTTCCCTAAGGTTAGAATTGTTTTTTGTTGTTGTTGATGATTTTGATAATGCCACATAAATTTGCAGAAATTCCACACAAGACTAAAACTTGATTGCAGGCACATATTTATTTCAATCTAAAATGTAAAAAAATAAGCAGATATGAATGGTGGGTGGGTGTGTGTGTGTGAGAGAGAGTGTCTGAACGCATATGTATGTGTGTGTGAGTGAGTATGCTTGTTCCACATTGCATTTGTGCTCTAGTACCAGGCCTTTGTTTCTGTGTGGAAATTGTAAGATTTATGCTGGATTTCTAAAAATTTTCTATATTTTTTCTTTTCTTTTTCTTTTTCTTTTTTTACCATTTCCCATTAATTTTCAGTTGGGGTCGTATTGACCCCAAAGACCAGATGTGTAAAATAATAATAATAATAATAATAATAATAATAATAATAATAATAAAATGTTTGACATACCTTCAGAACAACTGAACAGAACAACTTTTTTTTTTATCTGAACAAATATAGAAAATGTTGAAAAGTCTCAAAATCATATTCCAGTACAGAACTTCATGTACTGAAAGGTGAATGTTTGCTGGTGTCATGGGATGGAAAGCCAGTGTGATTTAAACACTTCGAGTCAGATTACAGATGATACAACCTTCTATAACTGAGATTTACATTCATCCATTCTTTCTTTTTTGTGTATGCTCTTTATTGTGTCTGTTCTTTCAGATTCTAATAATATAAGATACTGTAATAATCTTGGAGATATATCATTATATATACTGTAGAATTGTTTTCTCATACCACATTCACTGACCTCTCAAAAGCATTTTAATGGAAACATCTAAAGCTGCAAATCTGTTAAGAAGAAGGAAGTCACAAGCTGAAATGAGGTCAGTGATATGGGATCTGAAAGCCACCACACGCATTTTAATTTCCATTTGCAAAACAAAGATGTCAAATATTTTCCATGTAATGCACAGAAGAAAACAAATATAAGCCATTAGTAATCTTTGGAGGATTACAAAATGAATTACTTGACTTGTGTATAACTGAAATACTGTTGAAAACTCAAATAACTGTTTAAATTACAAACATGTAATACAGTTATTCTTAATTGCTTTGGCTAAATTCTTGAATGAAATATTCTCTGAACAACTAGCTTCTTGTTCACGTCAGATTGGAATTTCTTATTGATTTGAGCAAATTGCAAATGCTTTGGCACATGTGTGCAAACTGTAAGTACAATTGTCTGCAGTTTGCACAACAACTACTTGCATTTAATTCTCACTTAAACTGTCAAACTCTTCACAACCTCTCAATAATTTTTCATTGTGTAAGCTATCACATTCAAAACAACCCATTCAGTTATGAAAAATTGTTATACATGCATGTATATTCCATAAATATCTGACATTGACATTATTTGTAAAGTCAGCTAAATTGACAAATGACTTCTAATCGAATCAACCATTCAACCATTTAAACAATCAAGTTTGGGAGTATATATATGTAGATTGCCCACAGAGGACTTTCACAACCCTGAACTGGGGCAACATGCTCGTGGAAGAGCAATTTGAAGATGTAAGAAAACATGGTTGTGATATTAGAGGAAGACATAAAAGAGGAAGAGGTGGAAATAGAAGAATCAGTGTCTCTGTTGAAATCAGAGCCACATTTGTGGATGATGTCATAAATCATGATTTAACAATGGAAAAGGCTGGTCTGAGAGAACAGCCTAAAGTAAACAGGTCAACTGTATCATCAATTTTGCAAACCTTTCATGGGGAAAGCAGGTAAATATGTATTTGTATATATATATATATATATATATATATATATATATATATATATTTTAAATATGTAAAGCATTTTTATAAACCACAATACCGCAAAGGAAAATGCAAGTTTATTTGTACATTCTATAGGACCGCACAACAACCTCACGCTAGTGGCAGAGCAGCCGTATTTAACCATCGGCAAGAACAAGAAAATTGCAACCTGGTCATAGCCAACCATTCCATCAGGCTAAGAGAGATCCAAAGTGCAATCATAAATGACAATGTCTTCACAAATATAAAATTCTGTCAGCATTTCCACCATATACAGAGTTTTGAAAAGACATCAAATGACTATGAAACAACTCTACAAGGTTCCATTTGAGAGAAAGCGTGAAGGAGCTGTGGTACCAGTATGTCCTTTGCCAAATAACTGAAACGATAACTAGGTTTTGAAGCATAAATGAAATGTTTTGAGTGAGTAACTACATTTTGCAGACATGCAATAAAGTTCTGAAGTTCCAGCAAACAGTTGTGAAATTTGCACTCACAGTTTAGAGAATGTTAAGACTGTTTCAAAAACAGAGAAACTGTACAAATTCCTCGGGACTGAAGTTAGCTGTGTGTTTGAGATATTCCCACACATTAGATGCCAGTCACCAGATCATGTATTATGGATAACATTTACATTGTTGTCTTTTTAATTTGAACCCAGTTTATATTCTACAAAGAAAATCATAGATAGATAGATGTCCTTTCAGTACATATCAGTATCAGTATTTTGTATCATTTTTATTTCTTGTATATTTATTAAGTATGTAACCATGTTTGAAAAACCTTGGATTAACTTTGGTATTTGACCAACTGAATGTACGTAATCCTTTACCTAAGAGTGCATTCTTATGCCATCATAGACACTGAAGTCAGAGCTTTGTAATCGGCTGCTCTTTGTCCGTTTGCATCCTCGTTTGGGGATGTTCAGTGATGCATAGCAAACTTCTATATGGACATCCTGTGGAAATGTTTTATATATTATAAGTAGATAATCATTTTCGAATTGTAAAACAATTGTGTACAGTTATTAGGTGTTTTGGGGGGGAGGGGTAGCTTAATTAGTATAGAGGTAATAGAAAAAATAATTCATCATTTTGACTTTGCATGAAATACAAATTAGTCTATATTCATTTATCTTCCCTCTTTTTGTCTTTAAGCAGTGAATCCAGACTACTACACTGTGTTCATACAGTACATTAATAGTAAGGTTTGTTTGGTTTTGTTCTGTGCTGTCTTGATAAATGATTAACATATACAGTAGATGAAATGTTGACCATTGTAAACTAATTTCAGACTCATCTCTTAGCACTGCATATTTGTAGGCTGCTGAGTTTACCTGTTCTTGGCTCAGCTGTCTTTGCGTCTCAGAACTGCTTTGATGACCTTCAGACTCCTTCAGCTCTGTGAATGGCAGAATCAGAGGCTTATCTCTTATGGCAGTTCTTAAAATATGACTCCCTCAAATATAGAGCCACAGAAAACATACGATATATTATTTCTAGTTGACTAGATATAGTCATTTGTTAAATTGTATATATAAATCTCACCTGTCTTGTGGCAGCATCTGTAGCCACAAACAAAAGCCAAAATGGCAGAGAGAAGAGAACATGCAGGACACACAGTTTGCAGTATCAGCCAACACAGCCAGCAGTCATGATTTAGTTCTTTCTGGGGGCTTTCTGAGGGGAGGACTGATGAATAAATGCTAATTAATGACCATAACTTTCAGTTTAATGAATTAGTTTGATTATATGAAGTTGTTATTTAGCTACTGTATACACTGTATACACACTCAATCCCTGACCTCCATTTGCCATTTTAGCTTCAAGTCAAGTGTTTGGCGTCTTTATAATTTCAGAACGGTGATTGTTTCCTGTGCAAATTATATTGGAAACAGATGACCTGCATTTATTTGAAATCTATTTATTTCAAAACGTACACTTGTTGTTTCCTTTAGATACTAATATTTGCACTGTAGGTGGAAATATGTACAAAGGCACTTTTTGAAAAGATACCACCTCAGTGAAAGCTTTTGTACATTTTTTCATTTCTGATGTGTAGTTAATCAAAACAGGAGAAAACAGTGTTTGTAGGTGTACCTACACTGTCTTGTTAATTTTGCATATCTGTATAATATAGGTAGATAGTTGTATCAGATATATAGAATTAATTCTATTTTATAATATTGTGTTATACCAAACATTGGAGTTCTTCTCAGTGCTCAAATACCTCAATTAAAAATACATTTTAATAACTTTTATTGTAAAAAAAATAAATAAAAAGTATTTAAATTAAATTTAGTGCATTCCCTTTTTCATTTGATAAACACTTTTATCCAAAGATATTTAATATATATATATATATATATATATATATATATATATATATATATATATATATATATATATATATATATATATATATATATATATAGTAATTTGAGCTGTATGAGATATTGTTAGAATTGTTAGAAGAAAAAAAATATATAAAAAGTTTCAAATATGATCATTACACACAAATTAACATAGAAATATATATCTTCATTTATTTTCTCTCTTTTTGTCTTTCCAACTTTCCAACTAATAATATTAATTTGTTATTGTAAAAAAAAATGCTACAGTAAAAATCGATTTCTTTTCTATAGGCAGAAAAAAAAACTATAGCCCGATACATCTAATTGGACATTTCATATTATTTCATAGTGAAGTACTGTTAAATGTAATTTTTTTTCTTAATAACAAAAACAACAACTCATCTTATAATTTACAATGACTTTCCTATTGTATAGTTTATAGTTTTTGGTATCAGTCATCTCAATTAGGGTTTAATGTGTTACCATGACGGTGTTTTTTGTATTTACATTCATATAACTATGTGCACCTTTAATATATTAGTATTTACCTCAGCTTGTGGTAAAGCTATTTGTGATGCACTTTAATTCATCATGTGTCTTTCTCTTTACCACCGCTTTATTATGGTGGCTGTCAGTATGTTACATTTTAGTATAGCAGCTTGGACATGATAGTTTAGAAGAACAGGGCTATTTGGTTTACCAGTTTCAGTTTTAAATGTTATTTTATTCTAGTTTAGTTTAGTTTAGTTTAGTTTAGTTTGAAAATTACCATTTCAAATTGTCAAGGAATTGTTTTTTTTTTTTTTTTTTTTTTTTTGCAGTGTTTACTTAAGGTATACATATGATCAGTTCATGCATTCCCTGGAAATCAAACCCTTCATTTTAGTGTTGCTAGCAATATGTTAGATCTCAGAAGTGCAAAAGATGGAAATGATAATACACACTTTGTTGGCAAAAAATCAAAAAGTAAACAAATGTATGTAAGAGTTTAGATAGATGTATAAGACTATATATCTTCTTTTAGTACAAGCATGTTTTGCTTCAGCAGATTATGAATTGCTTTGTATTTAACATTGTTTGCTGTGTGAAGCAAGCTTACCAGGTGAACCGTATGTGAGCTTTATGAGAGTATCACCAGTGTGATACACATCCTTCTCGAATAGTATGCCATTCTGTTCGATGGTTTTTTTCTCAACCCTTGAGCAATAGTAGAGACCAAGGTCTGCTTCAGTGATATTCTCGATCAATAAGTCATATGATTTTGAAAATCTGTTCCAGAGAATAATGAATCGCGGAATGGGTTGTAATAGGCTATTGTATCCAATGATGATCAGAGGCGGTTGGATCTGTGTAGAGCAGATCTTAACCCAATGAATTTCTTGTCCATTGACTAACTCACTGTCACAGGGAAGAGTTGCATTATCTCCAGGCCTGACCACCACCTCCACTAGCGTTCCGGAGACTTTCCAGTAAATGCAACTCAGTGCAACTACATTCAAACAGAAATGATGGGTTACTCTGAGAAAAATTACTGTGTATTTTTTATTTTTTTTTAATGCAGTCCTTCTATTGAGTGATTAAGATATTCACATCTACAGTTATATAAAAACCAAAATTTAAACTACAGATGAAATACATATTTAAACCAGAAATATGAGAAGAAATGACTTACTGATTGAAGTGAAAGAAACCTTCATGCTGGTTACATGTGTGGTGGTGCTTGTGGGTGAGGTATATGTAACTGTCAATGTGATTTCCGCCTTTTGAATAGTTTGAATAGATAATCATCAGTTTAACCATGCAAGCATATACTATACATATGTGTGTGTATTTCTTAAAGTAAACATCACAAGGATTTAAAAAACAAAAAATGTTTCGATGTTTGTATTGAAAATAGTTCTGTTAAACAATAAATCGCGATTAATCACATAAAAAAAGTTTTTGTTTACATGATATGTGTGTATTGTGTAATTGTGTATATTTATCATGTATATATAAATACACACACATAATTTTTGTAAAAAAAAAAAATATATATATATATATATATATATATATATATATATATATATATACATATAAACGTAACATATTCTTCTTAAATATATACTTGAATGTGTGTATTTATATAAGCATAATAAATAGACACAGTACACACACACATATATTATGTTAACAAACTTTATTTTGGATTCAATTAATCGTGATGAATTGAAAACAATGCTGTAGTTGTTTTTAAATACAGCACTATTATGCTCAACACTGAAGATGGAGGAAGAGCGAGGCTGAATTTGGGTCAGTGGTTTGAGTGGCATACTTGCATATGTGGACCTCAAAGACCACTCAGATACACAGGCGTCAAATATTTTCCATGTTTCTGTCTGACACACAAAGAAACCGAACTGCTGATATGAAGAATGAAAAAATACAGCAGGCATCAGCAACTGAAAGGGAAAAATGAAACTTTGACACTTTAGAAGTGTCATTTTTTAAATAAATAGGTGGAAAATATAAATACAATACACTCTTTTCAAATTAGAACTAACAATAATATACATTACTGCACAAATAAAGGGCAACTTTTATTTCAAAAAACAAAAGCAGGTAATGTAACTGTACTACGCTACACTTTCCCCCATATAGCCTATAACTCATAACATAGCGACTTGCGACATCTAGAGGTTGTTGAAGGAAGTTCACTATCAGATAATTCACCTGCGTCCGAATGTGCCCCGTATCCATTCTAAATTCTGTGACAGAAGCATTGCGCAGGACTTAATTTGGACTTAACTGTTTTATATGTAAAACTGGTGCATTACAGGCTACATGTCTACACATAGGACAAAGGATTTGTAAATAAACATGACTTTTGCAATTCGTTCGCAGATTAATTTTAATCAATTGAAAAAGCCACCATGAGATTACTTGTATGTCTGTAGTCCATAACAAACTACCAACAGCCAGAAGCAGCACTTAAATTTATTAGGTTTCCAATCCTCTTATGATGAGACCCGCTGACCGCCCTTGATTGGAAGCCTGGTATCCGGATATGAGCGTCACTAAATCAGCATCCAGCGCAACACGCAGCCGCTTTGGGAAATGGCCGGACTATCCAAACTCTCCGACAGAGTGAGATGAACCTGCTGGACACCTGACGAGATGATCCTCCTATAAAATGCGTGCAGTAGTTTGCACTTTGTCGGCCATGTAACTTGTGAAATTATTATGCAAGAGAACAAACCGGATTGTTTGTGCCAGCGGTATCCCAAGGACATAATGACTTCGGCTGTTCCTCGATCGGGATTTGTTGTCTTTTGCATGGTAAATCCAGTTTTATTCCTCTCTATACGTGACATTTATACTGAGAGACTTAAGCGGCACGTGCTTAGCATGTTGAACAGTACAGACTGTTGTCATGCTTAAACTTTATTGCTGTCACTTCGCAAACTTGTTGAACTGCTTTGGGACACCAGAATAGCCCCGTTTGTTAATTATTATATTACCGGGTATTAAATATCAGGAAGAAGAAAAAAAGCTCTGATGAAAAAAGAAGAAAAAAGAGCCATGATGTGAACTAGTAACGTTACTATTTAAATGCAATTCCAGCTGAATAGCTAGCCTTGTTTCTCAAAGAGCTGAACAAGCACATTGCATTCTTGTGGCAAATACAATCTGTTATCAGGTCAACGCAGGATAATCCCGCAACTGTTCTTTTCACATCGAGCACAATAATGCACGTTTAAGTCCCTCTGTTGATCTGAAAGATGCGGTTGTGCATTCAGCAGTGATTCTGACTCGAGATCAGCTGCTGAGTGTCTGGCAGTACTTCTTAAAGGTAAAGTTCACTCAAAAAAAATCTGTCCGCCTCAAGTTGTTTCCAAACGTGCATTGGTTTATTTCTGCTTTTGAACAAATAAAGATAGTTTTAAGAATGTTGGTAACCAAACAGTTGAACGGTAGCCATTGACTTCCAAAGTATGAAGAAGAAGAAAAAGCTGCAAGTCCGTGGCTACCGTCAACTGTGATCTGTCTCTTTAATGACTGAGGTTGAGGATTGTTTTCTCACTTGCAAAATCACTTATGTCTGGTGCAGGTTTCTTAAATCACTGACCAAGTTTGTGTTCATTGAATTTTCTTATTCAGATCTATATTTTGGTTAAGTATTTATTCTGAAAAGACTTTATTTACCTCCCATCTTCTGATGAAAGTACCAAAAATGATCACTCCTGCCAGTTGTTAGGCCACATTTCAGTAATATCAGTAATGAACAGTAATTTAGTTTGTACATTATTTATTTATCAATGATGTCCATCATATATATATATATATGATATATGTTAATATTATTATTATTATTATTATTATTATTATTATTATTCCTGTGGGCAACTGTTTCTGTTGAGGAAAAAAAAAATTCAGTGTCTAGTTTAAACTTGCACAGTAGGTGCACAAACTACTAGCTACTACTAAATATTGTAGAAACATAATTTTCTGTAAAGTTGCTTTGTAACGATTTATTTTGTAAAAAGCGCTATACAAATAAACTTGAATTGAATTGAATTTAAACTTCGTGCAGGCTGTTTACACCAGCTGCACCCACCAACGTGTGACTGGGCTAGTCAACATTACAAAAGACATCAGTTGTCAGAATCATTGGCCAAGCGGCAACCTCCCACTCTCTCTTGTGAGGCCAACATGGAAGTGACTATAATTTGTCAACTGGTCGCTAGAGGGTGGCTGCTAAAGGGAGTCAATCTCATAGACTTCCTATGTTGAAATGTCCAACTTTACAGCAGAAAAAAAAAACATGTTTACAGCCTGGTTCAAAAAAAGATTTTGGTCTATATAGCTAATTTTGCCCTTCATAACAACTATGAGGGGGTGAATTTTTGTATAACTCATCCGATTAGATTATGCTAAGCCTTAAAGTTCTGCACAATTAAGGGCATGGCCACTTGAGTGAAAAGTGGATTGCCACTGCTGTCACCACCCTCGTGCTAGGTGGATGTGATTTCAGCAACCAGCTCCGCCTTTTGGACCATTTTTCGATTATACTGGACGGTCGGCTCCACCTACTTTAGGCTTCAAAAAACACTCTTTGGAAATCTACGGATGACACATCACAGTCCATGTTTTTTACAGTCTATGTCAGTGGTGCATGTAGTAAAGCGTGTAATAAACTAATATACTAAAATAATAAACATGTTTGGAGAAACTGTATTTGAAGAGTAGGCTAGTGTCACTTTTATGAAAATGTTCGCATGCTTAAACGCCAGCAAGAGCCTATGCGCTCGGCTAAAGTCGATTCGTTGGACATTTTGAATGACAGTAGCGTCAATAGTTACCGTACCTGGTCAGGGCAGGGGCGGGCGGGAAATAGGCTCTTGCTGGCGTTTAAGCATGCAAACATGACCAAGAGTGCTGACATGATGAGTGATATACAGTCTATGGTGAGGACATAACATTCAGTCAAAGTGAGACCCCTTGTGGCTGGCTATTATGGCTACAGGTCATCATAAGTCCCACACTTTTCATAAAAGTGACACTAGCCTACTCTTCAAATACAGTTTCTCCAAACGTGTTTATTATTTTAGGTAGTCATTATCACGATAATCCATGTCCAAGAGTCAATTTCCTCAGATGAGATGGTTTTTATTCGTTACTTAATTGACATGATGCTCACACACACTGACCTCGTCGAGCTTTTATTTTGGCACTTCCGGCATTTAGAATTTGCATATTAGCTAAATATTTAGTTTCACCCAAAACATTTAGAATCAACATTTAAAATTTATATTTATATTTAGATTTAGATTTAACATTTAGATTTAGATTAAACATTAAATTTTACATTTAGATTTTACATTTAGATTTATATTTAGATTAAACATTTAGTATTTAAATTTATATTTAGATTAAACATTTAGATTTTAGATTTAGATTTTACATTTAGATTTAGCATTTATATTTAACATTTAGGTGTAACATGTAATATTTATATTTAACTATTTAAAATATAAAAGTTGACAAATGTTGTTGTAAATGTGCTAAAAAGTGACCGTCAAAAATTCATGCCAGTTTTTCAAACCTTGTTTGAAGCTAAAAGTGTAAAAATGTTGCTGTTATTTTCAGCATGAGCCGCTTTACAAAAGATGCCCCATAATTGCATGTCTCAGATTTAGGCTATCTATTCGCCCGCATACAAGCAGCTCCGTTTCATCTCAGAGACGCATTCTGTCTTTGCGCTTGCCAAATTTCGCCGTGTAAATAGCAAATCCATCATGGCGCAACTGGCTCTTAAAGGGAATGGAAGATGAGACTCTGATTGGTTTATTGCATGTTACGCCCAAAAAACACCCATTACTCAAGAGAATAGACCAACACGTTTAGACCATGCGCCCAGGCACGCCAACCGTTTTTCTGTCGTTAAAATAGCAAAAGTGGATTTGGACACGCCCTGAGTGCACCTGCGCCGACATGATTTTATGTTTACGCAGCACGATACACAACATGCAAAAAGACAGTACAAGTCATTTATAATCCGTAATTATGTCCCTGCTGGATGCAACAAATGCCTGGTTTGTAATGGGTTGTATTAGTTTTTTCTTGTAGCTACACATGGCATCACAGTTTGGTAAGGGGCGTAAAATTTCCATCACATGCTTGAGGCTTTCGGCCAATCACAATGCATTGGATAGCTTGCCTGTCAGCATACACCTCGCTTTTCAGAACGATGAGCTTTGTAAAAATCGATGCGTTTCAGAAAGGCGGGGCATAGAGGAGCAACGATTATGTACAGTATGTGGAAAATGTGTTTTTGGAACCTTAAACCACATAAACGCATTGCATTATACCAAATACACAACATAATGTTATTTTTTAGGAACGTGATATGACCCCTTTAAATGACTATCCAAAAATGACTAAAAAGCTGTATATTACTGGAAGATGCATCTCCAGTATTTACATCAGTTTATTCCAGTTACACCAATTACTGAAATTCAGGAAAATAATGTTAGTACATGCATACCCTTTTGCATTTTATTTATCTTTACTTGGAAAATATTCTGAAAAGATGCATACATTCATTTTAGTGCATCATGCTTAACTGTATTATTGTTCTCTGTTTTGTTCCCCTATTTGTGTGTGTTTATGTGTAGGTTTTAGTCATGATTTGTGCCCTGTACCCTGTGCTGAAGGCACTGTGTGTTCAGATTCACTCTGCTGTCACAGGAAGCTATGTGGCCGGATATCACTCTGTGCTGCTTGTCAACTGTCCCACAGAACAAACTGCTAGAGACATTGGGAGGTATTGTACATGCATACAGTGATACACACACTCACACAAAGAAATATAGAAGATTAGAAATAAGAAAAAGCTTTATTGTAGCTAATAATGGACATACTTTGCCTTCAGCCATCAGGTGACAAGTGTGTGTAATGTTTACAGCTTGCATGTGACAGTCAGTGACATACAGTATAATAAAGGTATTCTGTAATATGTAAATATTAGCTTATTTTGAACAGAAGTTGATTTACAATTGCAAAAAGCCCCTAGAACAGAACACTAACTTACTAATTGTTTTCACCTGATGAAGTTGACCATTTTATTTTTAATTTTCTGCTTCCGAATGTGGGAAGGTTTTAGACCACAAACTATGAGAAACCCAGATGTGCTTTCTAGTAATAACATAAGCAGATACTTCACTGTTTATGGGTGTAATACGCAGGATAGTGGTGTCTTTTAAACTACAGTATTTAGCAATCAACTGGATCTTTTTATCAGAATCATAAAAAATATGCATCAACAAACAAAAGGTTTGACAAAGGAGGCATCTCTTCTTTTATCAGATGCCTGAATGTATTAGACAAATATTGTGCACAAAATACTCACTTGCTTATTCTTTAAAGGGGTCATGAGCTGGAAAATCAAAATTCCCTTGATCAGAGATCACTGTGCTATAAAAACATTGAGGTTCAGAGCTCAAATGTTTCTCATTAGTCTATAAGCAGATTATATTGAATCCAATCTGCCAGAACTTCAAAATGTGAACTTTATGATGTAAAACCCCGCCTCTGCAGAAGATCAACGCCTGCTTCGACAGCACTGCTTCTTTAGCCGCACCCACCGATTATATTTTTATGGGCACATAAATTACAGCAAACTATTATTATACTTTCTTTAATTACTATGCTGTCCATAACATTTCACAATAGTTTTTACAGAACTTGCAAAACCTCACCATGGTCCATATCATAGAGCATCTCTACCTGAGTGTCATATTCCCTCTCAATTGCGTTAGGATTCATTTTCCCATTATACTCTTGTTAAAGAGCACTTTACAGTGGTTAAGCGATTAGAGTGCACTCCAGAATAGCAAGCTTATCAAAGTGCAGCGGTTCCTGAGGTTCAGAACCACACAAGTTTGAAGGTGCATTTGCATCTTTCTGATCCAGGAGAGATAATCCATACAGTTTGTTTAAAGGGGGGGTGAAATGCTATTTCATGCATACTGAGTTTTTTACACTGTTAAAGAGTTGGATTCCCATGCTAAACATGGACAAAGTTTCAAAAATTAAGTTGTACGTTTGAAGGAGTATTTTTGTTCCAAAAATACCTCTTCCGGTTTGTCACAAGTTTTGGAATGTTTTTTTTTTTTCGAGTATGGGTCTGTGTGACGTTAGATGGAGCGGAATTTCCTTATATGGGTCCTAAGGGCACCCAAAACTTCTATAGCAGATCAGAGACGAGACATTCACTAAGCAGAGCGAGAGCGAAATGTCACAAAAGAAGTGTGTTTTTGGTTGCCAGGGCAAGACAACCCTGCACAGATTACCAAAAAAAAAAAAAAAAACTGCATTAAGGGACCAGTGGATGGAGTTTATTTTTAAAGAGCATCAACGGAATTGTGCAAGTGTTTGTGTTGGTTCCCTGCATTTCGAAGATGCTCATTTTACAAACAAGGCCAAGTTTGACGCCGGATTTGCACATCGTTTATTTCTTAAGGATAATGCAGTCCCAACGAAAAAGGGTCACGATCGTGTGTTGGAACCGTCTGCGGTGAGTAAAACTGCTTCAGATATCTCTGTGTTGTAAACTTGGCTATCGGCGCGTAGGCACATCAAGTAAACAACATGCGATGTTGGCATCAAACTGCACTTTCCACATGTAAACCTTAAAAAAAAAAAAAAAGACAATAAAGTGGAACTTAAGTCATTTTCCAAAACCGCTAAGCAAATATATACAGGTTCGATACATACCACATAGAGACGTTCTGCTGTAGTCGTTGCTGCTGCTGCTCTCGGTCAGTTTCAGCCTCGGGATCTGATTCTGGATCATAAATATACGGATGAATCTGACTGTTAGCCATGGTTTGTTTTGGATGATGTTTTTCCTCACATGTCACAGCTTCCAGTTCTCAACGCAAAAGCCTACTCGCACTCGTGATTCTTTAGCTCCGCCCACACGCCACGCCTCCAGCCGGTCGTTTTTTCGGGGGGAAAAACGGTACATACTATCTTGTCTTTTAAAACTAAGTACTACTCAGTACTACTCTATAGGTACTCAAGATTAACAGGATATTGAGTGAAAACGAGCACCCCCCCCCCCTTTAATTTATAAACCATTAATCGGGAACGTGGGCAAACAATAATGGGATCTTTTGAGAGTGCACTCTTTAGGTCTGAGAATGGAAATATGTTTTGCCAAGGTCTGAAGAATTCTGCGTACAGTAGGTCTGTTGTATTGAGGAAATAAAAAGGGAAGGGAGGATAATAAGCACGGTGTAATGTGAGGCAATGACAGATGCATCAGGAAAGGAGAAAGGCGGCAGGTACATTTTAATTTGACTAGGCCATGGAAGCACCACCGAGGGATGTAACCAAACTAACAAGTGCTACAATCCAAACAATGAGTTAGAAAATCAACTATAGTCCACACTGTCACGATATAAGATCTTTCATATCATGGTTACTGTGGCCATAAGAATTCACAATATCGATATATCATGATATCTGTAAAAACCTTGTGTGTGTGGGGGGGGGGGCGGGGTATGAACAATACATTTATTAATCTCTGTTTATAAAAATAGTCATCCATTGTTCATGTTAGTTCACAGTGCATTAAAGTTTACAAATGCAACTTGTGATTTTAATAATGCATTAGTAAATGCTGAAATTAACAAACTAAGATTTAATAAATGCTTTGGAAATATTGTTCAATATTATTTGTTAACTAATTTAATGTTAACTAATGAACCTTATTGAAGAATGAGCACAGTGAGGCATTAAGTGCATGGCACTATGACTAGTTTAACATTTTACAAGTTTAATGTAGCAATGTGGTCTCAGTTTTTCAAGATCAGTTTTAATCGTGTACCTGTTAATATATTTAAAAAAGGAAATAAAGTGTTTCTGTGCAAAGGCTGTATTTATAATCACCCTTTACTTAAATATATGGATTTAACAGGTTAATATAACGTTTCCCATTCTAGTAAAATAATGACAGCTAATTATGAACATGGCTCTCCTCTGAGTAGCTAAGAGCACTGCATCTTCTTGTGTAACAGGTGTTAGCGTTAAGGCACAATACTGCCACCTAGGAGCTCAACCAGGTACTGGTGCTGGAGTATTTAGTCATAATGTTATTTTTATTTTTTTTCTCTGTTTCTTGTGGCGAAAAGAAGCTTCCATTTCAAGGGTGTGTTTGTGTTTGTATGCAAGTCTGCTAACATTCTGAGTGCGTTTACAAAATCTGGTCATCACCCTATCAGTAATGAATGCTTGATACTGATTTTTAATCATGGAATAAAGCAAATGTATATTGCTGCATATGATCCTGTTTGGCAAATTTGAACTTGAATATATAGCATTTTAAAATATATATATTTATTATTTTGTATATGCTGCATTGCTGATTAATCCACTGTTAAAACTTTATTTTGACCATAGGGTATTACACTTGCATTCAGATGAGCTATGTGTATGTGTCTATACATCTGAAAAAGTAAAGAGTGCCTTTGACTTGTGGTGCAGTCATATGCAAATACAGAGAAGCTAAATTCTTTCTCTTTCTATTAGGAGCATCATGGAGAAAAGGCTGGCAGCTTGCGTGAATATATTTCCTCGCACTACCACTATGTAAGCCCAGCAAGTTTAACCTTTCACCTGTTATGAGCTCTGAATCCAAATCACTGCAGCCTGAAGTGTAACTTTAGCAACAACATAAAGTTAACAACATAAAGATAATCTTGTCTGGACTGTAGAACTGGAGTATTGCGTCATGTCATCATGTACAGCAGAAAAATCTTTACATTTTCTGTAAGATATAAATGAAAATAAAAGAAAGATAAAATGTTCCAGTAAGGATTACATGCATGTATGCATTTACAAAATATTTATTATGTAAAATATCAATTGTGTATTAATTTCAGGTACTACTGGAAAGGAGAGATACGGGATACCTCAGAAATACTGTTGGTGTGTTGATATATTTATTCAGATTTAAGCTTTCCCATTCAAATCAAATGTTCTTATTTTTTAAGATGTTTATAATGCTTTAATGAGAAGTTATAAATTGTCTTTGTCTTATTCTACATAGCTACATTTCTTATTGTGGTTATGCTATGTATACTAAATGAATGACTTCCTTAACAGCTTGTGAGGACAAGAACATTTCTGGTGCAAAGACTTGTGACTTATATAAAGTATGTACATTTTTTTTTTTTATCAAATGCTAAATATTCACCCAACATGCACAGTTAATGTATTTATTTATATTTTTCCTCTAATTTCCTTAACATCTGTTTTGCTATGTCCATTGCTGATTTCTAGGGCTGTTGCTAAGGTGTTCTTTAATGAGTTGCTAGGGTGTTCTGGTTGGATGCTTACTGGCCAAGTCAAAAGTTCCCCAAGTGTCTGATATTCGGGTCTCACATGGCTCAGGTTCTTTCTCCAGTTTAAGCTTATTGGATTTGTTTGGCCTTTTGTCCACCAGGCAAAAACCATTAAAACAAGCACTTAAAAAGTAATGGCATACCTCTTCTCAGCAAGCCACACGATTTAGGATTTCATTTGAACATTTGAATCTATAGACAATGTATAGTGCATGTTTTGTTATTCACAGCATGTAGTGATGCATCACTAATCCAGGGTTCAAAATCAAATTGGCTGTTATATGAACCAAATTAAGTGACTGTTGTATGAGACTTTCTCATATGGTATAATGGTTTCCATGACAACAAAGCATCATAATCAGAAGAAAATTGTGGATCTGAAAAAATGCTCTCTTTGTGGTACCTATAAGCAGGTCAAAAAGATATGTCCTCTTACCTCACATACTTCTGAGTGACATGTTTACTTCCTGCATTTGTCTGCATTTATTTGAACAAAAATGCAGTTAAAAGAGGAATATTGCGAAACATTAACATACAGAGATTAACACAGAATAGTAGTTCAAAAACAGCATTTATATATATTTAAAAAGCTAAATAATAGTATTGTCTTTTTAAAAAATCATACTCACCCCATGCTTTTGAAAATAAAAAAGTAAAAGTGTTTAGTTTGCATTTATTCCTTTTGATATTATCACATTCAAAAACATTGTTTTAACTAGGACTTATTTGTGTTCCCTCAGAGCTGTGCATCCATATGACATTCCAGAAATCATCAGTTTTCCTATTGACGATGGAAGTCAACTATATTTGAAGTGGATGGAAGATGCTGTCACTGATATTTGACATCATTCTGCAGTACAGTGGAAAAGCTCTCTTGTTGGAAGCTCACTACACAGAAACACTGAGGGATCAGGGGACATGATCACAAATTCTCAGGTTAATGGGAACCCTGGCCCACACAATGTCTGTTAATATAAAGATAAGTGTATACATTTACTGGATGGATATGTGGAAAGGGATTCTGATGTGTTTTTACCAGTACTATTACATTTATGCATTTAGCAGATGCTTTTATCCAAAGTAACCTACAATAGAAGAACAAAAGCAATTTGTCACAGAGCCAACAATATTTATAGTATGCCAGGGTTATTAGACTAGATTTGGAAGCAAGCAGAGGAGTAATGCAGAGAGAGATATATTTAATTTTTTTTAAAGCTAAGAAGTAGCTTAAAAAAAAACCCTTTGAAACAGGGTTTCCGCGGGTCTTAAAAAGTCTTACATTTAGTTTTATCAAATTTAAGGCCTTAAAAGGTCATATACAGGAAAGTCTTAATTACGATTTCAAGAGGTCTTAAATTTGGGGATGGAAAGACCAGATTTCCGATATGGCTGAATATGAAGATTAAACTTCAAAAGGCAAACGTTATGATTTCATTAAATAAACATGCTTTGCTGCTTTGTGTTCTACTGTTACCAGGGAAACAGTTACATTCTACCAAACGCTCCACCTGCTGGCAGAATGAATGAGCATTTTCGATGAACGAGAGTTGTTTTGTTCAGAGTTCAGACCAATTTGAAAATCGACCCATGTTTTTGCCCTGCAAACACGCAGAGCTTTAAATGTGAACTGGTGGATCGATAAGAAGACAATGCATTATAAATATCTAAAAAGTATAGAGTTGTGCGATTTGGTCTGCGAATTCTGCTATGATATCACAATTGTTGGTTTAACTCATAGACTGTATAAAAACATGGACGTAGTGTCCGTGACGTCACCCATAGGTTTCCAAACAGGGGGACAGGGTTTCATATTTTATTGAAGCACCCCTGGGCGCCGCCATTGGCTAGCGGACCCCCACCTGCTGTTAGGATTCCATTGACTCCCATTCATTTTGGCGTCACTTTGACAGCGAAAAACTTTACATCTGAGGTGTTTAAAGACTCCATTTGTACTTTTTATAATTTTTTAAAGAAACACAAAAATGTATAAAAGGCATATCTTACGTTATGGTCCCATAGAAGCAGTTCTTCAAACTGCTGTCAAAAAACAGGCTAACGATTGCATCATAACCTGCGACTCTCTGTCGCACAGTAAAGAAATTACCGTATGGACAGGAGGAGAAGCTCACAGGCAATCTTTTACTGTCTGAGGCAATCGGGGGGACGCGGAGGCATAAAGTCAAGGAAGATAATTAATCAGAATACTAACCAAAATGTGCCCCTGTTCACGCTCGCCTTCTCTGCAAGATTCGGTGGGTGATTCAGATTTCTCTTGGCACAGCGATTAGAAGACTTACAGGTTGCTCACGTGACATCTACGTCATCAAGCTAAGTTTGAGTGTGCGCAGTACGCTCGACCCCCAGGAAGGGCGTTCTTCTAATTGACTTCACTGGTCTCCGTCGAATACAATGGGGTTGCTGTCTGTTTCTTTTACTGTCTATTTTTCCAATGAGAGTTTTTGAAACCAAAAGTGGATGGAGCGGGCCGTCGCTGCGCGTCACTCTGGGGTAATCAAAAATAGGCGGTGACAGCAGCGGCAATCCACCTGTCACTCTAGTGGCCACGCCCTTAATTATGTAGAACTTTTAGGCTTGATCAAATTTAAATGGATGACTTATTTTAAAAAAAATCACCCTCTCACAGTTGTCATTAAGGGCAAAATTAACCATGTAGACCAAAATCACGTTTTGCACTAGGCTGTAAACATTTTTTTTTTTTTCTGCTGTAAAGTTGGGCATTTTAACATGGGCAGTCTATGGGATTGACTACGCGCATTTATAGTGCGTTCTTTCACTGCATGAATCAGTGCAATAAAATGCATTTAGAATTATCACATACTTCAAGATATGGGGCAGAAAATGTATATATATATCATTTAATATAGTTAATATCACACAAAGAGTGCCGTTTCTTCCTCCAAAAGTTCAGCATGATCTCGATTTTATACAACAGTTCTGTAAAGAAGTAGTTAATATGAAGAGACTTACGTTTAAGACACCGTATTTCCTGTTTTTTATCTATTTCTTCAACAAATATATTTCCAAACACAGCCACAGCACTGATTTGCATCTCTGAACAACACAACAGTGTTTCGTTTTTGTTTTATTTTCTTGGCAAAAGCCCAAATGCAATAATTTGACTACAAATATGGTGCACATTTAAAAAAAAAAAAAAAAAAAAAAACGGCTTAAAGGTTCAAAATGGCCATAAAACTAGTTGGAAATTATTAATTTTGTTTATTGCTGTATACTTACCACACATAAGATGAAGAATATAAAAAAAATTTGGAGCCAGCTGTTAGCACAACTAGAGATAAGACAACAAGACACTCTATAGCAAAATATTGTCTAATTATCGTTATCGATTAAAATCCCCAATAAATGTTTGAGATATAATTTTTTGTCAATATTGCATACACCTAATTTATATTTTTTTACTTGTAAAATAATTTATCGATAATAATTGTTAAAATTAATATAGTAATGAATACTTTTGACTGAAATTTAAAGTTTAGCATTTTAGAAAACATTTTGGTTTTGTGAAAACTTGTATTTGAACTGTAAATTATGCATTTTATAGTTTAATATGGTACTATTTACATCGCCCAACCCAGCTCATATGGTATTAATTTTATTTGTGCAGGTCTTAAAAGGTCTTAAATTTGAGCTTAAAAATCCTGCAGAAACCCTGTTAAAAGCCATTTTAAAGGCTTTATCATTTTCAAGATGCCTTTCATACTTAACTGGATGAGACCGTTATTGTAATCTGTTTCAGTGACCCGAGGCATAAACTGTTACACCACATACTGAAGAGCTTCTGTTCAAGCATATATACTTATTAACCATTTTGTTGTGAATCACTTTATTATGAAGAGTATAATTTAAAGCTAATATTAATTAATTTAATTGTTAAAATATGCTCATGTATATTCAACTCATTTCTCATGATTGGTCAAGTGTTAATGTAGTGGTTGAGCAGAATTTGAGTGCTTGTTTTTATTTTATATTTTTTTCTTCTATCAAATAATGCATTTATTTCAAAATAAATAAACTGGATCTCTTCAAGTTTGACTTTGACAACATCACTTTTTATTGTTAAATGTTGTACAATATGCATCAAGTTCATTACTTTGCAATATTGCAAACTCTAAACATAAACATGCTTTCTAAATGGATCAGATTTAATTGCCTGGCTCGTATTTATCTTACACGACACATTTTTTTATTTTTTTTTTTATTTTTTTTTTACACATCAAAATATGTTGTCCAGTCAGTTTAGCAATCATGGGCAAATCCGAATCTGTTCCCTCAAACAATTTAACATTCAGAATCACTGTGTGGAACTATTGAGAAACTTGGTTTTGTTGAATTCGGTTTATGTCCGCACTCGTCTGGCTTTTGGAATGGTATTTTTCCCGAACTGTGAAAACACAATAGAAGTGCAGATGTGAGGAAGTGCTTTTGTGTGTTGGGATTTGCTGAAATCCAGTCACGATGAAGTCATTAATCTGGCCACTCATCTAGTAACCTACAATGACATGCTGATTTTAAAGTATAGACAGCTTTTTTTTTTAATAACATGTATGCAATATATTTTTTTTTAATTATCATTAAATTCAGCACATATTATTACATATGTCTGTGATATCAAGGATCGCTATCGACATTGTTTTTAAAGCTCCTCGTCTGTCTAACATTTTACATTTTAATATATTGCTTGATTGTCAAATCATTTATCAAAGATCATTTAGCAATTTATCAGTATATACTGCTCAAACATATGCTGACAGAGAGTATCTCTGTACAAGGTCACTCCTTTTTAATGCATACTTGACTTTAAGATCAACATTACCATATTTAAGCACCATCTAATGTAAATCCATAAAATGTGAGGCTCTGTAGAAGGATGGCATGGCACAAATAGCTTGTAGATAATGTAATTTGACTAACATTATCTATAGCCATGCGTTAACACTAAAACTGATTTAATCACTGATCCATAAATGTGTAAATAGGTTGTGCAGGAAACAAAAAAGGGGTTATAATAACACAACTTTATGTTCAAAGCTCTGCCAGTTATAAATATATCTGCAAGCTCTGCTTTGAGATGGAAGACACTGATTTATTACTTCAGCAGTGTAACTCTCCCTGTAAAACTATGCTGCCTTTTAAACCCATTTTCCGATTTAATCTTGAAAGCCTGGGATGAAATTTAATTTAATGTGATATTTTTATATTTCTAAGTAAATTTGTGAAAGGCCATAAAATCATATTTGAAATACATTAATGTTTGTGCAGGCTCTGTTGGTTAAGTTTTAGAATGTGGAAGCAAGAAGCAGCTTTTACCCAGAAGAATGATGTGCAGATTGTTAAAACAGAAGGGAGAATCTGAAAAGACTAATAATGACTGATGACTCCATAACAGTCCAAATGGCAGGCTGCATGCATTCAGAGGCCAGTTTCTCGAAGTTAAATCGGACAGGATGTTCCCACAGTGCTATTGATGAACAGGGTGTGAATTCAAAAGGACCAGGCACTGCCCATGCCATCACCATATGTGTTAACGACACCGCTGAGACCTCTACACAATAATTCAATAGCAGTGATCAGATCTTCTTCAATGCATTTATTCAGCAAAATGAAGCATGAAACCGTGTGTGACCATGGATCATGTATAAAAACACCCCGATGTGGATGAAATGAATACCCCTTCACAAACTCCAAATATAAAGGAATCTTTTTAAGGAAAATTATGCAGCGTACAAACAACAATAAGATGAGAAATTGATTTGTATTGTCAGCGCTCACCCTCTCATGTGATACTGGGACCAACAGCATAAACACTGCCAGTATAGTCATCTAGTCTTACTTTTCATTTTCAAATTAGACCAATCTACATTTTTATGTAAATGTCTTAAAAAAGTTATGACCAATCCAAAAAATTAGATGACTACAACCTGGCAATGGTTTCAGGCATCTTAATCCATCCATAGCTTTTCAGAAGCTCCAATAGTGTGAAAACTACACATGACAGCTATGAGGTTATTGCTATTTTTTGCTCAAAACTATTCTTATAAAATTCCCAAACTGGATGAAAACACAAACCATGTACTATGGCAATCATGTGTTACGTAAGAAAGCAGAACGTGTAAATTTACTGCAGGTTCATCGGAAGGTGCGAATTTTGATAACACAATTCTGATGGATTTGCAGCAAATCATCGGTCTGTGAGTCATCAATACTCAAAAACGTAAATTTTAGTACTTCGGTATATGAGCAATGGACATTGTTTAGTGATCCCAGTGATCACAAATTGGAGAAAGCATGATTTAATCTGTACAGGTGCCGCCTTGTTCTATTTGAAATGTCCATACCGATTGATTGCATGATTTTGTAACTGCATTTTATGAGAAACTGGTCAAATATTGAAGCTATATAGGCCTTAAATTATTCAAAGTTTCTCAAAATCAAATAAGATAATTATTCGTAATTATTCTATAAATGGAACTTTAACAGCTGCCAGAAATATCCTAACTGGCTGTAGTCTTTTATGTATTAACTCGCACCCTAAAATAATAATGACTGATGAGGTCATTGTTATACTTAGAGTAAAGCAAGACATAATGCCAAAAAAAACCATTATCTTTCGATCTGAATCTTGTTGTTTGCATCATAATGTCAAAGTAGCTAGCAGAATGGCTGACCTATATATGTGAAATCCTTTGTTTCCGCTGTAGTTTTACTCAAGTAGCCTCTCATGTATTGTGATAATAGCATGGCTGTGGTATCTTGTGAATATAAGTGATAGCCTATCATCAGAATTTTAGGATAGGGCTCCGAAAAAAGGACATGTGATCTAGAAATACACTATGTGGTATAGAAATGCAATGCAACAAATGCCTGCTACAGACAAAAAAAAAAAAAAAAAGAGCTGCATGGTCCCATGTGAATATTTTAACTTTGTATCAGCCAAGTGCATGTTCAGTTCTGTTTGCGACTGCAGTCAACTAACCACTTACACTTCTGTGATAAGCTCAACTTATGCTGCACAGACCTTTTACGTCCCAGAAATGTAGTGTTTATGTAGGTCTATAACCAGTGCAGCTTTCAGTGGGCGTGACAGTTAAAATGGTTAAAATAAAAATAGCCTAATAAAGAAACATGGAAGAATGAGAAAGTAAAGAGCAGGGTGTGCTTGTTATGAAGTCTCATATATCAGTTGAATTCTTTCTCAAGCTCAGTCTGTAACTGCAGGATGGAAAGGTAAGTTCAATACCAACAGTCGACTAGATTTTCTTCGTGAACTTCATTACATTGGTTAATACTGACCACAACCAGTTGCGCTTTGGCGAAGGATTCCGTTTAAAACTACAAACACAAATAAATAGGGTGACCAGACGTCCCGTTTTTTCATGGGAGAGTCCTGTACTTCAGTGCTATTTTTTGTGTCCCAACTTATTTTTAAAAAATCATGTTTTGTCCTGTATTTCGTTATTTTTTTATGACTGGGTGATTACAAATACAAACAAACTACAAATATGGTGTATGTGTGTGAACAAGGGTTCAGTAGAGAGGTTCAGATCAAGGGGTTAAATTTACTAACAATCAACATTTAACCTTGCTAAAATATTTATTTAATGTTATCTTTGTTATTGTCTATTTCATCTGCAACAACAATTTGAACTTCATCATTATAAAAAAAAAAAAAAAAAGTGTGTGTGCATGAATGACCCATAGTTGGCAGAATAACATGGGCTAGTTGATGACGACACGGTGATCTTTTGGCAGCAACATTACTACTTTTCTTTGCTACTTCTTTTCTCTCTAAAAACGGTAGGTTTGAAATATGGAGGATGTAACCTGTAACAGGATTTACTGAGTGACAGGATGCGTGTAATTATGCAATATAATGCATAATAAAGTTTTCCTACTCTTCTACTACATACTGGAAATTGTGTATTTTCTTCCCCAAAAGTAGGCCACTTGAGATGCAACATTCGTCCCGTGCTTCACAGCTGCGATGCGCTTGATGTCTCATTGGAGACGGTGGCTGTCAATCATTTTGTGTAGGCCCCTGTAGGTCCTTTAAATTAATTCCATTCAATTTTTTCAACGCCCATGAGCTGTAACACCAATTGAAAGCATCGTTTTAAATTCTCTGCATAAATTGACTGCTTTTTTAAATGTTTGAATTAATGGTGAAATAATTACAATGATTTATTATGGTTTACCTCATACTATCTCCATTTCATTTTATAAACATTAATTCAGTTTGTAAATAAATAGAAAATAAAATAGGTTGTTAGCTCATGTTATTTTTAATACTGACAAGCAATTATAAAAATATAAGTGCATATGTGTATTTGTAACTGTAACAACTACTGTAAATATGTGTGTAAAAACCATTTTTCCATTTAACATAACAGGCACTAATTTCTAGATGAAAATCTAGTGGAGGTGTTAAATCAAACTTAACAAGAAAACATGCTGCTTCAGACTATTCTAGTTTTTTTTTCATCTAACATTGATCTGCATCATCACAAATTAAATTCCAGATTCCTCGCCGTTACCACCCTCACCCCCACCCACCCCTCTGTCTCGCTCTCTCTCTCTCTCTCTCTCTCTCTCTCTCTCTCTGAAGCAACTGCAGCTGAGAGGACTTGGAACGTCGGGTCAGTAGCAGACAGAGGGATGCAAGCCTCTCTCAGAAGATTATCTTCATGCTTATTGGTTCCGATTACTGATCACAATGATGCAAAGGAGAAGAAACACAATGGAGAACCCTTTATTCTATTCATCTAACATCCCACATCACGGATGGATTCAAGTCTCAGGTAGGACAGTCCCATAAGAGGGGTGGAGAGTCAGTGCTCACAGTGAGAACAAGGGGACAAAATCTGCAATATTTTAGCTTAAGCTTTTTGCTTACTTTCTTATTTGCATTCTTTGCCCTGAAGCCTTTTTAATAATAATAATAATAAAATGTAAATCAGAACATCTACACTGAAACAGGCAAGCTAGATTAGTTTGTATATCATGAGAAACCTCCTCATGCAAATAAAACTGCTGTTTTCTGCATTAGAGAAATGAGCTTGGACCTCCATTTCATCACACAGTCATTTACTGTAATTTAAGCAGACATGTTAATTGAGGCATGTCTCTACATGGTACTTGTTGATGGCCTTTTTGTGCGGATCTTCAGTCAAAATCAGTGAAGAACACAGTTCAAAGAATTCTGAGGATTTGTCTCAGAGGAGTTTATGACATAATCCGGAGAAAACAGCTGCCCAGTAAGTCCTTGTAGAAAAATAACTTTCTAGTAGGTCTGTTTAATACTGATCTGATTCAGAATACTTCCACTTCAGAACAAGCCTGCTGGGTGGTACAGTTGTTGTTTGTGTTTTTTCATTGTATCTTGTACAGCAAGTATACAGATGTTGAGTGCTCATAACCTATTTCTTTTTTCTCCATTTACAGACAGTATGTTGTTCCTCTTTTCAGATCAATGTAATTTATAGTTGATAGGGGTTTCCCCTCCATACAGACACTCTGACACACTGCTGTGTGAACTGCTTTAAATTATCAAAATGATAAAAAAAAAAAAAAAAAAAATATATATATATATATATATATATATATATATATATATATATATATATACATATATATATACATATATATATATATATATATATATACATATACATATATATATATATATACACATATATATATAAATATATATATATATATATATATACACATATATATATATATATATATATACACATATATATATATATATATATATATATATATATATATATATATATATATATATATATATATATATATATATATAAGGAACAAGTTACGATTACATAGTAACAATGACACAAGATTAACTCATGTTTGCTTAGAAAAAGTTTCCAGAAAGTTTATGCTTCATAATTAGCAAAGCATATTTAATGCACACCTGGCTGCATCTATAGGTTTGATACCACATATCAATACTCATTTATGGGTAATGATACAGTTCTGTCTTAAAGTTGTTGGACATACAGTATATGATTGTGGTGAACATCTGTGGTAGATGCCTTCATGTTTTAACACAGACACACCTGTTTGAGGGTACATTCACATAAAATGTATTTAAAATGAATTTTAAAACACTCATATTTTGTTAAGGGTCAGTTTGACCCACATTTGATATTTAAACTGATTAAGCTAATTATGTTCTTGAAGTTTGACTTCACTTATCTCATTTAGACTCATGCATGCAAAGTTTTGATGACACAGAGGTGTTTTGGAAAGGCTATACAAATTTTGGTGCCTGCCTGCAATGATATTCAAGGTTAAATGGACATGGGGTTAAATGTACCCCGACACAGAGGATTTTTAAAAAACATAATAGGAGTTAAAAATTGCTAATTTTATATAGTTTTGGAAAAAGGGATACCCATGTTTTCAACATAAAGAGCTTTAATAAAGTGAGATGCAGGGCAGTGGAATGGATAATATGGATAATAATCAGTATATCGATTGCTGTACATTATAATGTTGTAATGCTTTTAAAACGATTTAAATGTTTGTTTGTTTGTTTGTTTTTTACTGGATTCAACCTTGAGCATTTTATTTTACATTTATTTTAATATTGGACATTAACAGTTTAATACTTTGTGAATCTTGTTCTGGATGCATCACAACTATTCAGGCTTCAAATCATTAGTACTTCTTCATTACCCAGTCCTGCTCCCCTAGATTCCAGTGTTTTTTTTTTTTTTTTTCTAATAGCAGCATATAAAAGGAAGAGTAAGAGTTAACTGTGCCAGGATGTGTTTTATTAGTGGAAGCTGTGTTTCTCTTGTTCAAGCTCTATCTAGAGTGTGTCTGATCGTGTTTTTGTTGTTATGTGTGTGTGTGCTTGTGCATGCATTCTGCAGTGCTTTCTCAGTTACCGTTTAAGAGCCTGGGGACTCAGTCACACACGGCCTTTCTTTAATACCCTGCTAATTGATTTGTCCTCTGGAAAATGTCAGTGGGTGTGAATGAAGCTCTCATGCTCCCCTCAGGCTCCTTTAGGTTCTTTCCTAAAGCTGCCTTCCCTTCTCTTTAAACTAAATGACCCATCATAAATATCCCATCATTCCGTTCTTCGCTCAGGTGAACGTGCTCATGAATTCCACTTCTGGTTAAATGTCACTGCCACCAAAGATTAAAGACATGGGTTGTAATTCCAAAGCAGACATCCTTTCTTTTTGTAACAGGAGGAGATGTGCGTATTAAAATGGGCTCATATTGTAAACTCAGATTAAACCTGAGCACAGATGAGGGATTAATCTCTATGTAGAAAAACTATGTAGTATTCTGGGGCCGTTTATGAAAACGTTCCATCTTAAAGTAAATTGATAGTTCACCTAAAAGTGAAAATTCTGTCATTATTTACCCACATCTATTTCTTTTTATTATGCTTTGAATGGCTTCAAATCATCATCTTTTTTGTTCCACAAAATATTTTGGGAAGTTCTTGAGCAGTCATATAAATTGGAGATGTTCCTCATGCAGTCAGTCAGGCTTTAAAGTATGTATATAGAATTACAGTAATTATTAGAAATCTGCTGTGTATTTTGTGAACCGAGTGACATATAATCATATTTGTAACTTTCACTTGTGTCATTTGGAAGAGGACGTAGATGATTAAATATAGGGTCATCAATCAGATGTGTAGCAACTGAGATATTAGACACACATGGGTGATTATTACTTCACTTGTTTACCAGAGCGTTGTTGTTCAAGGATGTTATGTGTGTGTGTGTGTTTGCATGCTTCAGTGTGCATGTATCTGAAGTATATTTCATTCATTCATTCATTCATAATCACATTGTTGAATTAGTGTCATGGTAAAATGTGTGTGTGTGCATGCTCCAAACTGCATGATAAATAAACATTCATTCTATCAGACACCTATTCTCATATGCATGCAGAAATGTACAGCAAACACTACAATTCCGTTCCTTATTGAGCTGTCAGGATGTGAAATAAAGCTTTATGTAAGCGCTTACACCTTAATGATTGTGCAATTTCAAAACAGATACTGCAGTGACCACAAACTGCAATCCAGAACAGCTGTAAATGGCAGGTTATGTTAGGTTATATTGCACATGCATTGTGACTTCATTGATTTTGAATGATCGATATCAACAGAGATAAAATATACCATATCAAGTACTAAGGAAAAACTACAGTACATGAATCATGTAAAGTCTTTTGGCATTTTACTAAAGACACACAGTGACATATTACTGCTGAAAAGGCTTGATCACAGTTAGCTTTGCGCATGACCTTATTGAAAATGCATTTGTAGGAGTAATTTCCTCTCGTCAAATTACTGGCATTTGTGCCATTATTTAATGCCCCAAAAAAGCATGTCTTAAACTATTACTAGCAATTGTTGTTACTAGGAGGAGGTACCACAGAGAACAGAAGGAAGAGAATTTTTTTTCATACAGAAACATTTATTTTGAATGCCAGAAAAACACATTGTTAGTACCACACAATGTACCACACAATGTACTGTGTGGTGTCTTTATTTCTTAATTCTTTATTTGCAACTATGCTAATTTGCTCTGTGCTTGGTTTATTGCGTTGGTCAATATGTAAATGAGATGTTGCGTCTGTGTTCTTTAATTTGCGCAGTGTTAGTAAAACACCCGCAGAGATTTGCCCTCCCTATAGGTACTGTTTTTGAATTGGAAATGTCCAAACCAATGATGGTGATTAAAGGATGACAGAAGTGTTTGGGTTGAACTATTTTATTAATTGTGTAAAAATATCACTTTTGTTCTTTGTGAATTTGTAGATTTTAATCAAAATTATATCTGGGGATATATGCTGGACTTCTCATGGACTTCCCATGCTGCTTTTTTTATTCTTCTTCAAAAATGCATTACATATGAATGTACATCACATAATGGAAGAAGGAGAATCCATTGCTACTTCTATCTTAATGAGATTTAAAAAAATATATATATGTCCATATGCTAAGCAAGCAAATTAGTCCACTTCACTCTGTCCTAATGTAGGAGAGAGTAAATGATGATAATTATTTTGTTTTTGGTTGAACTGTTCTTCTTTTATCAACCATCATGCTGTTTTCACTTTGAGCAAGCTTTCTTGCATAACCTGGCTTCAGAGCTAATCCTCCACTTACGCTTTTAAGCCACCCAATCTTTGAAACCTCTCAAAATCTCAGACAGCATTAGTGTTTATGTACATTTATATTTACATTAATCCATTTGGCAGACGCTTTTATCCAAAGCGACATACATCAAGTTAGTAGAACCCTTGACAGTGTTTTTGTTAGCGCTGTGCTTAACTGTTTAAGTTACATGAATGTATATTCTGTTACTCAAGTCACCATCTTTCATTGTTACTATATTAAAGTGAGATGTGTGTCTCTCAGACACTTATCACACTTGAACACAGCTGTCAGTGGAAGAGTAATGTCCCTTCTGCTTTGATCCTCACATATAACCCATGGTGATGGGTAGCTACACACATTCTCTCTTTCTCAACTCCTCAACTGTCAGAGAAGAAGTCTTGATCAATGTAGAGTGCCACGGTTGTCACACACTCTGCAAAGACAAAGTAGAGGCAAGCAAACTTGTGCTCACTCATACATGGCCTGTCACAGCGACTGTATATCTTGGACATCATGCTCACACCAAATGGACAGCGACTTCATTTAAATCTTGAATAATCAAATCAAGCAAGAGAGCGAGGAGTGAGTTAGAAGGCTGCAAAGAAAGAAATAGAGAAGTAGTGAGATGCCATGAAAGTCACGAGGAATCGATCATGTCATGTTGTCACTGCACTGTGAAATGAGTCTCATCATCATCATGCATATTATTCACTTTGAGCAGAAACAAACCACCATCTACTAGTATACTTTCTTTTCTAAGTCAAATGTACTTTTTCTTCAGTGCTGCTGCACAAATACTGACCATTGTTGTGTGTCTCTTGAATAATATAGCAGTTTGCTGTCAGAGTTGTGTAGCTTCAGGCAGCACATTTGTTTTCATTGTGACTAGATAAATAGGAAAGCTGTGGATGTTCTTTGAAAAGAACAATTAATCGGTATTGACTGCCAAAGATAACAAATATATTCCCCATCACACCTGTCATGCAACTTTTATTAGCTAGGAAAACTTGTTGTGTAATGTTCTAGGCTCCTTTTCAACTGCTGTATATAACAGAACAAAAGCAATTCAGATGTACAGTGTAGGCTATGATTGCTATTTTATTAAGGCTTTCATTATTTTATTGAGTTAAATTGCTTTCACTAAATTTTTTATGCAGTCTGGAAGAAAAAACACCATAATTTTAAAGCACCATAGAGATAAACTGAAAACAAGCATGAAATAATAATTTTCATTTTTGACAAATGGGTGTGGGCTGTGGACAATTTCACTGACATTTAAAAACTGAAATTGTGCAGCTGACTGCAAGTATAAAAATAAAATATGTCCAGAAATGCAATCAATTTGAAATAGTTGAAAAATGCATGCCTTAAGATTACGATCTTTGTACATTAGGCTGTCAAAAAAAAAATAATAATTGGTCAGCCAAGAGGCATATTCATTTAAATCATATGAATCAATAGGCATTGCATGGCCAACTCATTAGCCTATTATAAAAATTTTAAAAATCCTATAATAAGTTAGCCACCATATTTTTTAAGTCGTCACTTGAATAGTTATTGTTATTCATTACCTCCTGTACAGATGAGAGACTGCAAAATGCCACAAATTTAATAGGATACTGATATTGGATATTGGAACATTTAATGCTAAATTAACCAATAGGACCATTAAAGTTTTATGATTTTACAAAATTTGTCGAGCAAAATTATATAGAGGAAATTATTGTCAGGTGTGTTGATTTGAAAATGGGTATTTAGAATTTTTAAAGGTACAATTTTACAACCTTTTTTTTTAATCTACATATTTTAACTGGAAAACAATACAAAAGTACTGATTCATTTTTATGTATTTATTTATTTATTTGCCATGCCAGTGCTGGGCAAGGTGCAATGAAGAAAGATGGATGCCCAACAGAGGCACAGGATCTCATGGGTGCAATTTATTGCTGGCATTGGAGCTGTTTTGGCATAATGTTGTGATTTTAAGTGTGTAAAATGGCACATGTGACAATTTTGTTTTGTACAACTGAATGTTTGATCTTGGACTGAAGATGTGTGTTTATGAGAGACTGTGTATGCTTTAGTTCATTTCTGAAGTATGAGCTTCAGTGAGCACACACAGAGAAATGCGGCTTGTTGCCATACTGATTGTCTAACGGAGGAGACCAATGGCGATTCTCTAGAGGCAGAGATTGTACAGCTTGCACAGATCTCAGGGACAGATGTAATGAATGCACGCTAGTACACACGTGTATGAACACTTCCACGTCTCACAATCTCTAGGATGACCCTGATTCTCACAGATTCACTCCATCTTTCAAAATGTGCTTGCTCTTTTATTTATTTATTTTTTGCATTGGTTTCTGAGGCTCTTTTTAAAGCATTGAAAGGCTCACTCACACACACAGCAAACCACTAACACATTCAGATTTATGGAAGGTGTAGATAGAAAAACATCCTCCTACTCTGCTTTCTCTGTAACATTAATCAACTCTTGCTGCGGTCTGTGATCTGTAATTTGAAATGTATAAAGAACGATGTACCTAATTTGTGTTGACCAGCTTGACTGCCTTTCTACAAAACAAAAACGAAAAGAGAGCGGGTAAAAATGTGTGACAGTTAAATTGAAAGAGAGAAAAACTCTGCCTCAGTTGACTGCAAATAGTCTTAAAAAAACAGCGCACCAAATGCACGCTTGCTCTCATGAACATGGTAACGGCATGTTCTCACTCACACACTTACATATGCTGCTCACGCACTGACGGACTAACTACAGAAAGTGGCAATGAACAGGCAAGAGAGCACGTCCACCGATTTCTTCCCAGGTAAACGCCTCTGAGCGCTCCCTCAGACTGCTTTCTTTTCTCTCTCTCTATGCTTCTTTTTCTGTCTTTGCTGGTTCATGTTGTCTTTGTCTGTAATGCACTATCGTTTTGTAGAACTGGCTAGTCTTTGCGGGTGTATTTTTGTGTGAGTTCAATGTTTATTCAGTATTGATGCAAGATGCAATTTCTTAGTGTTGTGGCTGCACATTTTCAACAGGTGTGTATGTTCCTATTGCCATGCATTTAAATATATAATGCTGAGAATATTTACTGTTAAAAACTGCTCCCAGAAAAAAAAAACTGTACATATACTGTATGGTAAAACATGGTTAACATTTACAGAAGTCCCTTTGTGAAATTTCACATTAGGTTATATTTCATTTAAATGGGTTTGTTTCCTTATTTTTACTAGGAGTAATGTGCATTAGGAATTAATGTTTTTGTGTTACATTTTTTATCTAGTTCATGTTTATTGCATTATATTAGTGTTATGTTTTGTGTGTATGACCCTGTGCACATATATGAGTGCAGCCATGTTTTATGGGCAGGCCAATCTGATTCATCATACAGCTTTTTATCTACTGATTGTAATATCAGTGTGTTTTAATTATATATTATAATATATTACGATGTATATTTTACATGATATGAAAATATGAAAAATTATTTATAAATCAAAATGCTGTCCCATTATAGATATAACATTGTCACTGTAACTGTTCAGCGAATTTCTAGCAAACATAGCTGCTTTATTTTTACTGCAAGTTTAACAGGATATTTTTATTTTATTTATGAAGTTTTATTTGCATTGGAATAGAATAAGCAAGGAACATTAGGGTACCTCTACAGTGATTGATTGGACAGCAGAAAAAATCTAATACTTGGGAAAACAGGAAATTATATATATCCATGTGAAGCAGCTCAGTGTCTACGTGTGTGTTTGTGTATGAAGGAAGAAGAGGCAGCGAGTCGATGTCTTCTCAAGGAAACATACATTATGAATATCAGTGATCAAATAGTAATGGACATAGAGTAAAGTGAGTGTGTGCACACAAAATCTCGTCCCACACATTGTGTAGACAAATATCCCTGATCTTTGGAGCCTGAAATACAGTAGAGCAGAACACATGCAGACCTGAGCAGCTGGAGGAAAAGAGAGAGAGGGAACAGAACAGATCAGCTGCTGTATTACTCTCTGACCTACTTACAAGAATTCATCTTAGATTTTTTTCTGGGCTTTTGTTTAGTAATTGGTTACATACAATCATGTAATTAATCATGCAATTAATCTATGGCTCTCTTGTGCTCAAGGTTCACTTGGATGGTAGTAGAATGGAAAGCTTTTTATTTATTAGCATCTGTGTACTTTTTCATGAGTGATCATGTAATGTTCTTCATAATTTTGATAAGAATCAAATGAAATGGCACATTTGTGTAAAGAACATTTCTAGTGATCGCTTTTGGTTCATTTCAAAGATGATGACATTTAACTGTTTAGAAGCTATGGCAGGTAAAGTTTTGTCCCATATCTGATAAATCAGTGCTTTGCTTGTCTGTCTATAAATGGGGATGATTTTTTATTTCAATAAGATCTGTGTGTGTGTGTATGTATGTGATTTAGCTCTTTTCATGCAACATTATTTAGAGCTTAGGGTATTAGTTTTTTCAGTTGCCTGCACTGTGTTATCAGACTTTGATTTGTTATTACACAAAGGAACATTTGCAGGCTGATGCAAACATGATTTGTCAATTATAGTGTCTTATATATATTCATATATATCATTCCTGACCTCATGAGAGATCATATTTATTCGCATTGTCTGTACCATACAACCATAAACATTAATTCTTTATCTGCTTCACAGAATTCTCATTAAATCGCATACAATTTTCTGAATCAGTGTTAGCAACAAAACAGCGAAGCCCATTGTTCTGATTTGTTTTATTTGATTGGTTGTTTATTGAAAACTGAAGAACACTTCAGACACATAATTGATACAATCTCCATTAAACCAGGAGTTTATATTTATCTTAAATATTTATTTAAAAGGTCTTAACTGTCTTATTTCCCTAAAGCAGTTTTATGTTTGATTCTGAGTAAACCAAAAAATGTACAAATGTACTTGTTTGATCTTACAGGTTTGTGTAATGCCCAGTTTATTTTCATAAAAAGAGTAAAAATATTTGTGTAAAGTTTTTTGAGTAGTACATGCATTTTCTGCTTGTTGAGCTTCTGTAAAAAGAGTGCAAATTACTTCAGGCAAGTGTCACAAATTTAAAGGGGTGGCTGATTGCAATTTTTTAACGTTAGTTTGTAATGTTGCTGTTTGAGCATAAACAATATCTGCGAAGTTGCAGTACAAACAGAGATATTGTCAGTTAAAATTCTAGCAGTTTAATTCCTACAAAAATGGCTGGTAAGGGACAGTGTTGTGCCTGAACGCATTCATTGAAGGATAGTTCATGAACTCGTTCATATTTTGGGCGAACGTGAACTGAACGTGTTGTATTAATGCCTGATGAACGTTACTGTCAACTCGTTCATTCTGGTGTCTGTGAACGGCACGCTCTCTCAGGTTAACTTCGTTCAATAGGGTGCCAGATTTCTATAGAGCCTTCCAGGCGAAAAACCGGCTAAAACACACCGTAAACGGGTTTTAATATGTAGCTGAAAAACACCCATGGCAACACTAGCCACCAGTGTCGCACCACCGTCCGCCGCATGCGTGTTGCGTCACCAAAAAAAAAACAAAAAAAGGCATCGAGGCGACAGCAGCATGTAATTGCTGTCTGTGATTCTATATGGGCTGTTGCAATAATTTTGAAAAATAATAGCTCGCAGCAACATATGGAAAAAAGAACTATGAACTAGTTCATTTTTGGAACTGTGTGAACTTAGTTAAAAATTTTGTAGTTTGAACTATGAACTGATCTAGTTCATTTTAAAATTTGTGAATTGAACTTTGAACTAGTTCATGTAGAAAGTGAACTTTCCCAACACTGGTAAGGGACTACAACGAGCTTCTTCTTGGGTTTGTGACGTCACGAACCCAGATAAACCCCGCCCCCGGGAAAGGGGGCGAGGTCATGTTATGCTGCTTTATAGAAGAGGAAGACAAAACTAGGGGTGCATGTAAAAATTTGTGCATATATGAATCGCAAATCTGTCTTCAAACAATTCTAATGGATTCACAAGTTTCAAAACCAATGTTCTAAAACAGTGGTTCTCAATCCTGTTCCTCGCATCCCCTTGCTCTGCATCTCTCTCTCTCTCTCTCTTTGTCTCTCTCTCATTCAGATCGTCAGATCAGCTCAAAAAACTGTTCCATTTACACACTTATTTTTTACAAAGCAATGAGAAGTGTTATACATGGATGCGCGTATGGTTGTTGTGCTATATTAAAGCTTTAATCAGAATAAAACTGTATATTAAAAGCTAATAGAAAGCAGTAGCATTTACAAACAACAGTGCATCTAAAAGTATGAGACAACAAAAAACAAACATAGCAATAAAAGCAGTGCTTGCACAGGATCTGCATGATTCTCTTCATTAATATTCTCTGCATCTCAATATGGCTCAAATTGATAAGCAATATAGAGGACGTCAATGTTTACAATACAAACGGAGCACATTCTGAGCTTGAAAGGGGCGGGATGTTCAGACACGCTCGAGGCTGTTTAGTAAATCACAACACACTGAGCCAGCTGACCAATCTCATCATAAAGGTAAATGATAAATGAATACAATGATGAATGAATGAAAAATGTTTTTTTTATTTATTTATTTATTTATTTTTTTTACTTAGCATGAACACATGTTAGACTGCACCCTATAAACACAATCAAGCCTAGAAAAAAAGCTATAAATCACCCCTTTAAGCTTAGGTGCCTTATTAAACAGAGCAAGCTTACCTGGATAGTCTTTGTTTTCTACAGTATATGTTTTAATTTAAAAATGAATAATTGAACACGTTTTAATAAAATGAAATGATGATTCCAAATGATAACCACTGTAATATGGGTAAAATGAACAAATCTTTCTTTTTCTGTTCTTAAAGGGGTGTTTTAAACTCTACTGATGGGCCACAGAGACACATTTCAGCCAATGAGGACAAGAGACACTCCCCTGTGTCTCCTTCATGTCACACTTTAATCTCTCTTTTCTCCCTCTCTCTCTTATGCCATTTGTATTTTGCTCCCTCTCTCTTCCCCTCCCTTGTGTGCATGTTATTGCGCTGATAAGGGCTTCGCTTTGGCAGTGGCATAAAGTAATCTCCTTTTTAATGTGACCGCATTATGAATGGATTCAGCAGATTAAATAGAAAAAAAGGCAATAATTCTAAAATTATTAACATCTTTTAACAGAAAATGGTATAAATTATTTGATAAAATCAAAGCAGTGGTCATTACGAAGTGCTTATTTAGAGAAGCAGAAAACTGCCTGCTAAGATTAAAAGACCAATTGCCCTTCCAATAATAGCATGAAGCCATAATCCATTAAATGACACTTTGAAGTAACTGAAAATAAAATCAGCCCCTAATTTCTTGACAGGAGAAGGAATGAACCAGCAGATCACATTTAATTACCCACCTTGTGCACCGTGCTTAGTTTGAGTAACAACATGCTGTCAGGGATCCAGGACCTGATATACTGAGGATTTACAGGAGCTAAAATGCTTTTCTTCTTTATCTGAAGACACAAGTTTTGCTGTTCCAAATCCTAATGAGCTGCCTACATAGACCAGCGGTTCTCTAGTCCTCGTGAATTAATGTTTCAAAGTGAGGTAAACTTCAACAGATTCCCCTGCTCAGGGAGAAGGGGGCAATGAACACTGTGTAGGGACCATGTCAATGGGAACACAGTTCATGCACAGAGCTCACTTATAACGAGCTGATTATCTGAATCAGGTGTGTTAGGTGTGTTAAGAAAAATAGTGACATAAAAAATGTGCAGAACAGGAGGTCGCGACGACTGGAATTGAGAACCACTGACAAAGACAGCGTTATAGGGACACTGTCAATGTGAAGTTATTCAACAATAAGCTGCCTTTCAATGTTAATATATATATATATATATATATATATATATATATATATATATATATATATATATATATATATTTTTTTTTTTTAACCCAGCATGTATTTGGATATATTCAGAAGAACAAATGGGTAGGCTTTCTTTTAGTTTATTTAAAGGAGCCATCAGATGCTAAATTCACTTTTATATGTTGTTTGAACAAATGTGTGTTGGCAGTGTGTGTACACATCTAGAGCGCATTAGTGTTTAAAGCAACATGCAACAATATTGACGGCTTCCAAGCTGATTTTGTCACAGTAAAAAGGGTGTCGTTTTTCGCTAATTTAAATTTTTTTAATTTGGGGGGCATTTTTTCATTTTTCCAGGACAGTTAGCGATATGACAGGAAGTGTGTGGAAGAGAGATGGGGGCTGGGAACAGTCCTTGAGGCGGGATTCAGTCCTTGAAGGGGTCCTTGAGCGCAACTGCACTGAGAAAATGCACCATTGAGAAATATTATAGACTTTTCATTAAAGCCCAAAAGAATCGTATCAACTTGTGGAAAATTGGCATCCGATGAACCCTTTAAATATAAAAATGAATTATATGTAACTGATTTATTATACATTTACCAAATGTGTTACACCACTTGTTCCTAACCCTGTTCGTGGAGGCAAGCCGAAACTGCATGTTTGCATGTCTATTTAGTCTAACACGCATGTTTCAGATCATCGGCTGATTAGTAGAGACTCCAAGACCTGAAATTGGTGTGTCATAGAAAGGAGGCATGCAAAATGTGCAGTGTTGAGGTGCCTCCAGGACCAGACTTGGGAACCACTGTGTTCCACTTTCATTCGTGTTATGCTATGCTATGCTATGATATGCTATGATATGCTATGCTTTGCTTTGCCTCACCAAGCACATGCTAAATAAAATTATTTTGTTGTATTGATAGCCCTGATTTTGTTGATTGATTTTGAAAGCATAAAATATATATTAATTAAATTAAAAATCTGTTTTAAAGGTGCATTCATCTGATATAACTCTAATAGTGGGTAGAAACACATACACTGTCATTGTCTATCTAGAGCATTTCAGTACAGTAATTTGTAAGGTTCCAGTTTAGTAATTGTATACTTTGAACAGAGGAAACGTTTTTTAAAAAGTAATATCATTGTATTAAAAAACGTTTTTGTAGCCTTTATAAACTTATGTTAAAGTAGTTGTCAGTTGCTTTTGGCACTAAACATGGAAGTGTAATAATTCTAATTCTTGTTTCCAGATAGTATTTTTCTTGGTCCGGTATTTGTGCTTTGAGGAGAACAGATTGGCCACTTCAGAGCTACCACTATCTTGGGAGAAAAGTCACTACTTCTAGCAATTTGTGTTTAGCCATATGTTCCTCTTTCTAAAGCAGTGTGTGGGTTTGTGTACATGATAGGCTTGTAATGGTTGCCTTTCACGCTCAAATCTCTGAGCTGTGTGTGTGTCCCTTTGAGGAGGCTATTAAGTGTATTGCCTATATCTAGCAGGCATTGATTGTGCAGTGTCCGGTGTTCACAATGATTCTACACTGCTAATCGCATCCGCACAATCACATTAAAATTGAAAGATAAGACTTCTCTCATCACAAGATTACAGGATTTAATAGTGCACAGAGTACTCTTTCAGAAACATTATTGCTTATGGTTACAATAATGAAGATAGTAATGGAGTTGACTAAGATATGAGAGATGAAGAAAAATATAGATCTTTTTTACACAAGCACACACGCACACATACACACACACACTTCTGTTCTGTATGCTTGCATGTGCAAGAGTTTAATACAGTCAGATGAGTCTTAAGCAGGATTTGTCTTTGCATTCCATGTTTTCACTAAACTGTTTCGTTTTTTGAAGGCAAGAGGTCATGTGACATCCTTTGTTGATTGTCATTATTTCCTGAATTCAATTTCTGTGAAGTATTTCTAATAACTTTAACTGCCAGTTGGAAAAGAAATTCTTGCAATCACACTGTGATGTTGTGGAAGTGAATGACTGTGCTTTCCAAGCCACGTGAAGTGTGTGATTCTGCATCTTCATACAAATATTTTTTTTTTTAATGACACTTTTTCTGACAGAATAAGGGTTCTTGAATGGGTTCTTTGAGCATAGAAACATCTCAGGAGGTCAGATGTAGAAGCTCACTCAAGATGACAATGTTCTGTTCACATATTGCTGTTTCATATTTTATACCTTTGTCTCTGATGTTTTACCTATACTGTTATTGGCACACAGTAAAGTATAGTGTTGTAAAATTAGTTGTAAAATTAATGTAGTGAAGACTAAGTCAGTAACATCTAGGGTTGCAAAATTATGGATATTTTCAATCTGGAAACTTTCCATGGGAATTAATGTAAATATATAGGATTTAACAGAAATTAATGGGAATAAACTGGAAATGTGCAAAATTGCAGGACCTAGGGACTTAAATGTAGGTGAGAAAAAAATCTTGCAGCATAATTTTGGTTAAAACAACCTGATTTAATGCAATTTCAGTTTAATTTCTACCCTACATATTGCTCAGTCACATGCACACAGCACACTGCTCACTGCAGGGCTATTGAGGCCACACCCCCTAAATGCACTGTGCTTTCCTCCATAACATGAACAGATCATTTCTTAAATCCTGCACACAAAACATAAAAATGTCCATCTTGGTAAGTATTAATGTATAAATTAATATTACAAACAAATAGTTTAAAATAGTTTAAAAAAGGCTGTGTGTAATATACTGTGCAACTTAATTAGGCTAAACCATTGTAAAAAAATACATGTACACATGTACACTGACTGAACAAACCATATAGACTGGAACAAACATTTAGGTGAGATAACAATAAACAGAAGTCTTAAAAATGACCCTCCTCCACACACAATGCCCTCTAGTCACCTAAGAGGGGAATTCCCCTCCAGTTTCTCTGAAGACACACTTGCTGCATTTGACCCCAAAGACAACATCTACGTTTTTATATTTTTAATATATTTGATCTATAGTATTCATGTTTAACTAGTAAATACCAAGTGTTATTACAGTAGCTAGCTAGCCAGTAAAATCAAGATATGACAAATAAAAGCGAGTTAGTACTTTTATTTGACAATTTATGAGGAATAAAATAGCTCACGCTGTGATGCTCTTTCAGCTAGCCAGTTTTCTGTTATCATACAGGAGTACAGTACCGGGCAAAAGTTTGGAAAAATGACTATTTTAAACATTGCATATCTTTTGCTCATCAAGCTTTCATTTATTTGATAACAAATACAGAACCAAACGGTAATATTGTGCAGTTTTCCTGGCATCACAATTTAAGATAATGGACTCTAAAAAATGCTGGGTTAAATACAAACCAGTGTTGGGTGAATTATGGACAAACCTAGCTATTGGGTTGTTTTGACCCAGTGGTTGGGTTACTTCCTGGAAGCTTGTGTTAAACATTTAAACAAACTGCTGGGTCAAAACAACCCAATAGCTAGGTTTGTCCATATTTCACCCAGTTAGAGTGTGGTTTTCTGTTATATATATTTTAAAGGTGCTGTATGTAGGATTGACACCAAGTGGTTGAACTAGGTATTTCAGTCCTAATTCAAAATATTGGAGAGGGTTTTTTTCACCCGGCCCCTCCTCCTCAGACTTGAGGCACACACAGGTTACCAGATTGATGACACAAAGCAAGAACTAGTGCACTTGGCGATGAATGAAATGAAATACGCCGTGTTTCCTGCAAACTGGCAACCCGAGATTGCAAGAGACAGTACAGTTGGGTAAACTTGGGCAGGTTTCACAAACCAAAACAAGTTCATTTTCAAAGGACAATAACTGACTGTAGCATTGTTCTTCAGATAAACAAATGTGTTAACTTAGCATGTTTCTTAAATATCTGCAAAGTATTACGGTATTTTTATGCTTTAGAAGAGTCAAAAACTTATATACATCACCTTTAAAATTATTTTTTTCTGTGATGCTAAGCTGATTTTGAACATCATTACATCATTCTTCAGTGTCACATGATTCTTCAGAAATCATCCTAATATGCTGATTTATAATCTTACATTTTGGAAACAATTGTACTGTTTAATTTTTATGTATGTTTGTATATGATAGTTTGATAAATTGATAAAACCCTGATAACATCAATATTGATTTGGATGTTATGATGATTCATTTAAAGTTCAACTAGATTTAAATTTTAAATATTTAAAATTGTACTTTATTATTATTATGCTCTGACAAATCATTTTAACTGACTATATATATACAATTCAAAAGTATTTTTTTTTTTATTAATCAAATTAATTAATAATACAATAAATTCAGGAAGGAGGCAATAAGCTGATCAAAAGTAAGAGTAAAGATTTATAATGTTACTAAATCATATTTATTGGTGTTCTTTTAATGTTTTTATTCATCAAAGAATACTGAAAAAAATATATCACGAAAATATAAAGCAGCACAATTATTTTTTAACATTAATAAGAGATGTTCATCTCATGTTCAAATCAGCACATCTTTCTGAAAGATCATGTGACACTGAGGACTGGAGTAATGATGCTGAAAAAAATGCATTTAAAATATACATTACATTAGAAAAATGTAACAGTGAATGTTATTAAACAATACATTAATCTGTAATGTTTCATAGAGCGCCCATGGACAGTTTCCATTCGTAAAGGACACAAAATGTAACAGCTAACTTCAACTAATTAATTATTTGGCTGTAAAAAGCTTTTTACCTTCATTCATGAGAAGCAGAGGTTCGCCATGAATGAGAATGAGAACAGAGTCCAGCGCGCTTGTTCAATGTTCTGAAACGAGATGAGATTGTTAACGTTCCATGCGGCAAGTCGATGTCTCCATATGAAATGCAAAAAAGCAACACTATCACAGAGTTGTAATTCACTTTACTTATGTTCTCCATATCACACTCAAATTAACATGGCAATATTTCTTGCTCACTGGGTGAATTATTTGGAAATCTCATTGTGGCAAAAGCTGGAGCCTCATTACCATATAAATGTGTTCCGAGCGCTCTTGTTTCATTTGGAAGACATGTCTGCTACAGGTTCAGGAATTGTTTGCTTTTCAGATCTTGCAGGATTTTGTTTGACCTTTGTAAAGAGGAGGAGTAAATGGAAAGGCACAGGCCCGTCTTTAAATACATGATCCAAACAGGAAGCCTGGCAGAAATCTGGCTCTCATCTTTTCTGATTTTGTGCTTTTTTGTTGTACTTCTCATCATTCTCTATTTCTGGTCTTTCTTCTGTCTTGTCAGATATGAGGGGTCCTGCAGGCCACTGGATGTCTTGTGGTCACCCGTGTGCTGAACGTGCCGTGTGGAACTCCAAGTTCTGTGTGGTCACTGACTATCAAATGCTGCTGCTGGACAAAGAGGAGGTATTATGCAATGACACAGAAAGAGCCTTTTCTCATATTCTTTGCATGCCCTTACAGTTTTTCTTAACTGGCTTTGGTATTTAAATCCGTTTCAGGTGAAATGTTAGTGCTAAATATACAGTAAGTGTAAACCGGGTACATTTGGGTCATTGAAACCAAATCATGTTGTGTTTAGAAATGCATGTGATCTCATTGCGCATGTCATATATTTATCACATATTGAATATTTACTAACATAGTGATTTTAGTCAAATATTTAGCTGCAAATGTCTTGTTTGTACTAAGATTGAATAAAAAGTATATTTGGGAGTAACAGTGGCAATTTATTTTTACTTTTTTGCACTTGAAAAATGAAACCACTTTTTTCTGTTTGGAGACAGCAAAATCTTGTTTTGTTACTTGAATACTTATAATAACTACCAGCAAACTTATATAACTTTATATATATATACAAAATATTTCTATTTTAAATTAATGCTGTTATTTTGAACTTTCTATTTAAGGAATTATTAGGAATAAATTACACGTTCACTTTGTTTTTTTGCGCGGTATCAAATACTGAAAATGAAAATCCCAAAATCCAGTGTTTTGAAAAAAGAAGGGAAGAGGCAGAAGGGCAAAGTATTTTGTGTTGGTTGTGACTGAGCTAGTCCAAGCACATGAGAGCAAATAGCATGTTAGCTGTGTGTAGTTTGTCATTGTGACATGTGCAGAAGTGCGGTACATCAGCAGGCTCCCTGAGCTCACTTTTCGGCCTGGCAGCCAAGACACACGGCGTTCCACAGAGGCAATCAATAGATGGCCCACGCTTGCAAAGAATATATGCTGTGTACTGTGGTCGATAAAGCATTTTCCGCTCACCCATAGCTCACGCTGTATGTCAAATCCTCTGTTATCAGCCAGAGAGCAGTGCTGTAATAAATCTCCACTCCTCTATTACTGGCCAGACAGAGCAGTAGTAAATGATTCTCTGCTTGAGGCAGAGCAAAAGACAGATTCTCTCCTGGCAATACCAGATCTTTAATGCTTAATAAATTTGTTCATGTACTTACTGTACTTATAGGATGATTCCCCCCCCCCCATTCATTTATTTAGAAAATCATCCTTGATGTTGCTACATGAGCACAGCTAACACACACCTAGAGCCTTGAGCGGTCTTATTTTGTTAAAAAATAACATCTTTTAACATCGGTTCATTTGATAAGTAAACTAAATGAATTAATGAACAGTGTTGTCTTTATCCACAAATAAAATACTGTTCTTGTGCTAGAAATGTATGTTCAGACACATCAGTTTTAGTCATATAAAGTACAATGTCTTTTAATTCAGTTTACTCTATTAGGGAAAGAAGAAATGCTTTGAGGTTTTTACACAAGATGTCAAAATATGATGTAGGTAAATATTTAGGTATATGTGAGTGTACTTAACCATTATTCGGGAACACATTTGTAGACATAGCTAAATCTGACAATCTTCTTTTGGGAGTGTTCTCATTTGTAGAAACTGTTTAAATATAATATTTTTTTAATTGTAAAAGTGCAGAAAGTATATATTAGGGTGTGGGTAAGGGTAATGGTTTATACTGTAACAAGGCAAGGCAGGTTCATTTATATAGCACATTTCTTACACAATGGTAATTCAAAGGGCTTTACATAAAAGGAAGTAAAATAATCATTAAAAAAATCATGACATTAAAACAAAGACTCTAAAAACTTTTTTAATTGATTAAAAAAAGAAATACAGAAAATGATTCTATATAAAATATAAGTTTGGACGTAGCACAGTGCTCATTCAATAAATGCATAGCTAAACCGATGAGTCTGGATGTTTAAATATGGCTAATGTTTTAACACATCTGATCTCTTCTGGAAGAGTTTCTCCAAGTCTTGACTGAAAAACAAAATCTAATTATTGCAATGTTTTTGAGATGATAGTATGCTGATTTAGTTACTGCTTTGACATGACTACTGAAACAAAGGTCTGTCTCCAGAATCATACAAAGTTTTTAGTTGTTTGCCACCAATTGCTTCAAAAACAGACATAGTAACTTAGTTTTGAAATTGCCAGTCTTTCTAGCATACTAGCTGTGGCTAGTTCCACATTGAAAGCATGAAGGCTGCCTTTATAGATGGTATAGTGAATTTCACAATTTGTCTTCCGCATACTAGTGTTCTGATTAATGCATCTTTTTCTGCCATATACCAATCTATTCAGTGATGGCAGAGATCAAAATATTAAAGACAATACAGAAGTGATCAGATAGTGCTACATCCTTAGTAACAATGAAATGTTTAGACCTCTACTGATGAGTAGACTGAAATCTAGAGTGTGTCCACGATTGTATGTGGATCCAAGCACATGCTGAATCAGGTCAAAAGTGTTCCAAACGGTTATAATTTATTTTGTAGTTTTGATTTCTGCATTATCCTTGGGAATATTAAAATACCCTGCAATTGCAAAAGAGTCAAAATCTGAAGAAATCATTTTAGGATTTTTTTCTTTCTTTTTTTTAACAGGAGGCCTGTAAATAATGATAAACAGAATGCGTGGAGCACCTTTCAGTACAATGCATAGATATTCAAAAGACAAATACTGACCAACTGACAGTTGCTTGCATTGATAGACATCTTTAAATAAAGCAGCTACAGCCCCACCTCTCCTAAAAGTCCTACAGAAACTTATAAAAGTAAAGTTAGGAGGGGCTGCTTCATTGAGGACTGTTGCGCTGCAGCTGTCTTCTAGCCATGTTTCATTTAGAAAAATAAAATTCAGGTTGTTTGTGGTTTAGTCATTGATCAGAAATGTTTGGTTTGAGGCCATCCAGTTTAAAAAGTTGTCTACAGCCCCAGAAAAACTTTAGGTTTTCGATTAAGTTGTCTCCTTTTATACTGCAAGTTCTTTGTAGTCGTGTGTTCAGCCCAAGCAACCATGAAAACATGTTTATTCCCCTTGATGGGGGTGGTCCATTGATAAATGACTGAACTTCAAGTCTTTAAAGAGTCTGCTTTAAAGAGTTCACTGAAATACTCCTTTAGGAGTTCCAACTGTTCTTTCTGAATATCATTCTTCCCCTCATGGATGATGAGTAGATTTGCAGTCTTGTGCTTCTTTAGAATGTTCCGAAGTTCCTTGTTCACATCAGAGGCGGTTACTTGAGGAAAGCAGCATGTACAGCAGTTGTAGTCCTGCTGTGGATGTTTCTGATAATGGAGTCACCCACTATCGGAGTCTTTGGCTTGGCTGCGCTCTGAACTGAATGCCGCTGTCTTCTCGACCTTGAGCACCTGTTAGTAGCAATGTTAGCTGCTGGCTGATACGATCCATGTTCAGTCACATTTGGGGATTACTAACCCACATTCATTAATGCTTCAAATCTGTTCTCAAGATGTATAGGGGTGGTAGAATACCAATGTTTGCAAGCCTTGTCCTATCCGGGCTAGAGCATGCTACGGCAGCAATACAAGATACTCATGACAATCTAATGTCTGATGTTTGTGCCATCGATTAGTCTTTTGATCAGTTTCGGCTTGTTCCTCTACACTTGGTATCAAATGTTGAGATTTATTAGATTCACAGGACTCATGGGCTGTATGCTGAGATGGTCCGTGATGATGGTCTACTTTGTGTTTCACCTGTTTTGGAAGCACATCAAGTAACTTTGTTTCAAGAACCGCAATCCTTTGTAGAAGTCTGTGTCAGTTCATTCAAGTAGATTCCACAAGAGGCATTTTCTTTCTTGTCTCTTTGAAAGTAGGCAGCTTTATTTTCCCGACTCCAAAATGTGCGCTGCTGGCAGTAGGAGGCAAAGAGTCGTCTTTTTTGTAGTATTACTCCAGTTCCGAAAAGTTTTTTAGTTTAGTATCTGTGCCAAAAATTTGTTGTTTGAGCACTGTGCTGGTCTGCTGAATTTAAAATCTTAGAAAAATCTGAGAAAAGTACATCAATGGGGTGCAAAGGGCAGAGCAGTAAGCCAGAGCGTCTGAACAGTAGTGAAGCTGGAAGCAACTAGGTGTGTATTAAAATAACAGAAAATGCATTTAAATATGCATACCACAATGTGTTTTATTGTAAAAACATAGTTTTTGTGCTTTCTTGGCACACTGTTTTCGTTAGTGTTTTTGTTATTTAATAACTAATTTGGTAACACTCAAAGGACCAATGCTCACTATTAACTAGTTGCTTTATTAGCATGCAATATTGGTAATCTGATCATATTTTAGATCCCTTAATCCTACCCTATACATAATCTTAGCATCTACCTTAAATTATGTTTTATTAACAAGATATTATTTTTCCCACCTCAAAAATATAATATATTTAGCTAAACCCTTTAGCACTATATGTTGTTTCATTTAATTAAAATCACTCTCCCAAGTAAGAAAAGAATCAGCCTACAGGCAAGTGCTAATATGAAAAGTAATAATATGAATCAAATTTTACTCCACATTGACTTCAGACCTAAAATATTTTTAGGGTTTGGCAAATACCATGGTTATGAAACTAAAATTTCAGTAGCGTTAAATTGATTTGGACTGTCAGTAAACCAGATTTCTGTGGCTGAAATTGAATCTGGACTGTTTCTTAAGGGCAAATTCACAGTTGGTAATCACAAAAAAAGCACAGAGGCATAGTCTCAAGAGAATTCATGTTCTGAATGTTTGGTTATAACACCACGAGGGCTGAATGTGTACTCTAAACATGATTCTGGGAAGGAACGCAGGGTCATTTTGGTAGTCAGAGCTGCCCAAATCTGACACTGAATTCCCTAGAGTTAAGTTGCTCTCGCTTCCTCTTTCTCCTTCTGTATTCCTATCAGTATACGTTTTGGTCATGCCTACCAATAGTGAGTAAATTAAGAAAAACAAATTGAGTGGTCATAAATATTTCTTGGTATCCTTTTTTTACCCCTATGATAATATTTATCAGCGTTATTTTTGCATGTTTATGACATGGCATTATATATGGAATAGCATAGCCATATTCAGTAAGTAATTTAATTGGCTAGAAGCCCTTTGATTAATATATTCATACTCTGTCCATCTGTGTGCTTGTTTTATTGAATTCTTTATGTCTTGCTGCCTCTGATTGTCTGACTTGAAGCTGTTCGGATGGAATATATTAATAATGAGATTAGAGTCAAGTGAATGTGTGCTCAATCGGGTCTTTCTTTCTCTTTCTTGTGTTCTGCTGTCAGATACACCCTCTGCTCCTACAGGAGAAGAGGACTGACACCTGCAAATCCAGACAGCTGCGTCGCACCATTAGTGTTCCTGTGGAGACGCAGTTCCCAGAATTCCATTGTCATCTGTCAGTGGATAACGGTTAGTGTACTACTGTTACTCCACAAGTTTACAACACAGCCAGGGGCCAGGTCTCTCATGGTCATAGAAAACCTGGGAATATAAGGGAATAAAATGTTTATTATAGTTTTGTGGTTATGTTCGAGTCTTGAAGTGTTTTATCTGCTTAAATTTACTCTTTGTACATGAGAAAAAAATTATAAAGTCTTAGTCAAAATGTGTGGTCCCACTTTATATTAGGTGGCCTTAACTACTATGTACTTACATAAAAAAATAAGTACAATGTACTTACTGTTTTCATATTGTATTGTAAAACACTTTTGCTGCTATTGAGTTGGGATAGGGGTAAGGTTAGGGAGAGGGTTGGAGGTATGGGTAAGTTTAAGGGTGGGTTAAGGTGTAAAGTATGGGTCAACAGTCTAATTATAAATGTAATTACAGAAATTAAATACAGATGTAATTACATGTAGGTTTTTTTCAAATATAAGTACAATGTAAAAACATGTATGTACACTATAAGTACATTGTAATAAATTATTAATTAAAATGTAAGTACATAGTAGTTAAGGCCACTTAATTCCTCAAAATATCCTATAATATAAAACGACCATTACTTTTATTTTGTATCTTAATTATGAGGAATCTGTCAATTGTTTTGACACTTTTTTTGTCACAAACTACCTTTGCTACTGTACATATTTGCAGACAAACTCATAATATATTTAGGAGTTGTCCTTGTCTCTGACTAAACTGGTTTTTATTTTTTGAAGAAGTAGTTATCTATGCTACCTTATTCTCAGTTATTTAAGCCTTGTCATTTTTATTGAGGCCAGCAGGGGAGGATGTTGGCTGAAATATTATTTTCTTCTGTCAAAGGATGTTTCTTCTAGGGCTGCGTTCTGTCAGTTTGGACTAACTTTTATAGTCATGTTTTTATTTTGTTCGCATTTTTGCCTGTTATCTGTGTTGTGTGCATACTTTATTTGGCTGAGGTTGTTTTGTGCCATTTTATTGGCCTACTAACTCATGTATGTTTTCCCATGAATATACTAGTTTCTATTAAATGGGAATGCCTGAGGAACACAATGTTGAGTCCACTCAACTGTGCTGAAAATGCTGGAATTTGTCTAGTATCGCTTCTGTTTTACTGAGTACAGGAGAGTACTCAGAAGTATGTATTTTAAACGAGCAACACATTTGTTGCTGCAGAGTTTCATGCATGCAGTGTTCTGTTTTTATTTCGGATATCTTTTGATTCTGCTTATTTATCACCTATGGTAATGATTTAGTACGAGACTGAGGTATTAGATTCTGGTATGGTACTGAAGAAAAATTTGTGCTGAGCCTAAAATACAGCTAACAATAAGGCAAATGAAGATTCGAATGCAGATCCTACTACAGTCCTCAAGAGTCTCGCTCTGTTCTGCTTTTAATTTCTGTGCCATATTTTTGTACTGCTTGACGGAGACATATAGATTTACTGAGAGTCTCATTTAACTTAGTAAACATTTTGGCTTTCTCAAACTCAAATATATTTATATGTATATATATATATATATCAACCCATTCTCACTCCAAAGGCGTCAAAAACCGAAGCATGGTCAAGCGCCCCTAGCGTCACTTTTATGACGCCAAATGTGCCTCTCGGCGTCGAATATCGAAGCACTACGACCTTCATTGCTTTCAATGGGAAACTTTTGGCGTCAGAATTTGACACGAGGACATGAGATGTTTATCGCTATGAAATCACGTTCAAGAAGTCTCATTCAGCACACATCGCGATACTTGCTATCAGTTCCACAGTTTGGGTGAGTAGTCGTATATACGCTCTTTTAATGCCTTTTATAAAATGTATTCTGTCTTATTTATTAATCAAATTAGTGCCATATGTTTAATCGCTGTATTATATCGGTCATCCGCGGCTGTCTTTGAGTTTCATTGCGTTTAAATAAATGAACACAGCTGCTAATTAGTCTGATTAAACTCTATCTGTCACGTGACGTGCCATAGACCTTCGAACAGTTTTATATTATTATTAATTTCAGGATTAATGATGTAAGTTGTATTTGTAGTAAAATCATGGTAATCACGACACTTACAATAGTAATAAATGAAATGTGAAGTTAAAACACAGTAAACAGGACATTAGTAACTGTAACTGTAGTTTTACTATGGTATATTAATAATCAATACAACAATACAATAATCACCAAACCAGCTATGTTTGTATCACTGTAATGTTAGTGTTTTTATGTGCTTTTATATGACAGATATCACAGTAATCATATGTTCTGTACCATGCTTTTAATACCTTTTAATGTAAATCCAAAAAAAAAAAAAAATGCAATTAAAAATAAATAATAAAACATGCATTTTTCCATCTTGCAGTTCTTTCATATCAGTTTATATATATATATATATATATATATATATATATATATATATATATATATATATATATATATATATTATATCTAAATATTTTGCTCACAGATCATTATTAACATTCTGTATATAATTCAATTTTATTTACTCTCCCCTTTTTATTATTTTTATTTTTATTTTTAGCTGAAAAGACGTAAAGGCAGTCAGCCCAGTGGTGTTTCTGGAGAGGGATTCCTTCAGAAATGGAGAAGACAGAAAGCTGCGGAGGCAGATATTTGCAGCAGTAAGTCTGTGATAGTTTGTCTCTTTTATCAAACATTCCTGCTGTTATAATTTGTACAGCATTTGTTGTTTCTTAAACTGCTGCACTGTCCAAATACCCACACTTGCCATCTTTGCACTTGACCACTTGATTACTTATTTGACGTCTTTCCTGTATTTGGCCTAGTGTTCGAGTGAGCATGATGACCACAAGTGTGTGTCGAACTTTTCATGACCTGATGACTGTGTTTCCCAATCCTGATCCTGGAGAACCCCAGCACTGCACGGTTTTGGTGTCTCTCTTATCTGCCTTGGAGTCTTCACTGATGAGCTGATGAGTTGAATCAGGTGTGTTTGATCAGGGAGACATCTCAAATGTGCAGTGTTGGGCTTCTCCAGGACCAGGATTGGGAGCCACTGCCTTATGGGACACTTATGTGTTTACAGAGATTTTGAATAACTAATTATCAATATTTCACATACTGTACATTGGACAGCTTCCCATGACCTCTTGTGAGATCTCGGCAAAAAGTCTGACGATTTATTCCAAAACATGATGCATGATGGGATACACTAAGCTTTGTATAGCGCTCCGGAGCAGTATTGGAGAGGTTTAGTGTGTGTTAAGGACGCTGTGCTTTGGCATTATTAAGACCGGGGACAGTCTCGTTCACACACTGTCACGTACACACACTCTCAAGTGGCCAAGACTGCAAGTGTGGGTATCTGGACAGGGTCAAAGTCTTAAAAATGATCCCTAAACACATCACAGTCTTAATAATCCAGTTTAACACTTGTATGATATTGTACAAGCCCCAGGACAGCCTCATCTGACACTATCAAAAGAATTCATATGACTATAGCTTGCTATTAATTACTTGCTTTCAATAATGGATTCATTTAACATTTAATTATACAGCATCTTTACAGAGGTGTAATGTACAAGCTGCACGTAATTAATAATATTTCCTTCTTTCTGTTTTACAGGATTTTTTGCAGATAATCCTAATGCTGTTCTTCTTTTTCAGGTCTAAAATATCAAGCTCAACAACTCACTCAAGAGCCAACCCTCACAAACCTTCCTAAAAACTAAAAGAGCTGTTACTGAGTCTCAGCGAATCTTGCCATGATCAGCTCTTCCCAAGTACATTTGTTTAGAATATTTTTTTTAATCAACATTTACTCCTCAAATGCTCTGGTCTGAATCTTACTTTAAATTAACTTAATTATGTTTAATGAGCAATATTATTTGCACACAGAGTAAGTAGAGATTATCTTGTTTCACAGAAGAGAAGGAAGACCAAGGAAATGATTTGCTCAGGATGAGGAATGAAGATGGCCATCTTGTGCTCAAACAAACAGAAGTCCTCTGGTATGTGTGTGTTGAAGCAATGCTGTGTTATACAACATTTTATGATGATCTCTCACAGAACTGGTCATGTCAGCCTTGATTTCTTTTTTTACTATTACAATTACAGCATGTTAGCAAAGTGTGACTGGACATTTTTAATATTATGTTTTTAAAAACACACCACCTGTTTTAAAAGTAGACAAGTATCATGAAATTGGTTTAGTTGATATAAACACCAATGTACATTATTTCATTGTTTTCTAAATGTTATGTTATAAATTGTGAATTGATAGTGGATTGGTTTGAAGCCAGGCCTTACACTGCACAGACTAAAACACGTTTGTGAGAGAAGTCAGGAACTTTAGAGAAAGATTCTAGAGGAAGAAAACACATTTACTGCAACAATAGATGAATTCTAGAGTCTCTGAGAACTACACATGCTAATGCAGTCTCATGAGCAAGACCTTTGCCTCTGTAACTTTTTCTTAATTCTTTAATTTTTATTGCAGTATTTTTATTTGTACAGATGATCTCATCAGCCAAATGAGGGGTTTTGACCAAGTGATGCTCTTGAAAGGAGTGAAAGAAGAGGATGTGCTAAATTCTCTTCAGAGAAAAAGCTTCTCAAAAGGTCTTAAAACAGCTTGAAGAATGGTAAGTGTACAGTACTACAAGGGTCATAGTTGCTCACACTGCTAAAATCACACAGAACATAAGCTGCGCTCTCTGTCCATTAAACAACTTCATCTGGATTGTTTGTTTCACTTTGACCAGGTCTGGGATCTTAGGACTGAGAGATCCTCTGGCTGAGAGAAGCTACACCACATCAGTGCTGGATATCAACCACAAACTGTTTCCAGACACGAGAGAAGAAGAACACGATGGGGAGATGAAACCAGTTTAGATGTGATGATGGGAATCATTATTTTCTGGAACAGTATCTCATGTCTTATATGTATCACATGATCTGTATCACAGTTGACTGGATGGGACTGTGTGACTTTTAAGGACATTTCATCACTCATCTGTGTGAACTGATTTATATATGAGGTTAATGTATTTTTGATGATAATTATTTTCATTGAATCTTATTCGTCTTGATGCTACTTTATCAACTTTATAGTCTATGCTTCAATAAAATGAAAATGGTGAATATTGTGTTCTGAAGATTCTTGTTAAATACATAATTTTACTAGGTAGGCTGATATGTGTTTATTTTAGACTTGGAAAAACGACATATTAATTATTGGGATTATTTTTTTATTTAAGACATAAACATTTTTGATCGGATTAATAACATCTGGGACATCAGTACACCAGAAAGTATTTTTTTATATTTTAGTAACAAATATGCACATTTTTTAGTGAAATAAAGGGAGTTACGAGATTAACTATTCTGCATTACAAGATGGTGCCATGGGCTTTATTGTTACAAACACTTGAGGGATAACTGAGAATGTAGCAGGAATGATCAATGTGGATCTTGTACTGCATTAAAACCAAGAGCACACACATGATGTCCAGCACCTGAGGAGCAAGATACGGGGGTGAGGAGGACATTTTTACACTGATTTTTGCTAAATAGTTTTATATATATATATATATATATATATATATATATATATATATATATATATATATATAAATTAATATTCTTAGCACTGCATGAATTTGTCCTTGTGTTATAGTGAAGTATCACAATGTGTATACATTGTCCTTGATTACTGCTTTACAGTGGGGAATAGATAAAGGCAAGTTGTTGCAGGTTCATCCATTATATTTCTTGCCATATACTTCAAAAATCAAATAAATAATCTATTATTTTCATTATTAAATCATTTCTTTCTAATTTTTCCATGTTTCATCAGATGGCCTCACAATGTCCTGTCAAAAGGTATAATAGCAATGATGTAAGAATTAGAAAACAGAGGACTGTGAAAACTGTCAGATATAAATGTGACTCAGCTCAGTTTGTTGTCCATGATGAGTAGAATACATATATGTAGGTTTTACTGCCCTTCTACCCCCAGGGGCCCAGTAGCACCCCCCGGAAGAGCCCAAAACTGTACATTTCAAATGGCTGTAAATCAGAGTCCAATTAACATATCATAGAGAAAATGGGCAGGATTATTTCTTATGCTATGCTGATAAAATAATGTTGAGCTCAGTTTTCAGAAATAAATGGAAAGCTGACATAAAGGCATTTTAAATATTGCTCACTGTAAAATACCACATTTCAGCCTGCCTCTCAAATATATCATAGAGGTTTGCACAATAAACATATTTAGATATCCAGTTTTCCTAAAAATAAATAATTTATTTCGTTTCGTTAATAAAAAGTTTTAAACTACATTACCCACAAGCCTCCGTCGTTCTATCTATGCAAAGGCAACACTAGGGGGCTGTTTTTTGTAGTTCATTGAAGTTATGCTTAGGGTTAGGATTAGGATCTCGCTAAAGATGTCATTTTTGTCAAGATAGCAACACTTCTTTGTTGACTTAATATATTACTAATGTGATGATAGCAGCAAAACATACTTTTTTACATGATGCGCTGTTTAATATGGGTTAAAAGATAGTCCAACCACAGACTGTCCTGAAAATTCATAGCCAATGACATCAAAGCTGAGCAGCAGCGACACACTTCCTTATCCATGTATGACCGACGTCTTTCGTTTTTCGGCTGAAGGGATAGATTCGGTTAACAATAGATTAAGCTTGCTACTTATTAGATTCGGTTTTATTAACGTCTTCACCTTCCTCCGTTGTTCAGCTTGACAAAAATTGGGCAATACTGATGTGCACATGCCCAGCAGTCGCAGTTGTATCCAACAGACAGATTCCTCTATAATAAATATAAGACACATTTTTAAGATTTATATATATTTTTTTTTTGACCAAAGACAAATATATTTACTAATCAAATGACGTGCTTCTAAACTTTACATTGTATATTACATTGTGTTTTAAAGTTAAAATTGTTCACATTTGTGTTTCTGTGATTTACCATTCTCTACCATTTGAACTCTAGGAATAAAAACTGAAATTATAAATGAATGAATGAATGAACAAATAAATACATAAAGCATAATAAACATGCATATTTTTGTAAGGATCTTCCATTATTTATTGATATGTCAAACTCATTTAAAGACAACATGCCCAAATTACTACACTGCATCCTCTGTCACCAAGCTCGTTTTTGCCACCATAAAGAATAAAAAGGCAGTTATGTTGTAAACATTAACTATTTTCAGTATGCAAATGAAAATGCTTTTATTAAAAAACAAAACAGTAAATACAGTATGTCTTTCAGAGAACACTGGAAAAAGTGTTGTGACCAAAATGTTATACAACACAATGTAAATGTTTCAAACTCACAAAAAAACACCATGAAGACATGCATGTCAAGTGTGCAATATATTTTTAATATGGAGCGCTATTTTTAACTATTGTTTTCATCACTGGTTCTGTAATGTATTCATTATGAGCTTATAATTAAAACAAAGTTACATCTTCTGCAAAAATCAAACCACTGCAAAGTCTAATCACTGATCCAGGGACCATTTCTGTGTGTGCGGGGGATAAAGAGTTAACGAGGTGAGTCCTTGTGCATGATGGAGCTACAGCGTTATCCTCAAACAATCCTGTAAGACAGAAAGGAAGGAAATATTAAATTACATTCAACTTATACATTACACTGTGTTTTGTTTAGACCATAAAAGAAGCCTCTGTAAAAACTTGAGAGTGTGTGTACGTGACAGTGTGTGAACGAGACTGTCCACGGTCTTAATAATGCCAAAGCACAGCGTCCTTAACACACACTAAACCTCTCCAATACTGCTCCGGAGCGCTATACAAAGCTTAGTGTATCCCATCATGCATCATGTTTTGGAATAAATCGTCAGACTTTTTGCCGAGATCTCACAAGAGGTCATGGGAAGCTGTCCAATGTACAGTATGTGAAATATTGATAATTAGTTATTAAAAATCTCTTTAAACACATAAGTGTCCCATAAGGCAGTGGCTCCCAATCCTGGTCCTGGAGAAGCCCAACACTGCACATTTGAGATGTCTCCCTGATCAAACACACCTGATTCAACTCATCAGCTCATCAGTGAAGACTCCAAGGCAGATAAGAGAGACACCAAAACCGTGCAGTGCTGGGGTTCTCCAGGATCAGGATTGGGAAACACAGTCATCAGGTCATGAAAAGTTCGACACACACTTGTGGTCATCATGCTCACTCGAACACTAGGCCAAATACAGGAAAGACTTCAAATAAGTAATCAAGTGGTCAAGTGCAAAGATGGCAAGTGTGGGTATTTGGACAGTGCAACAGTTTAAGAAACAACAAATGCTGTACAAATTATAACAGCAGGAATGTTTGATAAAAGAGACAAACTATCACAGACTTACTGCTGCATTTATCTGCCTCCGCAGCTTTCTGTCTTCTCCATTTCTGAAGGAATCCCTCTCCAGAAACACCACTGGGCTGACTGCCTTTATGTCTTTTCAGCTAAAAATAAAAATAAAAATAATAAAATGGGGAGAGTAAATAAAATTGAATTATATAAAGAATGTTAATAATGATCTGTGAGCAAAATATTTAGATATAATAAATATATATAAATGTATATATAAATATAAACTGATATGAATGAACTGCAAAATGGAAAAATACATGTTTTTTTATTTATTTTTAATTTGATTTTTTTTTTTTTTGGGATTTACATTAAAAGGTATTAAAAGCATGGTACAGAACATATGATTACTGTGATATCTGTCATATAAAAGCACATAAAAACACTAACATTACAGTGATACAAACATAGCTGGTTTGGTGATTATTGTATTGTTGTATTGATTATTAATATACCATAGTAAAACTACAGTTACAGTTACTAATGTCCTGTTTACTGTGTTTTAACTTCACATTTCATTTATTACTATTGTAAGTGTCGTGATTACCATGATTTTACTACAAATACAACTTAAATCATTGATCCTGAAATTAATAATAATATAAAACTGTTCGAAGGTCTATGGCACGTCACGTGACAGATAGAGTTTAATCAGACTAATTAGCAGCTGTGTTCATTTATTTAAACGCAATGAAACTCAAAGACAGCCGCGGATGACCGATATAATACAGCGATTAAACATATGGCACTAATTTGATTAATAAATAAGACAGAATACATTTTATAAAAGGCATTAAAAGAGCGTATATACGACTACTCACCCAAACTGTGGAACTGATAGCAAGTATCGCGATGTGTGCTGAATGAGACTTCTTGAACGTGATTTCATAGCGATAAACATCTCATGTCCTCGTGTCAAATTCTGACGCCAAAAGTTTCCCATTGAAAGCAATGAAGGTCGTAGTGCTTCGATATTCGACGCCGAGAGGCACATTTGGCGTCATAAAAGTGACGCTAGGGGCGCTTGACCATGCTTCGGTTTTTGACGCCTTTGGAGTGAGAATGGGTTGTATATATATATATATATATATATATATATATATATATATATATATATATATATATATATATATATATATATATATATATATATGTATATATATGTATATGTATATATATGTATATATATATATATATATATATATATATATTTATTTATTTATTTATTTTTTTTACCAACCACATTTAATTATGTGGTATTGGGATCATTCAGAATATATATAAAATCTCAATATACTGTATAGTTTAAAATATTTGTATATTTCTAAATATAAATCTGAATATATATATTATATATTATATATTATTAGGTAAAAATTGATAGCCTGAATGCACTGTAAGTCGCTTTGGATAAAAGTGTCTGCTAAATGCATTAATTTAATTAAATTTTTGATATATAGTATATAGTTCATTATTAACTGTAGTTATATAGTTATAATAATTATAAACACAGTATAGTTGTGTTTGCATATTGAGTAACATTGCATATTCAGGATATGTAAATGTATATTCAAATTTATAATTTTATATCCAGTATATTATATTATACTCATTCATAACACATAACATGTATAAAATTGTATTAATGTATGGTCAATGTATGGAATTGTTTTGAAAGTGTTTCGTGTTTGATCCCACCGCAAACTGAATAACTGATAGAAGATAAAAGAGAAACTGAAGTATATCTCTATCACCCTTTGAGAACTGGAGCACCTTCTGTTTGATATTTCAAACCAGAGGACAAAAGTGGGAACAACCCCACTACGCTGATCTATGAACATCAAAACATTTTAATGGGGAGTTGAAGAACAGAAAACATGTATCGTGCCTCAGTACTGCAAATTAAAAGCTTAAACCAAATCAATAGGGTACTCATCAGGGAGCCTTTTTAACATATCTCTCAAATACTTAATAATAGCATTGTTGATTTCTGTATTGTGTTCTCTGTTGGCTAACCCAGCTTCTGCACATCAGTGTAGGGCTGAATGCTGGGTACTGACATGTCAAAAAAACTTCAAATCACCATTAGTGCATGTAGCTCACAGACAAACTTCAAAGTTAAACATAGATTGTAATAGATTGCTGTTGTCCTATTACCCATTCATGTTTATCAGGGATGCATAGCAAAGTAAAGCTAAATTAATGGCTCATTGAAATGCTTTGACTGATGGTATGCTGGTAGCTCATTATCACTCATATACACTAATGTACTAGTGTGCAGTTTGATACTTAACATATGTCATGGAGATTTTCAGAGTGAACGTGAATGTGAGCACATGCATTATTTTTTAACTTTAACAATATAGCATTTATGTTTCTTGGCTCAGGTTTATTAGTGGCTTCCATAAATATTGGCTGGTTTATTTGTCCTTCTGTAAAGAGACTGCCGACAGTGTGAGTAAAATCTGCAAAAGTCTTGTCACTGATACTGTGTCTTTAAGAAGCATGTGAAAAGTAGGAGCAAAAGAGAGACCGCAACTTACAGGAATAGTCAATCTGCATGCACGCCACATGCATCCATTCTGGGTCTGTTTTTCTCTCTCCGTCTCTCCCTCTCTGGAGCAGTAGACAAACACAGAACAACAGTTGGGGCACAGAGCAGTTCTTTACGCATAGGATAAAGGGAGAACCTCTTCTCTCTCTCTTTCCCTCCCTCTCTCTCTCTCTCTCTCTCTCTCTCTCTCTCTCTCTCTCTCTCTCTCTTCCTTTCTCCTCCCATCTGTCTCCTTTCGGTACTGTTTTTCAGTTGTTGGACAGCAGTTCAGCAATCTGTGAAGTTATGGAGTCTGAGACGAGTCCTGAGTCGGAGGGTCAGTCCGGTAAGTGCTTGTGGAGGAGAGATGCTCTCGGCCCATGACTCAGTATTGGTGAACTGGAGATGGATTGCTGGCATATAGTGTTTAAAATGCTGAAAAACTACATGCATGAGTTTGTACAAAACTATAGTCTCAGCCTCTGACAGCATGCCTACCGACCACGCGCAGCCTGTTCACTTAACGGCTAATGGATATTGTACAGAAACTAGAAAACACTTGCAAATAATTACTGAATGTGCCAAAGTTCACAGCATTAGTGGCTTCAAAATCTTTGAAATTGTTGCATTTTAAATTGAGGTGTGTTTAAAGCAATTAGTGATTATAAGATATCCTGGAGCATAACTGTATGTGTTGCTGTGTTTCTGAGTTTATGTGAAATCATTTTGATCAGAAATTTTAGCCATGTTTTTTTTTTTTTTTTTTTTTTTTGTGTGTGTTTTTGTGCTGCCATTCTCTCTCTCTCTCTCTCTCTCCCTCTCTCTCTTTCTTATTTATATGTCTGTCTGGCTGTCTGTTTTTTCTTTTCGGTCTGTTATTGTGGTCTAATAAATGTTAGGTAAATCCAGTGTTAAATGGTCCATTATGTATGTATAAATGTCTATCAGCTAGTCTATTCCTGTCTAAGTTGGTATTTTCTGACCAAAATAAGCTGCAATTTGAAGAAGACAAAAAGAAAAAAGTCTTTCTAGCACTGTACTTAAGAACCACATGCATTTCTGTCTTTAGAATGAACATAGTGAATCCAAAGATGTACTTTAAGGTGTAGTTCAAGCAGGTAGTGTAATACTGTTATTTTACTATTTTATTATTCAACTTTTTTTGTCTTTCTCTGTCCATCTCTACTGTATAGGCACTTATATTTTCTAATCGGCTGTTGTATTTCTTGAAGGAGTGTGTGTGACGTGGGTTGTGGGTGACTGGAGTGTGCTGTGCAGACTTGATTATGTTAGAGGGAGTTTCACATTTTAAAGGAATTGTGTTTCTCTAAATTGTGTGTCTCTTGTGGCTTTAGTTTGAGAGGGGGAGAGAGTATATGTATCTGTGCGTGTGTGGGAGAGAGAAAGAGAGACGGAGAGAAAGTGTGAGCGAGTGGGACGGGATGGGAGGTGGACTTATGTACACAAATAAATCTTTCTCCTCTCCTTCACATTCTCCCTCTTCTTTTCCGCTCGCATATTTAAATCTCCAATGTCAGAGAGCTCTAAAAACCCAATGATTAAATTATGATTTGACTATTTTTTTACTTTTCTGTATGCACAGAGATTACGGTGCAGGTCTAGGTAAGGAGCTCTGGAAGAATGTGGTTAGCTGAATGAGCCAATTGCTCAAGTATTTCATGGAAACAGGACATTCAGGGTCCAACTGGGTCGATATGCTGGACAGAGAGCGATGGAGAGCTTGCAAAGAAAGCTAGCAAGAAAGAAAATGCAACCCCTGCCAAGGGAACCCAAATCCATGACACAGTAGTCGAGTCCAACATCTGTCTTAAGCGCAGGCCAAACCTCAAAATATCCCAGAATAGCTCTAAATAACACAGTACAACCGACCTGCCTCGGCAGAGTGGGTGCCCTCCCATATAAGTAAAAATGTATCACCATGAGATTCAAGGCAGTTAAAACCTTAAACCAAGACCAATTCATAGACCGGACTCTTGATGTACCCATAAGAGAGTTTCTTTTGAATATGCAATTTAACAGCCAAATGAAGGAATTAAAAGCTTTAGGATCCATTGAAGCATTTTGAGTCATAATGGGACGAGAGATGCACTTATCCTCAGAGATAAAGCCATGTATATCAGTAGAGCAAAAACTGCTCTGAATGTTCATATCTGTTTATCTAAACCAATTACAGGAGTTGAAGAAAGAAAACATTTTATGAAAACAGGGCTGGACCCTTTCTTAGCATTTGGTGTATCTTGTGTCATCTGCTGCAGTGATGAAGTGGAGGACTATCTCCAATGTAGTGAGTATTCAGACGAGAGTAATTAAAGATAAGAGAGAGCAAGCAACCAGGGCAATGAAAAGGATAGACATCATTTGGAAACTTCTCTCTCCTGCCACTCCAGGGAATCTCATCTTTTTTTCTGTTATTATTACGAGTGTATGTCAGCAGGGTGCTAATTCCATGCTTTACTATCTGAATCTTAATCTACAGGGGCTTATTTAATCCTTTGTGCTGTTTTAAAGTTGAAAGATTCCTATGTTATTTTGACTAAGGCATGATGAAACGGCTTTAAAGGCCTATAGCTTTGGAGAAATTACTGTAATGGTAGGCCTCTAGTGGCTTTTTGCTTTAAAAAAAAATGGCGATGGTGGCAATGGAGATACCAGTGATGAGGATTAAAGAACTATTTCTGCACAACCTTACACTTAAAAAAATATTTTAGTTGGTGTGACCCTAATGTTTTCAGTTTGATTCAATCATTAACTACTGATTCAGTCAATTTTGATGTTACCGCGGGAAGAACATAAATGTATTTGATTTATTCAAGGCAAAAGTATTATAACTATTATTATTAGGTTAGGGGTTTTCAAAAACAGTGGGCTTTTGACACAACATACATAATGGCCACCACAACACTTTACTAATTGTCACTAGTAAAAAAAAATAATAATTCACAATGTATTGCAATTAATCGCATCTAAAAAAATATTTTTACATATTACATATTACATGATTGTGTACAGTGTATATTTTCTATTTATATATAAATACAAAGACATGCATGTACACTCTAAAAAATGTTGGGTTGTTTCAACCCAACTTTGGGTCAAATATGGACTAACCCAACTTTTGGGTTAAAAATTTAATTACAATATTATATATATATATATATATATATATATATATATATATATATATATATATATATATATATATATATATATACATACATGATAGATAAACACATTACACATACATATAGTATGCAAACAAAAACCTTTATTGTGGAAGAAATTAATCGTAAGACAACACTAGTTTATAAAGAGTTAAAAAAAATTGTCATTTGTTTAAAGTTCAAAAGAACAGCATTAATTAGCAATAGAATTCTCTTGATTTCATTATAAATGTCATTTATATTCTCTTTGTGAGAAAACTGTATAATGTTAAAATGCATGTTATATGTAGAAAAAAAAAATAGCAAACCTTATGCAATCTGATGTAACGGTAAAAGGCCTAGTTTATATCATTGTGGGAAGATTTTGCAGTTAGCAATCTCCTGACTGCCCAGATCTCAGTGGTTCATCTTGATTTACAGTATCTGGTTGTGTCTTCTACAGTTACAGTACTGACTTAGCAATATTGTTTGTGTTGCATGTATTTGTGTGATAATTTTACTAGGTAATAGTCCTTATCATAGCCAGGTTCTTGGTTCATATTTTGTGAAATAAAGTAGTCTTGGCCCTACAGTGGTTGTCAGGAAGTTGCTGAGCAAGTGCCATAATGAAATTCCCTGCGTAGGACTGTAATTAAACAGTTATATCTAATTAGCTTCTCTATGCAAAATCAGCTCAGGGAGCATTTGGGCTCAGTGCAGAAAATGTATGGATCAGTGCTAGACACCAAGAAATCACTTAATGATGGCAGTTTGCTTTCCTTTGTTGATGCATTTTCTTTTGTCAACAGGAAGTTAATGCTTATAACATTTGGTTCGTGGCTATGCCATGGTCCAAAAATGCTCTACTTTATAGTAACTTGTTCAGGTGTTGTTAGTAGGAGGGACATTCAGTTTTACAGGGCATTTGATAGGACAAACACCTGTGTAGTGCAGGATGACTCCACAATATTTAGTGTCTGTTTTCCTAAAAGACTGGGACACATTTTTAAATAGGAATATTTTCATTGCTACACTACTGTGCTAAAAGCAACAAAATTCCAACCTCATGGGGTCTTTAAATCATTTTGGGGTGAGAGTTGGGAGAGAGAGTCCTTTCTTATGAGATAGAACACAGCATCCCTGGCCCTCATTGAAATGGAAATAGGCCTTGATATTTGTCGTCCTACTTCACTCTTCCTTTTCTTTGAGCAGAGTAGAGGAGAAGAGAGAGCAAGTGGAGCCGGAGAGGGAGGAAGGGAGGGCGGGAGTATTACTATAATTTTTCCCGAAGTGATAAACAAGGCAAGGCAAGGCAAGTGACTCTCTCACTTCTGGCCTATGGGAACTGCATACATGTCTGTTTTGACTGGAGGGGACTCTAATTATTAGACCAAAGACAAAAAAGTATGTGTATGCGCGTCCCCATTTAATTGAATACCTTGTGGGAAGAATGTCTTTATATTCTCTTTAGTCTTTTGGGTGTATCATTCTTCGTCTCCAGAGTTGCTCAAAGGGGGGTTCATTACAGAAGCCCATGAGAACAGTAAGGGAACAGATCAAGTTTGATGTTCTATCCTTCAGCTTTTGCTAGCATCTTATTAAGACTCTTGGGGATCCTTTGCCACCATCTGCTTGTCCAGCAGCAATGTCTTTGTATGTGTGCCAAGTATGCTGGTATTTGAAACTTTCAGAGTTATTTTTATGTGTCCATATGTCTGTCTTTCTGTGCGTTGCGTGTATGCACATTTGCATATGCTGCGTTGCTCGCGTTTGTATTCAGAGTGTTTGAAGATCGACCTCGAAAAACTGTGTGAAACAAAAAACTTTTGCAATGCTGCTTAATAATAAGCTGATAGAGTGAGTGAGAGAGTGACTGAAAGGGTTAGAAAAAGAGGGGTTTAATCAACACTTCTCTGCTTGAATGTGGCAGTGCTATCTCATTCCTCTTCAGAAACAAATCTAATCTCCGTCTGGGCAACCTTCCATTTATGCAAAGCCGTGTTCATTTCTGGAGAATACCAAACTCAAATACGGGATCAGATTGTGTACACAATTGATGCCGGTGCTCCGAAATAATCAAAATGCATCTTTAATAGGTGATTGTAGAATTTATTAATTTATTTTGTAAGAGGTGCAGTTTTCACATCTATGAAAAGTTTTTTTAAATAAATAAGTTTAGTATGATAATTGTGGGTTCTTCATGGGAAATTGGAAGGTTTTTTTTTTTCCAATAGTAATTTATGTTGTTATATAAATTCCTCCCTTTTTTTAAATGTTTTTAAATGTTTCCTTTTTTGGTCACCTTCCTAGTTTTGGTTAATTGATTCCTCCCACCTGTTTCCAGTTCCCTCATCACCTCCTGATTGTTTAAATACCCGTTCTGTTGAGTTCTCCCTCGTCCGTGATTGTTGATGTGTTTAGATGTTTGAATGTAAATGTATTGTAACCTGATCTGAGTGGTAATGCTAAATGTAATCTTGTATATTGTCTGTTTTCCCCTTCTTCATCAGTAAACTCCTAATTTGTTCCAGATCCTCTTCTCGCACTTTGTTTTACGTTTAGCACTACCTTAGTTTGTAACAATCATATAAATTGTGAGTTTTAAAATTATCGAAGATATAAAGAATTGAAGATAAGAAATGAAAGACCTTAAGAATGAGTGGTGGAAGCAGTAATATATCATTTAAATGAATTTGAACGGACAAGTTTGTCAAAGAGAAATTTAGTTACAGAACAATGGAGGACTGGGTCTGTCTCAGGCTTTTAAATGTCTCGAGGGTTTCAGCATAGAGCTTGTAGAGCTAGTCTGTTTTCTGAAGACGCTCTGTGATCTGAACACTTATGTAGACTTTCAGTTTGTTTGTTGGTGATGGAAGCCCTGCTGCGTGAGTGTGTGTTTCTGTGTGTGAAGGAGAAGAGAGACTCAAGAGTTCACAGGAGATGTGGCTGTCAGATGTTTCCTGCCTTGTATAAAGTAACATTGAGAAGAAAATATTGGGAGCAAAAGAAGAATTCATATTGTTTCCTTTCACTAAAATTTCTGTTAAAGTGGTAACTAAAGTAAATCAAAAGCTTTATGGCCTGAAACTCATTAAATGACAAGCTGAAATATTTACAGAAGAAACATCTGTGTCTCTGGATGAGTTTGTCTCTGGCCGTTTCACATATTCTTCACCTAAAAGTAAAGTTCGCCCCCCAAAAATTTAGTTTTGGACTTCATTGATTTAGTGTGGACAAAAATAAAATTAAAAAAACACTTGTTTTGAGCTCCATACAAGCCATAAAGTTTTGGAACAATATTAGGATGAAAGTTTAGGTAAGGTGTTTTTTTTTTTTTATTATTGTTTTTATTATTTTAATTATTTTAATTATTATTATTATTATTATTATTATTATTATTATTATTATTATTATTATTATTATTATTATTATTATTATTAAGAGTGGATTAATGGCTGCTGAAAATTCAGCTTTGCATTAACAGGAATAAATAATATTTTAAATTAATGAATGAATTATATATTTTAAAGATTGTATTTCACAATAGTATGGTTTTCTTTATCAAATAAATACAGCTTTGGTGAGCATAAGAGATTTCTTTCAAAAACATTCTTTCATAAAAATAATGAGCACCAAACTTTTGAATGCTAGCTTTAGTTGCAGTATATGATCAAAGGTTGCGTTAAATGAGGATAATAGAAAAGGTACTGCGATCACAGGCTTTCCCATCCACATGGGATTAAAGTTCTCAGAAGAACCCAGAGTTGGCATAAAAAAGTACAATTTTTCTGAGGTTTTGTGCAAAAAACCAAGGGTTCAATTCAGGTTATTAAAAAGAGAAAGTATATAATGAAACACAAATTTGCCTAACCTTCTCCAGGAAAGCTAGTCCCATTCAAACGGGACTTTACTCGCTGAGCTCTGTAGCTTTGTGTGCATGCGTTTAGAAATAGCATCGCTGGAAGGCACCCTACAAATTCCAATCCGTTGTTCATGTTTAGAACAAAAGGCCTGAGAAGACACTTTTGTTGAGCAATCTAAGCACTGTTGAAAGGAGCAAGCGTTGATTTGGATGCTGGTGAAAAAAAAACATGTATGACTGCTAAGCGCTTCCTCGGATGAGAAGCTAATCACTTTTGCTAACAGCAAGCGAACAGAGTCTAATCCATCTTTCATCTGGTCGGTTTTTCTTTCTTGTTCAGTGGATGGAAATGCAGAGCTGAGGTTAAAGCTGAGTTACAAAAGCTCACTGTTGAAGACGGCTAATAAGTCCTTTCTTAAAAATACCATTCTGTTACAACATGTTTCTGACCATGTCAAGCATGTAGGCCTTGCTGGAAACTGCCAGACCTATTTTGGGGGTGTTTTAAGCCAGACCTTCCCTCTTGGAGTGCTCTTCTGTCTCTCGGGTGGTAAAGTGAGGCGGCCTTTTCAGACTCTGGAATGTTTCACTTGTTCATTTCAAGGCGGGAATTCAGGTGCTCTGTCATTTTTTAGCTTTCAGGACAGGCACTCATGCTGACCACTGGCCTTTCTCACACAGGCTCGTCCCAGACCTCCCATGGGTCATTCACAGGGAGGGCTTTGTCTCTGTGGTGACAGCTGTTGAAATTCTTCCTCAATGCTATGAAGGTTTTCTACAAAACCTGCCTTCTGGCGATTGTGTCAGACTTTAGCTAAAGAAATGATGCAGTGTTTACACAAAGTGCTACACAAAGATGACGGTTCGTTATGTTAATAATAATAATAATAATAATAATTTAAAATAATACAAATGCAAATATGTAATATAAAATGTGTAGAAATAATGTTGCATATTAGCGATTTTCAGCAGCTTGCAATAAACAATCTTGACGATTTGAATTGCATTTCTGAACTGTAAGCAGCTTAATTAGCACTTGGTCTAAATGTGGCACTTCGATCTAGAAATAGCTTTTAACCCCATCAAAGTAAGTGATTGTGCAGTGACTGTATACTTCTAAAGGTCTGTTTTAAAAGGTCTGCCACCTTATCAGGTTAGTGTTAACTCTGTCTGCTGCAGTGGGCAATCATTAGATGTTCATTAGTTTCGGTTCCATTACCTCAGTGTCATTAAAGGCATCGTTAGAGGTTTATCTAGTGTTTACTCAGCGTGTAATATTAAAACATGAAAAACTAGAGTGAAATGTGGTGAAATAATTAGTGCTGAGTGCATAGCTTCTTAGTTAGGAATGAAGTTTATTGAATGAGAGTATGAGGTGGTTCTGTAGAAATGAATACTAACTGTCCTCTGGGGCTTTTGGAAACATAGTTGTCAAAGTGAATGTAAAATTGATCTCATATATTGTTCCTTTCTCTTTGAGGCATGGGCTCTTTATTTTCATTGTACAGAGACATGAAAACCTTTTGAGAAATGCTGGAACTGAGATCCAGAGTTGTAAATGAAACAAGTGAATGTTTGTCAAAATATACAAAACTCATTTAGAGAAGTAATTAAAAGTGCTGTAACTGTGAAATGAGTGCTATATGTAAATATTAATGTGTTTATATAAGGTTCCTTCCTGACAGTGAAAGACCGTGGAAGTACTGTATAAGACATGAAATAATAGTTGTTTCATAATATCATAGTCGTAATCACCACCATTGTGGGAGATTGATTATATTTTTCAGTTCAAACTTTCATTTTTTATCAAAATCAACTTGGACTCCAGGATGTTGCTATATTATCCTAATACATTTTATTTAGGTAATTATTTTTTTTAGTTAATGAAAATGTGTAGTAGACAAAACTGACACAGAGATCCACAAATCCACATCGCATTTACGTTTACAGAGCTCCTTTAGATTTCTTTATACAAAAATTGCCAAATTCTGTAACACTGCGTACTGTGCTGTAATTTCCATTTTTATGTCTGGACTCTGTCTGCATTTTTTGCATCATGGAAATAATAAGGCCCTACAAAAAACTAACAAATTTGACTAATGGTATAATAGGACCTGCATGTCTTCTCCTTGCTCCGATTTCTCACTCTCTCAAACTAAAATCCCAACAGAACCAGAGTGGGCTTTTTTTTCTTTATTTGCCTATAATTTAGGTTATATCAGCATTTAACACAAACTATGAGAGGGGTAGACTTTTTTAGCCAACCTTGACCAAAAAAGATCTTATTTCGAGTTATTTTTTACCTGTTGTTAGATTAAAAATACATTAAAAAAAAAAAAAAATGATTGGCTTTAAACGTTTTTTTGGGGCAGACCTCACTAATAGAAGCTTAGCTCCCCTGTCCATGAATCTCTAGTGACGTCCCTGCTTCAACTTACAGCTGTGTAGAGTCCTCCACACAAGTTGTATGAGTGTGTAATGATACTTTAATGAGAGGTTGGCTTCTGTTCGGTTCTTTGTGTAGCGCTGCTGCTTCTCGGCTGAAGTAGAACCCAATCCTGATGTCTTTGCCTTCTCGACCACAGCCTGACGTCTGATTGGTCCAGTATCCGTCTGGAATTTAGCTTTCCCTGCTCTTGACCCCACCCTCCCTCTGCCCTGAGGGCGTCAATGAACAACGGCATTCCCTTACACAGCCGCGTGTGCATATGTATGTGTGTTGACTATAGTGCTGGAAGGGAAAGGGGAATACTCTAGTGCTTTTCTTCCTTTTAAACAGACATAAATTAACATAGTCACATCTAATGATTAAAGTTTTTTTTTTTCTGGAAATGTCTATGTCCTGTTGGTTTGTATATTAGTTGAGCTTCTATTATTATTCTCAATGAAGGAAAGACAATCCTTTTCCTCTTGCTCTCTCATTACATACCTACACATTCTCTCTCTCTTGCTCCCTCTCTCTCTTTGCTCGCTTGGCTTAGATCTTGTGTAAAAGGGAGGGTCTGAACTCTGTTTTCAGTGAATGATCCTCCCGGAGTCTAACGCTAGCATACACTCGCTCTCACTCACACACACACAAAGCTGCTATTCCCGCTAGGAAGAGAGTGTGTGAATGAAGAAACAGGAAAGAGAGAGAGTTTGGATGTGGCTGGACTGTTACTGGACAGTGGGACGTGTAACTGTAGGCTCTCCATGGTCTGATGAAGTGATGGTGTGAGGTGTTTCTCCACTGTTGGAGTGATTGAGGTAAAGATTACTTTTCATTCTCCTGCCGCTGTTTGTGGATCACTGACAGTGTGAGTGTGTGTTTGTGTAAATCAGTGTGGACAGGTGAAAACTTACCAGAAACTAGAGCAAGTGCTTTAACATTCTAGGGTTGTGGAGTCATGCTGTACTCAGTGTTTCATCAGCAAGCTCCTCTGCTATTGTTTTGTTGCTGTAAAAGTTATCACTCTCATTATAAATGAAAATGTGAAAGTTTTGTATCTGATAAAGGGTTTATTCAAAACCATAAACTTGTCTCCGTCCAGTGTAGAAGGTCTGCGTCCACTAGCACCAGCAGAGAGCAGTTCAGAATTGGAGATCTGTCATTTGTAATCAGTGAGGCCAATTTATTGATTTATTCAAATTGGCACAAATTGAATTTTGGCACATAAGTACATTTTTATATAGACTTTGAAAAGTGTATTTGAAAGTCAGTTTATGATCGAAATCTGATATAAAGTTTGTTTATTTTATTTTATGTCATGGCCTGATATTTGTTTTACATATCCTGTTATATATTTGAAATAATCACACTAATAGGAATGCACAACATATGTAACATATGAGGGATAGATATTCCAATTTTAAAATATTTATTCATATCGATCTATGTTGTATAAACCATCATTTAACACTCACTTTTCATATTATTCTTAACAAGCACAAAATTTTACATTGTTAAATGTAATCTTTGGCAGATTTAATAAAAAAAGAAAATTCATATTGCACTTTATAATGTTTTGATGATGATGATTATTATAGCAGTTCAAAGGGTTGTTTGTTATTCTTTAGTGGATTTTTTATTATTATTATCATTGTTATTATTTAACCAAATAGTACTGAATTTTAATGTTGACCATTCATCAATTTTGCCATACTGTACCTTCCCTGTATACCAGGATGTGGACATGCAAGTCTGTGTCAAACTTGAGTGACATGCTTTCAACATCTCCCTACGAATACACCTAATATGCAAACCAGTTTTTCAACCAATCCATGGCTCTCCATGCAGGACTGTATTCACAGATCTTTGTTGCTCTATTAATAGCCCGAGACAGGGCAGGGAGTGAGGCTGCAGCTGAAGGGAAGGAAGTGGGCCTGGAGAGCACAGGGATTACCGGGGTCACTGCACTAGAGGCCCCGCACCGGCCATTCCCTGAAACCGCGCTGTTTTGGAATGCTAGAGTGATTGGTAGCAGCCATGCCGTAAAAATGAATCCCACCGCAAAACTCCTTTTCTTTGCATGACTACATGTCTTCAACTAGGTTCCATGCCCTTACTGTTGTCTAATAGCTAATCCCTAATCTTTGCCTGTCGTACCAGAATAAAACAAAAGAGACAGACAATAAGCCAGGGAGAAAGAACAGTCTCTGCGGCATGATGCAATACCGTCACAGCTGTGACAATATGTACGGTCAATTACGGTCTGAATAGGGGAAGGTAAATGAAAATTAATAACTAGATCCTCAGAAAGAGAGACTAGATAAGACATTCTCATTTTACTTGCAAAACATCCGTCTTGAGCACTTTGAGAGTTCTTTCCTCATGTGAGAGTTATGACAGTACAGACTCTCTGGGTTTATTCAGGGGACTTTACCTGTGGAATGTTAACTGCCTTCATTTTTCTCCTGTCACACACTCTTTCTCCTCCCGCTGGCGAAACTCTCATCCCCTTCTCCATGCGTCAGTTTCCAGCACCGCTTCTGTCAGTCAAAGCTCGACCCGGCACCCAACGCTTTGACCCGCACCTCTCCTGAAACTTTACTGTGGCTCTGAAGCCTTTGATTGGTCACGTATCCTGCTCCACTTAGACCCCCTATACACCTGGTTTTAATATGTGTTTCCGGTGACTGGATTACATTTTTACTTTTATCCAAAGCGACTGACACTACCGTTCAAAGGTTTGGGGTCAGTAAAAGAAATGAATACTTCAGCAAGACTGCATTAAATTAATCAAAAACAACAGTGACAACTTTAATGGTTTTTACAAATGAATGCTATTTCAAATAAATAATGTTCTTTTGAACTTTCTATTCTTCAGGAAATCCAAGTGTAGCAACTGTTTTCAATGTTGATAGTTTAAAATATTTCTTGAGTCAGCATATAAGAGGTATTTCTGAAGGATCTTGTGACACTGAAGACTGGAGAAATGTTTTGCCATCGAATAATACATATGAAAATTGAATTGAACAGTTTTACAGTTTCTGATGCATTTTTGATCAAAACAATGTGGCCCTGTTGAACACAAGACACATCTTTCAAAAAAAATATCTTACTAACCCCAACCTTTTGAATGGTATTGTACTGTACATTCAGAATATATGGCATTGCTATTAGAAGAGCTTTAGTCTTTATTAGAAGAACTTTAATCTGGACTCTTTGTTGCAGTTCTTTGCTTTTTTTTTTTTTGTATTCTGATATCCTAATGTGAGAAGAGACACTGCATGCTGTTTTGTGATGCGGTCACTCCATTTAATGAACAGTATCCCATTAATGATTTTACTGGATGGCATTTGGAATCTCATTTCACTCCCCAAATCCTCCCCCACATCTCTCTCCCAGTGTATTTTTCAAGGACGCTTAAACTTTATTTCCTCCCCTTAATTCACTTCTAGTCCTTATTAGCATACTTAACTGTGCACATGTTTTTGAAATGTAATATATATGTTTTTCTGTGAAATATTAAAAGCATTTTGAGTAGGAGACCAAAAAGACCAGTTTAAAGTTAGCTGGTTGTCTAATGCAACTTTATGGAAGGTGTCAAATCAATCGGCTTTAAAATATCAAGATACTATCTGGATTTGAAGTGCATGTTAATCCTAGGTGTAAATGGGGCCGTAGTTTTAGTAATTGACTCACTGCAATATGTGTTTGCATTGTTGTAGAGTGTTTTGACTTGCATTGTTAACGCTGGTTGATGAAGAGAATGTGGAATTTTTCATTCTTCAAAATCACTTCTTGAACTACATGCAAGATGTAGCTGGAAAAGGCGAGTGTGTGTGTGTGTGTGTGTGTGTGTGTGTGTGTGTGTGTGTGTAAAACAGGATGCTCATTGTTCTCTCCTCGTTACAAACAATCAGTTGGTCTTCTGATCCTTTCATGTCTAGTCAAACGGAATCTGATAATGAACTGCCACTAACACAGAGCTAAGAGTTCGTCACACATGCACCCAAACAGACACTGATGATGACAGGCGTATCTGTATGGATTTAACAAATCACATGCTTTATGATGCACTCAAAAGTGTGTGTGAGTGTTTTGTTATTTTGTGGTTGAAGAACCCCAAATTGGACCAAAAACTGAGGGACTTTTTTACAAACTTTCCCCAGCAGCTGTAGTGCAGATTGTTTGTCATTGTCATGGTAGCAGTGTGTGAGGGAGCTCTGATCGCTGCTGAGATGTGTCATGCTGTGAGTGACGTGTGCTTCACACTTTGACCTGGGCATCCACACACACACAATGCCCAGTGTGTTTGTCCTCGAACAAAACAGGAAAAGACATCCACGCTTGGTTCATTCTCCTCCATGAATACATATAGCCAGCAACACGTTTCTGACTGAGAGTCCAGACGGTGAATTTAGTCCACTGTTCCTCAAGGAGTGTTTGTACTTAAAAAAATCAAGAACAGTAGCTTAGGTTTATTTAGGAAAACTACAATGTCTTCTCAACAAACTCACACGCACACACTCGTTACTGTCGCAAACATAGGTACTTCCTTCTACAAGCACCAGGGACAAGCACTGACACATGTTTGCTGACATATTTTACATTTTACTGCATACACACACATACACAAAAAAACTGAGCGAGGTCACAACAGGAAAACTAAAGAATGTGCATCATTTCCACTGGTGCCCTCAGACTTCCTTCACTGTAGACATACAAACACCCAAACAGGCATTTAGTCATATACACAGAGGCATGTGGTATGTTATGAGCTGTGACCATAACAATAGGCTTGAGGAAAAAGTGTGTCACCATGGTAAAACAACGGGTATGTTCCAGTCGGCCAATATTGGCCTCATAAAGTGGATTTCATGGAGTGCTTGGCCATTTCTAGTGAGATTTCAAAGTCCGAAGGACACTATAGATGACATAGTATGAGTATGATGTATGATTAAAATTGACATTGAAGGGGTCATCGGATGCCCATTTTCCAAACAAACGTAATCCACTGCGTCTTCAGAGGCTCAAATGTCGCGAGTAAATGACGAGAAAATTGTTAGCTTGAATGCACAGTAAGTCGCTTTGGATAAAAGCGTCTGCTAAATGCATAAATTTAATTTAATTTAATTTAAATGACGACTGCTATATTCATTATTACATCCAACACCAGAACACCTCGGTCGCCTAGGAGCCATTCTTGCCTACGCCCCTGCTCAGGCGGCCAAACAATGGCGGACTGATGACAAGTCACTCAGGGCGGGTCTAAGGTAAAATGCTGATGTCAATCAACAATTGTGGGAGGGGCCTGGGTCTTTGTGACATCACACAGATGGGCATTTGAGAATGGCTTGATATAAGGAAGAGGAAATCTTTATCATAATAAGGTGGTTGTGTACACACACTGCCAAAACACATTTAAGTTCAAACTACTCTTAAAAGTGCATGTCGCATCCGATGACCCCTTTTAAAAGTTTATTAATTCTACCTGAAATGGAGTATGTGAGCCCCTTTACTTGACAGCATTATGATCATGGGTTGCATAGTCCTTTATCATTTAATGTAAGAGTTTTAATTTATATTCATTTAAGCATATAAAATATAATTTTCTATGTAAATATGTAGCTTTTATTTTTATATGAAACAATGATTTTTGTGTTAAACAATGTCACTTAACATAGTTTTCCATAGGAAAAAAACATATTCAGTGACCAAAAACTTGTTAGATAGCTAAAAAATGAAATCTACTGAGGAGAGTTTTGTTAAATATATGCACCACATGACGTTCTTTATCATTTTTACTGTTCTACAATGTTTAATTTGTGCTTGAATAAATCTGTCAAGTTCTTATGACAGCCACTTTTCAAAATGTTATATTACCAAAAACAAATTGGAGTAGAAATGTAATTATGTAATTGTAAAGTTGGTATTATAACTTTGTTTGGTGATGGTGACAGATAATCTGGGTGATCCAGTATTGTAATCGAAATTTAGCATAAAGCCTTGATCCAGATGTGCACATGCACGTGTTTTTTGAATGTCATTTCAGGCTTCTTGCATAACAAGCTGTTTAAGGTCTTTCTAACTTCCTCCCCCAAAATACATCAAGGTGAAATATTTATATGTGGCAGAACTTTTTGCTTTTTACTTTAAATAATTTGCAAGACTTTGAAATCTCCTGTGATCTAGCACTGGAGTGAGACTATATATGAATATTTATCCAAAGTTCTGTCTATGATAAGCAAACATGGTTAAGATCTCTTTCTCTAAATACGAGTTCAAATATGAAACTTACCCAAAGCTGAAATACTTGTGATTTAAGATTTGTGTATAGAGTCAAGAAAAGCAAAGATCGTATGTTTATTTTTCAGAAAGTAGCAGTAACTTACTTTCTTAGTATCTGATTCTTACATTGCTTGTTTGTGGATACTTTAAACAGTGACTGACATCAGATATCTTGTTGCCTTCATCCATGTGACCAGATCTCTCTTTCTGCCTGCACTGTATCAGTAATTCCTGCATTAGACCGTGCTGGTCATGAGTGACTCAGTACTTCTATTCATTCAGTCTGTTATTGTGCACAGTTTACAGTTCCATCATTTCAGTTTCAACATAATTGTGTCAAGTGTAGTGCAACCTGTTCCTTTTAGATCAAATTTAATTTTCAAGTTCAAATTATTTAAATTATTATTTATTTCAGCGTTAAACTTTATTTAAACAATAGCTATAGCAGGTACCACATAGAAATGGCGTGAAAGCAAAAGCAAAAAGACTGAACCTGCAGATATTTTTATAGGCCCACAATAAGTTTATCTTATTCTGTGTCTTTTACCAATGATATAAAACTCAGAACTTATTACTTTTTCTCTTTTTCCATAATGGCAATAATTTCATGTACTGAAGGATCTGTGCGGGTGATGCAATGTCTTTTTGCCTCTGACATGTTTGTATGAGCGTGTGCAGGTGCACGTGAGCACATGTTCAGGATTGTTGCCGTATTGCAGAGCATTGCATAACAATCTGTCAGAGATATTGATACATGACTCAGATTATCAAAGCTCTCTATCTCATCTGCATAAAGAAAAGAGAGACAGATGAAAAACTAAGATAAAAGAATGACTGATTTAGCTCTGGGTAGATGATAAGTAATTATAATTACAAAGATACTGACAAGAGTGACAGTTTTTGAATAGTGCATGTGCACATTTTTTTAAAGCTAGACTGCAGCTCAGTGCGTTTAATTAAAGATAAATGTGTTTGCAACTTCTTTTCTTTTTTCTTTCTTAGTTGTTAGACCCCCCCCCCCCCCATTAATGTGTTCATTTTCTTAAAAACTCTTTGAATATTGCACACATTAACAGTAGTACTTCCGTGATCACTATAAACTTTTCCACAAAAGTGCAATTTTACAAATTATATGAATTCGTATGAAATCAATTGTATGCCAGTTTTAAATGTGAAGTGCATCATTCTAAAAAGAATAATAATGGTCAGTCCAACAAGTATAAATAAGTGCACATTTGTTATTGGTATAACTTGAAGCTGTTTCTGTAAGAGTGTGGCTCTACTTAGGTTTTGGGAACCTTAAAAGGCTGTTAACGCCTCCTCAAAACATTTCAGAATCTTTGAGGAGACTGTGCAGGGAAAACTGGGTCAGCTGCTACTGTGAGTATGTCAGTAGATTTGGGGTTTATTGTCATTCTTTCTTTTTCCTTTTTTTTTTAGAAACACATATACTGTGTAACAAATGATGACATCATTCTGCAGGTTATTCTCTCTGTTTGTATGTTCTTATGATGCACACATGCAGCACACATACATTCATCTTTTCCTTAGGAAATGGGGATTTGTTTCCTACTTGACAGAGAAACAACAAAAGCAAAGAAATAAACAGGATTATCAAGGACGAAAGATCCCATGTATGTTTTCAGTATGAGTAGGAGTTGATGAGCTCATCACATCACAAAACTGTCAAAAATTAGCAACCTTTTATTAAAATATTCCTGTCCGATTATTTTTTTTACTAATAACCGATGTCATAAATAATGGCTGCATATTTTAAAGGGGATCTTTTTTATTATTAGGCTTAAGGCCATATGCACTCACATTTTTAGCAAGCTATTTGAAGCATGTCTAAGAAACAACGGGTTTAATCCATTTACATTCCCTTTCCAAAGTTTGGACTTTCTTTGTGAAAGATATACAGCATCATATGATGCAGGAGGAACTGGGATGAGTGTGAGCTGATTAATGGCACAGGTCTAAAAATAAAAACCTGAGAAAGGAAGGGTGGATTTAAGCTTTATATAAAGGTCAAGAGCAGAGATGAAGAGGATTTTTACACTCATAAAATTATTCTTTATATCTGATTATAACAGACAGGTAGTCAAGAGTAAGAAAGGGTCACCTGTCTGTGTACTAGATCCTCAGAGATACAGACCAGGTGTGCATATTTATACATAAACATGCAAGTGTGTTGTAAAAAATAAATCAATAAAAACACAAAACTACTACCAGAGTGGAACCAGTGAGTATCTTAAGAGAGTACCATAAGATTTAACGTCTGAGTTGAGTTGTTCTGCCTCCACAGGTCTCTCTTAATGGTTTTGAACTGTAGCGCATGTCACATCAGTGTGAGTATCACTGTCGTGCTATTGGCAGCTGTTCACCTCTGTATCCAGGGAACTACGAGACACTTGCTGGTACCTTTGTTTTTCGTACAACAGACCAGAATATTATGTTCCATGTGAACACGCATTTATAATATCTGGAGAAAGCTATCCATTAACATTCCCATTAATCTCAATGGCAGTTGCTCAGCTGGCCATATCCTCTGGAACCATACTAACCAGACAAACTTGGCAAACACAGTCAGATGCGCACATTTTTCATAGTGCCCTCTAGTGGTAAAATGAACTTTTAAATAGGTGCTTGTATCTCAAGTAAATTCATACCAGAAATGCATTTTAACCTTTAAATGCATTTTTAATACATGTCTTTTTGAAGAAATTTACTTATTTTCACTTGTTTGTCAATGGCAGATTATTAAAAGTTTAGGCATTAGGATCTGATGATAAATGCTCTTGAAATTAACTGTATCTATAATGTATTTACTGTTTAAAAGTTTGGGATCAGTAAGATTTTATTTGTTTTGTTTTGTTTTTTGTTTTGTTTTTTTGAAAGAATGTTTTGAAAGTCTCTAATGCTCAACAAGACTGAATTTATTTAATAAGAAATGTACACTCAGAGAGGGGGAGAACATTGGCCCTCAAGATCAAGTCACCTCTGATATTGACTTTGAAATTGAGGAGAAGGATGTGTATCAGATATTCAGCCGACAAAATGTAAGGAAAGCGAGTGGCCCTGATGGGATTTCACCTGCCACCCTGAAGTACTGTGCTAGTCAGCTAGCCCCAGTTTTTACGGACATTTTTAATCAATCAATTGTTTTATGCAGTGTTCCGAGTTGTTTTAAGTCATCAACCATTATTCCAGTACCAAAGAAAAACAAAGCTGTGGACCTAAACGACTACAGACCGGTGGCCCTTACATCAGTGGTCATGAAATGTTTGGAGAGGTTGGTTTTGTCACATCTTAAACCTATTACAGCTCCATATCTTGATCAATTACAGTTTGCTTACAGGGCAAACCGCTCGGTAGATGATGCGGTCAATTTAGGACTGCATTATGCTCTGGACCATCTTGACTCTCCTGGCTCCTATGTAAGGATGTTGTTCATAGATTTCAGTGCAGCCTTTAACACCATTCTACCAGAGCGACTGTGGGAGAAGCTGTCACTGATGGGAGTGGGACCCTCTATCTGCCGCTGGATTATGGATTTTCTTAGTGACAGACAACAGTATGTGCGGCTTGGCGAGCACATGTCTGATCCTCAGACTACTAACATTGGAGCACCTCAAGGGTGCGTGCTGTCACCATTTCTCTACTCACTGTATACCAATGATTGCACTTCCAATAATGGTTCCATCAAGCTGATTAAATTTGCAGACGATACTACATTAGTTGGTCTTATTAAGGGAAACGACGAGTCTGCTTACAGGCAGGAAGTGTCTAAATTGGTTGCGTGGTGTGATGAGAACAACTTGGAGCTTAATCAGCAAAAGACTGTGGAAATGGTGATAGATTTTCGTAGAACACCCGCCTCCCTTTCTCCTCTAACTATCAAGAGCTCCGTTGTGAAGAGGGTGGAGTCAATTAAATTTTTAGGAACGGTTATCACAAATGACTTGAAATGGGAGGAAAATAGTTCCTCCATTCTTAAGAGAGCTCATAGTGGAATGTTTTTTTTGAGACAGCTAAATAAATTAAACGTTTCTAGCTCTGTTCGGTCTAAATTTTATAGAGCCACTGTGGAAAGCCTTCTTTCAGCATCCATTACTGTTTGGTTTGCATCCGCATCAGCCCAGGCGAAGGCTAGACTACAGCGTATTGTGCGCATAGCAGAGAGGCTGACTGGACAAAGGCAGCTGTCTCTTAAAGACCTTTATGAGGCCAGAGTCAGGAAGAGGGCGGCTAAAATTGCTGCTGATCAGTCCCATCCAGCAAGTGACATTTTTAGGTTGCTTCCTTCAGGAAGAAGGTACAGAGCAGTGAGGACAAGGACCTCACGCCATCTTAATAGTTTTTTTCCAAGAGCCATTTCCCTTATGAATAGCTGATCTTGGACTATTTTTGGACTATTTTATTATTTGATGGATTGTTTTAGGCATGCTTTTGCAGCTATACGCATATATGTTTGTGTGTTGAGTTTGTGTGTTACTGATGGCCATATCAAATTCCTGTGTATCTGCTGATGCATTTGGCGAATAAAGTGCTTCTTATCTTATCTTATCTTATGCAATAAAACTGTAAAATTCTAAAATGTTATTGTTAGTTTGTCTGTTTTCTGTTTTAATTCATTTCTAAAATGAACTTTATTCCTGTCATGCTGAACTGTCATCAGCCATTATTCCAGTCTTCTGAGAGAGTCCTTCAGGGATCATTCAAATGGTTATTATTAATTCCTTATTGGTATCAATGTTGAAAACAGATTTTCTGCTTTTTGTGGAAACCATAATACAGTTAAAAAAAAAAAAATATATATATATATATATATATATATATATATATATATATATAAAATTTGAATAAAAAAAAGAACAGCATTAGTCATTTGTAACAATATACATGCAGTCTTTACTGTTACTTATGATTCATTTAATGTATCCTTGCTGAATTAATAATGTGTATATAACAATAGTACAGGTATAGTTGATCATCATAACCTGCTCAGATGTTGACATTAACATACTGTTCAGTCAGCAGTTGCATCAGATCCGCCTCTGGATTGCTTTTGATAATATTTCGCCTTATTTTTCATCTCCACTCATTCCAAATCATGGTTTCTGTATATGAGTGAATGAGCTAAATCTTTAGATATTCGAACCTATAATGTATTGTTCTGGTTTACATGATAACATAAGCCTAACAATAAAATGAAAGAGTTGGGTTTAGAGCAATAGAATGAGTGTGCATACCTGCTTTGCATGTGTTCCTTGGGTTAAACAAAGTTTTTTTCGTCTCCAGAAGATGGCGCTGTGTGCACAGTGTAGAATTTGCCAAAAACTTCTCCAATGATTTAATATAGAAAATAAGACAAGAAGAACACGCAAATGTCTATTTAGTACACAAACTCAATCCCAATGCCTGCATGGATGGATAGAGGAATGATTATACTTGTAAGGGCATTCTCATTATTTGAAAGGCTAATGAATCATGTTTTCATTTAGATCTAATAATGTCAGCGGATATGTTTGAGGGTTGGTAATGAGTAGTTGTGGTACTGAGTTACAACCATTGCTGCTGCTCGCTAGCATTGTATTTTAGATACAACCAGCAATGTTGACCTGTGCATGACTATGTTAACCAGTTTGGACTAGCATGTACTGTACTGTATCTTCGTGCTGATGTAAGCTGGTCTTTCTCTGGGCAGTATGGCCACACACTGCAGCACACACAGGAAGCCATTAGGAGTCAGTTTAAGTAGACACATACATCTGGCTTCTTTCTCTCCATTTTCCCGATTCCCTTTCTTTCACACTCTTTGAAGACCACATGAGTTATATCTTATCCATACCTCTTCACTAGCCCTCTTCTACCTTTGTTCTTTCCCCTGCAGCAGTTAAATAACACGGTGTGTGGAAGGACACAGTTTCAGGCTATTTGCAGTGTGTGTTAGTTAAACGGGCGCTCTTGAAGTTGTCAGCAGAGTGTGTGCTGTTTTTCATTATGGAGTGGGGTGAGCAGAGGAATGCTCTTACAGCACTCCCCACTCTTTCAACCTCTCACCCTCTCATTGCCCCCTTGTTTCTCTCTTTGAACTTCCCCTCTACTCATTTTGCGTCTTTCATGTGTTCTCCGCCTGTCGCGATATGTGTTTGTGTGTGCAGCTGTGATTTCTTAACATTCATATCTGCATGTGAGGGAATGTGTACAGTCAAATACCTAGAATTTAAAAAAGAAAAATGCCAAAAATACTATATATAAGTACAAACATTGCCTTTAAGGCAACAAATTCAAGTGAAAATTATTTTAAAATTTGCTTATCCTCAACTTTCTTTGTTATGCCAAAGTCAAAGTGAACTATCCCTTTAATACAGACCAACAAGGTGATTTCTTTTAGTTGTGATTAGTCTATTTGTAATTTTTTTTTTACTTAAACATTAAAAGAGTGAATATGAACACTGAAGAAAGATTGTATAATTTTTCAGTTATATTGAGCCATAATAGCACTTAAAATTGTCACTCTAAAGTTTGAAGTTTCTTTTTTCTTCTTTATCCCAATACGTCCTACTTTGGATCTTTTGGTGATGTTATGCCCTTTTGTTCCTTCTGCAGCTTTTGTTCGGGTGTGTGTGGCTGAAACAGACTGTCAATAGAAAGATAAATGGCAAATCTTTTTCAGCACAGATTTGTCTTCTCTCCGTCTGCTCTCATTCTGCTTGTCTTTTCTTTTTCTTTGGTGAGGTAGATCTTTTGATACTCTTCATTTACAAGGTCAGATAACTAAGTCCCTAATCAAAAACTTTATGCTTGCTTTTCTGAACAAAATCCCCTTCCTCAAACACGCACACAAGGACAATAAAGGCACATAAAAAGAAAAGATTGCCATTGACCTTCAGTGAAAAGAAACAGGATCAGAAGTTTGTTGAGTCCTGCATAGTATAAAACACACTTACACCAATAAAGTCTGACACTCACCAAGAAACTCAGAATAATAATAATAAGTGACATTTACGTCACTATAATTCACTGATAATCTTCAGCTCCAGTGAGCAATTAAGATTTTGGGTCAGTATGATTTTTTTCTTTCTGGAAGAAGTCTCTTATGCTCACCAAGACTATATTAATTTGATCAATAATACATTACAACATCATTATTGTGTCATATTATTACAATGTAAAACAATGCTTTTCTATGTTAACATACATTTAAAAATAAAATTAAGTCTGTTGATGGCAAAGCTGAATTTTCAACAGCCATTAATTATTCCTCAGTTTCACATGATCCTTCAGAACTCATTAAATATGCTGATTTGGTGCGAATGATTTTCTTATAAGTGTTAAAAACAGTTAACACTCCTATATATTTTTGTAAAAACCATGATGCATTTTTTTTAGGGTTGTTTCATAAGAACACCATTTATTTAAAATAGAAATCTTTTGATAAATTAGAAATGTAACATAACATATGTGGTCACGGTGACCTTTTGTTCTGTGAAAACCTGCATGAAAACAAATCCTACTTGTATCCCACTAACAAAATAAAATATTTGTTAATAATGAAATGATTTCCCTTTTTGACCTAACTATCCCTTTAAGAAAGTTCTCCCGGAGTCTGTCAGATAGCACATTCTAGACATGTTGTACTTATCTCTCTCTCTTTCTCTGTGTGTGTGTGTGTGTGTGTGTTATTCCAGTTATGGCATCTGGAAGGGCAAGATTGAGCATGCAAGAGATACAATCCTTAGAAAGTACTTCAGTGTCCATCACTTTTCACTCCTGCTCATACTCATGCAGACAATCTTAAACTGTGGTAAATGAAATCCCAACAGTCCCAAGTGTCTAAGTCTAGCAAAGTCATGAGAACAGGAAATGACCTCGATTCTGATTTTGCCCCCATGTGTGACCTCAAGCAAACAGCTTGTGTTTACTGTTCAAGCAAAGAACAGTGGACCTATGTGTGGTGTTGTGAAAGTGCTACATATTTTCAGAACGCCTATAGGGACACAAGGGGGGAATATCCGGCCATAATCCTGATGCTCAGACTCAACAAGGGCTGAATTGAAGTCATTTAGTGTGATTCTCAGTTTGACTGCTTTATGCCACTGGGCTTGTTGTCACCTGAGGAGTTACGGGAGTCAAACAGAAGGGGTTGGGCAGGGAAGCATTTCAAAGCAGAGAGGCTGAATGGATAACAATAGGCAAATTGAATGGAGTTGAATTTCTGTGTATCGAGCTTCAATGAAAGAGGCTTGATACTCACACAGATGCCCCAACAGGTGGTGCGACGTGTGTTTTTGCAGATACTGAGACCCTGATATTTTCCTTCCCCAGAAATGTTAAAGGGATAGTTCACCTAAAAATGAAAATGGCACCATTACTTATTCACCCTTCTGTCTTTAAAAACCTAACCATACAGGTTTGGAATGACATGAGGGTGATTACATGACGACAGAATTAAAATTTTTGGTGTACCACCTCTTGTACACACCTACTGTGATGTCACTCCATATGTAACCTCTCAATAACTTGTTTAATTTAACAATTTTTTAGTCATAATCTCTAATTGTTGCTAGTAAATCCCTTGCAAATAAGTGTGCATGTGTCTTTGTGTCCATCTGTTCTGCTGTATTCCAGCTGCTTGACCCACACCCTCAGTCCTGGCTCCTGATTGGCTGGTGAGAACCATGTGTAGAGAAGCTAGCCCAGGCCCCTTATGAAGATTCACATCTAAAACCTGGACTGGATTTTCTTTAAGACTGGAATAGAGCCTTGATTGGGACTGCAGTGTTTTAATTTGTGTCGGTCTTGCATTGATCCTTGACACAAACTGTTTAATGGAATCCATTCAGCCATGCCAGCTTATAGTAGGACTCACTGTCCATTTTTGTTAGAAGACAACACATAGTTATTGGCACCAATCCGGGATATCATCTGGACCGGTTTCAAACCTCCAGGCTCTGGCCAATTCTTTTATCTCACAGACACATTTGCTTTCGCTTAGCACCTGGACTGGTTTTTCAAAATTCCTTAGTTGAGGGACTGAACTGGTTTGTTGATTGTGGTTGCAAGGCAGTTGCATTTTCAGAAAATCCTGGAATTGTTTTGAGCCAACAAGTGTTCTCCATATGTTTGAGTGGCCTTTGATGTTATTTGTGTGTGTTATATGAATTCAATATGATTCAAATGGCTCATCTCAAAAATCTGTGGAACGATGCAAAGGTTAATTGTGCATATAATTTAGAGGTAAAGTGTCCTTTTTGTACCTCTATATCACGCAAGGGGACAAGGTTTGGCTGAAAACCATGGCCCTGTTAGCCCCTGCTGGTAGATGCCATACTGTAGCTTTACCATCCAAGCTGAAAAATATACTAGATGGAATGTTGTTTTTCTCCCCAAGCAACTACTCTAATAGTAGCCGTTTTACCAGTGGGTGTTTTAGGGCTCTTAAAAGCATGACATTTCTGTATATTTTCACTGCCTGTCTGCTGTCTGTGCCATCACAACTCATAAATGAAGAGATTTCAGATCGCATGCTTCTGTAGGCAGGTGCCATTTAGATGAATAGGAATTATAATGGCAGGCTTTATATTCACCTCGAAGCTCATCATCAATAATGGGATCTAATTTGAATATAAATTCTAATTTGTAGGGAAATAGAATAGGTCTGAAAAGAAAAGAGAGAGGGAATTGTTTTAAAGCAGAAGTCCAAACCTTACAGCATTTCTCATTCCCGAACAAAATGATTTCATTGATGAAGTTTAAATTTATCATGGTTTCCTCACAAATATTAACCTGCTTAATAAATGTTTCTTAAGCAGCAAATCAGCATATTAGAATGTTTTCTGATGGATCATGTGACACAGAAGCCTAAAGTAATGATGCGGAAAATTCAGCATTGCTATCACAGGAGTAAATTATGTTAAAGTTACAGTTATTTTAAATGTAATATTTTAAAATCTACTGTATTTTGTTATCAAATAAGTGCAGGCTTTGTGAGCAGAAATTATTTCTTTTTAAAACTTGCCTTTACATTTCATGGAAGTATGTATTTACTGCTTTGAATTTGATTATTTAAATAAACAATAATTGTATTACAGTGTCAGGAATGATTACATCAGCTCAATTTAAATGTGACTGAGAAATATTCTTGACAAGTTCTTATGTTCCACCTTCTCCTGATCCAGTCCTGGTTTTCACACAAACTCTTCATACAAACTTTTTCTTCTGGCTCTCTCTCTGTCTTCAATGGCATACCTCTGCCTTCCCACTACTTAGAGACAGAGTGTGTGTTAGAGAGAGAGAGAGAGCACATGTGGCACTGAAGAGCCTTTTGAGCTTTCCACCTCTTAGTGAGAAATAAAGCAACAGAGAGAGAGAGAGAAAGAAAGAAAGAAAGAAAGAAAGAAAAAGAAGCTAACTTTCCCTCCTACAGTTGGACTTTTCCCAGACTTGAGTACTGGAATGGATTTCCTCTGATACTTTGGATGTCACTGCACAACTGTGGAGTTTATGCACAGAAGGGATCTTTAAAGTTCTGTTGACTGAGCGTGTGTATGCGAGGCGTGTGTGTGACAGGAGCATGCTAGGAGCTATGTCAGGTGTTACACGCAAAGGTTCTGGGAAACCAGGATATTACTACAGACTCCTGGGTAGAACGAGGCTACAGAGACAGCGCAGTCGCTCCAGGAGCAGAAGCAGAGCCACAAACAATAGGGGTAAACATCTTGTTCTAACTTTACTACATTGTTTCTGAAATATTCCCTATCTCCCTTTAAAATAGTTTTATGTGTTGCTAATGGTGCAGTGTATATAAATATATCAGTAAATCAGTATTTCCCATAACAGTTACATTTGTCACACTTGCCTGCAGTATGTTTAGTTGGTGTGTGAGATTTCTGTTGCTGCCACAGTAGTAAAACATCATAACAGCCCGTCTTTTAGAGTGCAACTGCCATAAACATGGTTATTACAGCATTGTTTATGGCAGCACTCTTCTGGGTACTTCACTTTTTAGAAAAGTTTTTTTTTAATTCTGAATAAGAACATCATTGAATGAATGAATGAATGAACTTTAATATAAAGAAATATAACTCACTTTAATTTGCACATTTTTTAGATCTAAAAAACTGAATACAAACACTTCCTTTTTAACTATGAACCATTTTAGAGTTGCTATTAATGTGTTTCTGTTCGAATGTTGTTTTGTTGTGTGTGTGTGTGTGTGTGTGTGTGTGTGTGTGTGTGTGTGTGTGTATTAATGAGGAAAAAAATGTGAGTGATGCTCCGATACTGTCTAATCACAGTTTGTTGGTTGTCGAAAGTGTGATTCTTTGCATTAGCAGTGGGATTTTTTTTGTAGATTAAATTTATGAAAGAAGGTGGGTGTCTGTTTTTATATATCATTAAAAAGTATTTGCCATTCACATTTTTTATATAATATCAAATTTGACAAATTTATTTATTCATAACGAAGACATAGTACTGAGATGTGATGTAAAGTGTTAACTTCAGTTTCATAGAAATATTGTATAAATCAACATCAACATGGAGAGATCATGGTGGCCCCATGTCTGTGGACTGTGGCTGTTTTGACGTTCAGTACAAAATCAAGTTGTATTTAATGCAAAATGTTTTCTTTTTACATATAATTTCTGAATATTATGTTTATTTCTATCTGATCTTGAATAATTGGAGCCACTCTGTCAGTTTTGTGTTAGTTGTAACACCTAAGTATCACCGGATAAAATCACAGAAGCCATAAAGTTAGTTAATGAGCCCTCACGTGAGAGGGTGGAGTGAGCGCCTGTTTGTGGAGAAGTGGATATTATCAGCCTTAACTTTACAGTTTCACAACAAAACAGGTGACCAGCCACGAGTATTGAACCTGACACTCCAAATGAGCTCTTACTCACACAATTTTCCAAACCAGTCAAGCAGGAAGTCCAGTACTTCAGTGTGGCCCAACAAGCTTTCTCTCTCTCTCTTACACACACGCTGAGTAATTTCAGATGTGACGGCTGAGAATGGCTTCTTTAAACTCTCATGGCTATCTAGGCTCATTACACAGGGGGTCGATTGAGATCTTAATTCAGTCACTGAGAGAATCGATTCGTGTAGTTGATGAGGTGCTTTGCGATGGGGCTTTGTAACGGCACAGCTGTTTTGGGGACTTGGCAGGCTCAAGGTGACATCACTTGTGGTAAACTTTTAAAGTAAAAGGTTTTTTGAAAACAGAAGCAGTGACATAAGAGAGGTTCTAAAATTTAGGATAGATGTCTTGCTTGAATGATAATGATATGATAATGATATTTTCTGTTCAGTGACACGTGGGTTTTACTTTATCAAGATTTCTGTTTGACGATGAGAGAATCAGGAATTTTCCTGTGGGATGATTGTCATAGAAGGTTTTGCATGTTTTGTTGGGTGTGGATCTACTTAACTATCAAGCTGTATGTTAAAAGATCAGTCCTTGTTTACAGTTCTGTGCTTATTCATGTTAAATAATGGATAATATTGCAAGGTTTATTAGTGTTGGGTGATATGTTCCAGTGTCATCCTGTCCTATAGTCAGCTTGTGAGATCTCCATGGTATGGCTAGAAGCAGCCTTACTGTTTGTTAGAATAATCTATGAACTATATCTTTTTAGTCAGGTAGCATATGGATGTGTTTTTATATATATTATTGAATTTGTATTTAAAAGAATAGTTCACCCAAAAATGAAAAGTCCCTCATGTCGTTCCAAACATGTAAGACCTTCATTCATCTTCAGAACAAAAATTAAGATAGTTTTGTTGAATTCCGAGAGCTCTCTGACCCTCCTATAGGCAGCAAGGATCCTAAAAACAGGACAAAACAGTAAAAAGCACATTTTAACTATTTCATGCAATGGTGACAAAAATGTCAAAATAGGCTTACATGAGGGAAAAAATGCGAAAAACCGAGTTCAGTATTCGGCCTTCGGGCCACTGTTTCATTATGTTCAGCTTTGGCCAAGAATTTTCATTTCAGTGCTTCCCTAATTGTAAGCTACTAATTATAAAGCATACATCTCCTCAGTTATTCAGCAGAAACAGAAAACAATTAAATAGCATTTACATTATCAAAAATCATCACTGATGTCCGGGAATTTATGCATTTTTAAAAATCACTCCCGTTATAATCAGTGAAACAATCTCTTATGCTTACATTGCACATACATCTGCACTTTGCTTATCATGAGAGAATTTGCATGAGAGCAGAATTCAGTCAGCAAGCACACATTCAACAACAAAACTCATCTGAATGCCTCTAATTGGCCAGTGCCTTCATAAACTCAACAGAATCAGGTGTGATTGGTTATAACGCGCAACACTGTAAAAACATGTAAAAAGAAACATGATGGGACAAATAAGGCCTAATATTAAAGAGATTATATCAGCATAATAATAATAGTAATAATCGTCTTGATATCATCTAGGGTATCAGCCACAGACGATTTTTCTGGCTATCATTTTCTATCGGCACAGCCCAAATGTCGATGTGTGCATGGAACATAACTGTTACTCTTACTCCTACTATTGTTATTATTATAATTTTGTTATTATTGTTATTATTTCTTGTTTATCTTGTCCTCCAGTATTTCAAAGAGCCGAGTAATAAAAAGTAAAACATACACACTTATTATTCTCATGTGAAGGTGCACGTCACTGGTGGGATCATGCAAATTGAGTGTAAAAGAAACAGAATTATGAGCTTTGTTATCTGCAGTGCTTGTTTGGGTTCTGCTGACTGATAGCTTATCAGTTCATGCATGACAGAAGATGGCAGCACTTTGGATCTGAATATTCAAATACTGCAACATTATGAGGTCATGGCACCTCAATGAGCTCAACCCTATTAAACAAACAATTACACATACACACACACCTCACACGGGGTGGATAAACGCTCATACTTTAATAACCTTGTTTAAAGGGTTAGTTCACCCAAAAATTAAAATTAGACAATAAATTACTCACCTTGAAGTCATACGAATCCAGGGTGTTGCACTGCATCAGTCCATGAGCAGTTTAATAAAAAGCACATCCATTAAATGTGTCACACACAGTTCCGGGAATCGATGATTTTTTGTAAGAAAAATATCCATGTGCCGGTGAGTCTCGTGAAAACCAATGTTTGTTAACAGGAGCAAAGGAAAACCAAAGAAAAACAGAGGATGGCTTATATCGAAATCCTCCGACATTCTTCTTTACAAATCCTAATTTTGTACTTCTAATTAGTGACATTGTTTTGTTTTGATCTCTCTGCTGCGTTTCTTGGTGTGTCACTTCTGAGCGGTGCATGCACAAAGCTAATGGATGAGCTTTTTATTAAACTTCTCATGGACTGATGAAGTGCAACACCCGCTCAGTGGCACCAAACAGCTTGAAAGATCAAAGACAATTTTTCAAATAACTCCAACTGAATTCTTCTTAAAGAAGAAATTAATATGTACCTAGGATGACTTTAGGGTGAGTAATTTATGGCTTAATTTTCATTTTTGGGTGAACTAACCCTTTAAGGACATGTTGAAGAACATTTATAGGACTGGAGAGCAAATTGTAGTGTATGTATTTATGTCCAGCACAGCCAGCTGCATGTGAGTGTTTGTGCAGTGTCCTCTGTCTAGCTCTCCCTTCCTTCCTCCCCTCTGTACATTTTTGATAATACAGCATTACATCACCACTGTATCAGCTGCTAAATGGACAACCTGTGAAACACGCACACTGACACAGCTGTGTGAGTAATAACCTGTTCTGGGAACAGTACAACAGCAGCTTTTCCCATACTCTATGCGTTTTGCTATGCTATGGTTTTTAATATCTGATTAGGGAATGCATGGGAACATGATTAGTGGGCTTAGCAGTGACTGACAGTTGCATGCAGCTGTGGTTTTCACATGTTTGCTCTGCATTATCTCACAGGAATGTTATGTCAGAAGATTATGATGGAGAATATGTTGTATTGCTGATGAAGGACAAGTTTCACCATTTCTTATTCTAGATACGACCAAGATTAAAACTGGGAATTTGTGTCACATTGTTGGAGCTGTAACACACTGTGTAATGGAGTCAGGGCAGACAACACTTCTTGAGCCCATTCTCACCTCCTCTAATCAACATTTCCTATCTACTGCTGTGTAGGTGCATGCTATTTGATGTTAGGGGTTGGTAGCATGTCCAAAATCTTATGTCTAGGGTGGCCATTTATGCCATTTATACAGGGTACGTCCTGGGGAGGATTTTTATATTGCCTAAAACATCCAAAGTAGTTTGACCAATAACATGCAGTTATTATGTTTTGTACATAATCGACCAATCGTGGAGCATGAGAAGATGGGATCTACAGAGAAAGAACAAAAATGTTTGTTCGTTTCGGTCGACTTGAAGCACCGCTGTGCACACCGATCATTGCATGACACCAAAGTACCGCTCTCTGCTCTGCTCTCTATAACTCTTCTGAATGTCATACAGTGATCGATCTGCACAGTGCAAACAGCCAAAACTTGGATATTTTAGGCAATATAGAAATGTCCCATAAAAATGGCCCGTATGTTTACCCTACTTATATTACGATATGAGTAATTTTATTTCATGGCATCATAAATCACGACATAGTTATTTTTAAATAAGGTCTTTATGATATCAAAAAATATACAATAATTACGTCATTATTCTTGTCACCAGTGTCGATTTCACAAAAAAACGAATAGTAGCAAAAAAAAAAAAAAGAAATGCTACGTACATTGTATAATCAAATCGATCAAATCACTGCATGTTCTTTACTGTGTAAATGAAATATATATTTATTCTCATTAAAGTCAAGAGTAATGAGGGAATTTTTCTCTTTCCTTTTTTGATTAACATGAATAACAGACAGCAGGAATTTTAGACTGCTGTCACTTTAAGAGCTCCCCGGATCCAATATACTGTTGCACATGTGTTTTCTTTCTCTGCTCTTTGGCCTAAATTACTGTTTATGGGGATAGTTGCAAAAGATGGAACTTTTACACATACCAATGTGTGTATTTAACCATTCAAGGTCTATAAAGCAAAAAGCAAAAAAAAAAAAAAACATCTGTTCAAAACTCCACATTATCAGAGAACTGTCTTCACGTGTACGCACCTCTCCAACTATGGTTATGGTACAGAGCTATGGTTTAGTAAGTTACATTGGGGCATAATGCTCATGTGGGAAATAAGAGGTTCAATACAGCTCACATTACTTTTCAATTCATACCTCTTCTCATCATCATTTCTGTCAACTTTGGCTTAGTAGTTGGTGCATGTGATTTGATGCATTGCACCATGGTACTATGTGAACAATGTGAGGTTAAATCTGGCTTGCATCACTTTTGGAAACTTTTCCCATTTCTTCTCCCAGTCGTTTCCTGTCATCTCAGAATTGTTGTCACATCTCTACAAAATTGTAGCTTAGCAACTGGTGGATGTGATTTAATACAATGTGCTGCAGTGCTCTCATAGGTAACTTCCAGTTCCAGAATCCGGCTCCCAGAATTTTCCGATTCCCACCTCTTCACTCCATCATTTCCTGTAATCTTTTTACAATTCATAGTAAAAAAAAACAAAACAAAAAAAACATTTATAATCAGAGACAGGTGTTGAAGCACATCAAATGTGTTTTGTGATGTGGAGACATAATCTGATATGATTCATTTCTACACCCTCAACATGGATTAGTTCATCATACTCTGTTCCGAGAAGCGAGGAAATGCAGTTGCTTTACAGAATGCTGTGGGGAATGTTGATGGGTTTGAGGCGGAATTCTGCTGGAGTTTCCATTAAACGTCACCTTTCATCTATTTATGGAAACTAGGGTAAATACCACTTAAAAAAAACAATATGTCAAAAAGTTATCTGATAAAAATGTCAGTAGTTTTCATAGGGTGTGTACATGTATGGGTCTCAAAGTTACAAGCGTAAACTTTACAACAGAAGATCTAGGTCAGTCTGGAAAGTCAAAACAGACAACGGAAGAGAGTGAAAAAATGGAAAAAAAGAGCTTGATGAAGGCAAGAAAGACAGGAAATAGAGAGAACGAGGGAGCTGAAAGGACAACAGAGATAACCGTGATTAAACAGGCAGGGAAATGGAAAGCTTTGCCAAAATGGTATGATAGCTGAATGTTGTGTTAGTCGGTCAGTCAGTGAAATATTTTTAACTAGTCCATAGTTGTGTTAGTGACTTGCTTTAGTTGGGTCTCTAAGTGTGTTTTATGTATTGGATTGTCTGAGTTTTGTTCAGCCTTACAGGTATGTACAAAAACAGCTCATTCTTTTTGCTGTGCCTCCCACACACATTCACACTCTCTGTCTCTCACTCACATTTGAAATCTGACCAACCAACCAACAAAAAAAAAAAAAAGATAATTTGCATTAGGTGTGTTCAACTTCTGTTTGTTGATCTTGTAGTAACTATTGGCTTGAAAGAGTTGTAGCTTCAGTTGTATCCTTTCCTCTTTACCTTAGTGGAAGTGGTATTTCAAAGGATCTGGGCCAGTAATATAAAGGTTTCAAGTTCACTCTGTAGTGATGAGCGGACACTGAGATCACAATTCAGCACTGAGCGATGCCACTAAATCAGATCCTGCTCCAGATGGATTGGCCCTGTTATTAGTGTTCTGAAAGTTGTTTTGGGCAGAAAGCATGTGGTGAGTGGTTTGTTAATTGGATTTGCTTCAATCATGAGTTGTCTGACATACCGCAGACCCCTGTAGAGAACAGATCGAGCTCATAATGTGCTGCCTCGCTTCATCTCTGACTCTTTTACTCATTATGCACTACTACTGTTGAATTGTTTAATCCTCTGCACTGCATTGCATAACAAATGGTCATTACACATACAACTACCCAAAAGATATAAAGTCAGAGAAAATGAAGAAAAGGGGCCATCTGACAGATGAACTGATTTATAGTATAATGTTTTACTCTACCATTTTCAAAGAACTGATAGGTGTTCATCTCTTTTTGCGTATGTGTGCACTCTTTGCATGGCAGTGAAGTCATTCAAGCGCAGTGAGCTTTAGGAGTGGATGGAGAGAGTGTTTGATTAGAAAAAAAGGAACAACACACCCATTGCATACAAAACCCATTCATATGGTTGTTTTAAGGGTGGCCCTCATATTTGCTGAAGTGCTGAGATCACATGATAATGTGCCACTCATCTCAATAATTCTACTGTTGTTGGGCTACTGTCCAGTTGCAGACCAAACAAATCACAATTATTCTATGAAGTAACTTTTGCTTTTCTGTGACGTAGCCTTCACACCTACAGGTGTCAGTGTTTTGTCCAAGACCACTGTTGTATAAGTTGATTAGGAACTAAAAAAAAACATATATTTGACATATAAATTATGGGCTATTATAAATGAAACATTCATACAATACCAAAAATCATACCATATGTTATACATAAAGTTGCTACTGCAAAGTGAGTACAGCAAACTGTGAGAGTTCTTATGTTTGCTTATTTCTTACTCCTAATCATGTACAGACTACCTTTTTAAAAGTTTGGGATGAGTGCTGTTGTTGTTGTTTTAAAATAATAGAAATTAATGCTTTTGTTTAGCAAGGATACATTCAATTCATCAAAAGACATTTATAATGTGACTGACACTATAAAATAAATATACAATAATGAATTAAATATTTATTTAGTTATTCCAAATTGTATTATATTTCATAATATTACTTGTTTCACTGTATTTTTGATCCAATTTTCTATTTATTTTTTTCCAGACAGAGAACATACTGTAAAATGATGATTTAAAATGATGAAGATCACACTGAAAGGATCTTGTAACTCATTAAAACGTGTCAATAAATTTGTGAGGATATTTTCCATGGTTTGGACTTTATATTTATGAGTACAGTAATCCAGTTTGTCAGCATGTAACAGTGCGTTTCAGTTCTTAATGGAGTGGTGTTTTATGGAGTTATTTGTGTTCGATCATGAGGCATGTTCCGTAACTTCACTCTCACTCAGGAATGTCCTCTACAGGAAAACCTTGAAACATTGTGTCCCAGCCCTCAGCTCAGGAAGTGTGTTTTCTGACCCGTGTGTGTGTGTTTGTGCAGTGATAGTTGGTCTTTCTTCTGTAAGCGAGTATTCTAAGACTGGCTGAATTCTCAGCAGGTCTGAGATGTGGTTGCTATGGGAACAGCAAAGCAAGGCGATTGTCCTGTATGAGCGCTGGGAAGGTTGCTGTCAATCATGGTGTCAGAGAGGACTGCCAGGTCTAATGGAAACACATGTTCAGCTCAAGGTGTTGGTGTGTGTGTGTGTGTGTGTGTGTGTGTGTGTGTGTGTTGTCTTGTCTTATCTTCTTGTCTTATTGCACTGTTCTTAAGAGATTACTTCATGACACTGGTTGTAATTTTGTTTAAATTTGAAATAAAAAATTAAATGTATGCAGATGCTTCTATCAAAAGAGACTTTTTTACCTAACAAAAGATAACGTTTTATTTGTTTAGACAACGAAAGTCATTCAACAGCAGACACCTTTTTATCAGCATCTAAGGATAAATGAAATAAATTGCTGTTTGACATCTCTGACTGAAAAACACGACCTCTGGTGAAGGACTTTTTATTTTTATTTTTATTAAAGTCAAAGTAAAACTTTGCACAGCAGTGAAGCAGAAATGTATTCAGGTTTAAAAGGTTTTTTTTTTTTTTTACTAATTAGTCACTCTTTACCATGGTACAGTCTTTCTTGATGTGGCACCATAGTAAAAAAAAAAAAAATGTTTATTTAAATGTTGGAGTTTTCTATTTAAATAGTGGAATAAATTAATATAATCATATTTAAAATTCTAAAATGTGTATTTAAAAATAATTGTGTGCCATGTTTTGTCAAATACTTCATAGTAAATAAATTATAATCATGCATATTTAAATGTATATGAAAAATCATTTAGTCATATTTTTGTCAAATAATTTTAATGAAGTTTAATGAATTCATTTTCTCAACATGGCACCATGATAAAATAAACTAAAAGAAAAATGTTTAATTCAATTTTAATTTAGAATATTTTTATTTTAATAGTGAAAATATAATCATATTTTATATATAAAAAAATGAATATTTAAAAATAATTTTGTGCCATATTTTCTCAAATACTTTGTGGTTAACGCAAAACAAACAAACAAGCAAATAGATAAATTATAATGTATATTTAAAAAAAAAATGTTTTCATGTTTTTGCCAAATACTTTTAATGAAATTTAATTAAGTTTAATGAATTAATTTGACCTTTAACAGTTCTTTATTATGATAATTATAATAGCAGCCCTGTTTGATGCACATGTATGCAGTGTAAACAGTCCTAAACCAAAAAACATCTGACATGTAATTGGTGAGTAAAAAACAGATAAGTAAATGTTGTCTTATTAGACCTGTGTGTGTTTGTTGGTATATTTGAGCATCTTTTTTTATGTTCCTCTGCTTGAGCATACAGGTGGTTGACACTTGTTAGCAGGACTGAATGAAACCACAGTGATCATCACGCTAATCTAGAACCACACACATATAGCCACAAGGACTTCAAGCAGATGCTCGCTCTCACTCTCTCACAGCTGCGTTCCTTCACATCTTCTATCTTTAACAAGCAGACACTCACACACTGAGAGAAAGTGAAGCCATCTCTCCCAGATCAAACTACGGCTCCTCGCTGTTGAATTCTCATTACACATCACCACCGGGCTTGACGGAAACTGGTTGACTTGATTGAAGTTTAATAATCCGCTGTTGAAAGGGTTTTAAGCAGGATAATGAGACCTTTGAACTTCCACCTGCTTCTTTTTCATTCATTTTTGTGTTTAGCATTTTAAAATCTGTTTTGAAAATGATCTTGATCTAATGTATTTAGGCACACTAGAATAACCAGACATCCGGCTGCAGCTTTCCTCTGTAACATCCTAGTTTTTTTGTGAAATAATACCGAGTGGTGTAATACAGAGATTTTGGTAAAACCCTACCACTTTATTCAGTTATAATTATTTACAGCAAGCTTGCATTACAATGCACATAATGAATAATTATAATGCATTATACCCATCAATAATCCTTTATAATGCATTATAAATAAAGACTTTAAGTAAAGTTTTACCAAGGTTTTATGTTGTTACCATTTGTCCTTTGTCTATTAATTATTACATGTTTGTTGCTAATAGTGTATTCATTATTACTAGTTCGTTATTGAAAACTTGATGGAAGCGGATGTCTTTCAGGGTCAATCATCATCATCTTTGTGCTATAATTTATAACAGGGTGTCTCAGATTCATCTCAACAGTTCATAAATGTGACCCTGGACCACAAAACCACCCATAAGCGTCAGTTTTTTGAAAACTGAGATTTATACATCATCTGAGCGCTGAATAAATGAGCATTGATGTTAGGTTTATTGTTAAAATCTAAACATTGAGAAGATCTCCTTTAAAGTTGTCCAAATGAAGTTCTTAGCAATGCATATTACTATTCATAAATTAAGGTTTGGTGTTTCATGGTAGGTAATTTACTAAATATCATCATGGAACATGGTATTTACTTAATATCCTATTGACAAATGTTTGATGACTAAATTTACATTTGTATGACTGATAGTTGATTGTTCATATTCAGTTCAATTCAAGTTTATTTGTATAGTGCTTTTCACAATACAAATCATTGCAAAGCAGCTTTACACAAAATTGTAACTTATATTTTTAAGTTTCTACTTTATATTTAGTAGTAGCTTATCTGTGGTGACTATGTCCATATAGCAGAAATGTACAGTAAAATTGATACAGTTAGTTAACAACATGTTATATCTCATAGTTGCAATTATCAAAATACACAGAGCACCATTTTATTCATAGATAATAATATAGGCTAACTTAATGAATTTTTTTTTTCTTTCAAAATTCAGTTTACATTAGTGCACAGTTTTCCAGAACTGTCCTCCAGTGTCACATGCTAAAGTTCATTTAATGTGTTTTAAATGACTTTTGTGTAATTCTTTATATTTTGGGCCTTCAAATCTTCGTGGAATATTTGTAAAAAATGGTATAATTGTATGCATTACAATGTATTTATCACACTACTAATATGTAAGTGAACTGCAAAAAAAAAAAACACAAAAAAGGCTGGAAATTATTTAAAATGGTCTAATAAATAATGTAATGAATACTTTCCATATAAATGTAAATTTACAGTACAATCTTGCACTTGAAGACAGCTTATGTCCACGTTATTTCCCAGTCCACACAACATACCAGAAGGTTGAAATTTGGGAAATTGTGTGAAACGATGCTTGAAAAGAATTCATACTCCTGCCCCCCCCCTCTCTCTCGGTGTGTGTGTGTGTTTGTGTGTGTGGTGGGAAATTGAGTTCTGACTGAAGACTTGGCTCAGGCAGTGTCTTGGAGGGGGATCAGTGTGTGATCATGAGATCAGAGCAGAGCACTTAACATAATCGGTTTCTAGATCTATGTACCTATCCTGACACTGATTGAGTGAGGCAGGCAGCCAGGCTTTACTTTTTTCCCTGGATGTGAATTCTGAAGGGCAGGGAGGAACAGTGGGAGGATTTAAGAGCATTGTATACTGAGGGCACAATGAGATTTGATGACTTTATGAATGAGCTATTAGGACATCTATGCAGGGATGCAACCGAAATTATTCGGCCAAAAATTGCAACAAAAGGTCTTTCGGTGTTGAATAAGCGTGATTAATGTGTTTGATGATTAAAATTGTGAAATACCCTTAAAAAATTCAATAAACTGCAGAATTGTATGTTTTCGAATACACGAACGAATTGCATGTATTCAAAAAGTGCTACATTAGCTCACTGCACCAGGATTCCGAAGAAGTCCAAAGCACAAGGAAAATCTGCACTAAAGTAATTATTCTTCAGTTGCTCAGTAACATTTTTATGATTTTTACAAGGCATGTAACAGTGCAATACATGCAACAAACATCTTCCCAAATTCATAATGAGAATCATTCATAAAACTACTGTTGTCAAAAAAAAAAAAAAACACTGAGGTCTTCTGGTGGGTTTCTGCCAAAATAAAAAGCAAGAACTCCATCAACATTAATAAATGTTATTACTTGAATTTTACTTTTGTTCTGTAAAATACATAAAATTAAATAAAAATAAACAATAAAAATCAAAATGATAATTAAAACAATAATTACTCTATTAATACATTTATTATAGCATTCACACATAGTGTACAGACTGGGACCTGAAATGTTTTCTGCTCAGCAAGGCTGCATTTACTTGTACAGTAAAAAAAACATTCCAGATTCGAGAAGGGGGTCTCAAAAATGGCCAAAAAAATACTTTTACTAATTTATTAATATTAAGTTAAATTGTGTTTTATTAGTAAAATGTATGTTAGAATGTAAAAAAATAAAATAAAAAGTGTTCAGTGTTAAATAAATATTTTTAAAGCAAATTTTGGCTTTTTAATATATATATTCATATTCATTTATTATTAATTTATCATTCTTTTTTTTTAATAGCAAAATGGGGGAAAAAATAAATAAATAAAACACGTGTTCCGTATTTGGCCTTTAGGTCAGTGTTTCATTTTGTTCAGCTTCGACCAATAATTTTTTTTTTCGGTGCATTCCTACATCTGTGACATACAACTCTTACATTATGAGTGGATGAATGGATGTGTTGGCATGGTGATTGTTTATGTGGTATCTGCTTATTTGATTACATGCTGTGAGAGTCTCACAGTCTACATCCACACTTGGACAACATGCTGGGATTTTGTGCATGTGGGTTTATTCTTCGCTATTATAAAGCTATATATATATATATATATATATATATATATATATATATATATATATATATATATATATATATATATATATATATATATATATATTTATATAAAAAAACATCTTTTCAGTTGTGTTTTGCGATTTAAAAAATGTCTGTAAATGTCTATACTCTGTGTGTGTTTTTGTGTGTATATATATGTAACGGTTCAGAAAATCTATACATGGAACAATCATATTGTTAATAAATCAATTTCTCCGTCCTTCTTGTCTCACAGACTCTCCACCTGAGAAAACAGGGCGGAGACGTAGCATGCCAGGCTCCGCCCCTGACAAAGCCCCGCCTACAATGGAGCCCACTGCCACTGCTGCTACACCCTTCAGGGTCACAGTGAGTATTATATGTGTGTCTGATCAAACACAGTCTGGAACCCAGATGTGGTGCATAGTGTGCCCACATGTATCTTATCTTTATTGTTTTTACTACTTCAGATCTTTAGTATTAAAATTCTGCAGTACTAATAAACGTTAGCTTTCAAAATATTTTGTCAAATGCTAATTTCCTACTTGAGGCTATAAATTTGAGCTGTGGTGGTGTTTTATTATTATTTTAAGTATTTAAGAAGCAAAAATCCAGTGCACATTCAACCAACATAATGTTAGGCATAATAACTAAATAGCTGAAGCTCAAGATGGTGATCCAGCCCAAAACCACATACCAAGCCTAATATTTTAAGTATTAAGTTGAAGTCTGGATCAAGGCTATATTTATAGGCTAGATTATACATCAGGATATTACATACAAATGAATCCTGAACAAGCTCCATTTGAAGAGAATGTTTTATTGATGGGCATCGGGGAAGATTTAACAGCGTTCAGATGCTCGCTGTAATTGGTATGAAGTTGTAATGATATGTTTATGAGAGTGAGCTCTATTAGCAAGGGATGAAAAAAACTTCTCATGATTGAAAAGCAGTCTGTTAGCAATCGTTTCAAATTGAGGCTCACATTATGTGCCGCTTGCGGAAGTGAATCATTAGCAATCAACAGCAGGTGGTATTCAGTAGTTTCACCCTCTGTATTAAATGCAGCGCATGTGGGCTTCTTGTGTGTTTTGCTGCTTAGCATTTACAGAATGCAGGTGTAATTACATTTAAATGAGACCTCTGAGGTGACTCAAGGGCCTCTTGACCTCTGAGCTTCTGCAGATTCAGGCCCAATTACTCATCTAGCCTAATGCATAGTTTGCAAATATCTCCTTCGATGTTAAAACTTGATCTGAGAACACTTAGGTTCCATCACAAATCTTCTCATTGCTGTACATGTTTGAACAGGTTCAAGGCACACAGAGGAAGCCTTAGATTACATTGTTTTGGATGAATGATGGAAGATGCCACATAGCTTCATTGTTAGGGAAGGGAAGTAATGATAATCCCCCTGCACCCCCCGCTGGTAGGAAGTGGTACTGTACCTTTCGGAATCGGGCGCTTGTGCGATTTTTCTCCCCTCTTCCTCTCTATCCTCCTTTTATCCTCCTTTCTGAACTCTTATTCACTGTGCATGAATAACTCCGTTGATACCAGATATGGTTTTGACCATGAGGCATGGACAGATGTATCGAATGACACTGAAGATTCTTATAAGAAAGAAATGGTGATGTTATTAATCTACATGTCAAGAAAGATGGATGAATAGTTTTGTTTTGTGAATGCAGTATAAAACCCAATCTGTGAACTAATTGGTGCTGTGTGTGTGGTAAAGATGGAGTGTGGGAAAAGCACAAGCACCCCTTTCAGCAAAGTTCTCTAGTGTTTTTTCTTTCTTTCTTTCTTTAATCGATTAGTTACTCAGTAGCCTCAGGTTTGTTTTGTGTTAAACTGTATCATGCACTTTACTGGATGTCTGAGTTATGCAGCTCACTGAACTGAAAGGCATTGGGAAATGTATTTAAATAGATAGATATATATCTTGGATGGATATAGTCATATGAATAAGATATTATACAAATAATGGCTTTAGGTAAATATTTCAGGTCATTTTCTATTGATTTGCTCCTGGAAGGTTTTTGATATATAGGCTTTATTTAATTTATGCTGCTTACACCTAACCCAGGCTTTCTCATCTACTTTCACATTATGAAAAGGTGAAATGTGTTTCATAATTTTAGTCATAGCATCCTTGTGGTTTAACATAGAACTAAGGGTGATGGAGTCCTGCAAATATGTGTGCCCAAGGGCCTCACAGGACAACGATCCAGCCCTGGATATTGACTGTCAACATCCATGACCTGTTAGACAGACCTGCTCGATAGTTGCTTATTAACACGGGTTTGACATTGCATACCATGACTGAATTATTTACTAAGGTTGCAATGAACACTGTTTTGATAACTGATTCGATAATTTTTCATTCAATCTGATTTTTCACTGTGTACATGTGAAATTGTATGCAAAAAAATTATTTACACCAAGAAATAACTACAGTGGCATGCGAAAAATTGGAAACCCATTGCAGAATCTGTGAAAATGTGAATAATAAATAAAAAATAAAAAGAGAGATCATACTAAATGCATGTTATTTTTTATTAAGTACTGTCCTGGGTAAGATATTGTGCATAAAATATGTTCACATTTAGTCCAGAACACAAAACTAAAATTATTATTATATCTTTCTGTTTTGTGATGGTTGTGCATGAGTCCCTTGTTTGTTCTGAACAGTTAAACTGAGAACTGTTCTTCTGAAAAATCCATCAGGTCCTGCAGATTCTTCAGTTTTCCAACTTCTTTTGCATATTTGAACCCTTTCCAGCAGTGACTGCATGATTTTGGACAACTGAGGCACTCAAACACAACTATTAAAAAAGGTTAAAACGTGCACTGATGCTCCAGAAGGAAACAAGATGCATTAATGAACATGATGAAGATCTCCAAATTTTTCTTATTTTGTTGAAATATATATACATTTTTTTTCCATTTAGTTCTACCCTTTGTAAGCTACAGAAGATACTTGTATGTTTCCCGGAACAAAAAAAAAATAAGTTCAGTTTACCTTGATCTTCAAATTCCAACCAAAATTGCACAACATTAATTGCACATCTCAAAACAGAAAGACAGTTGTGGATCATCCAGGTAACTGTACACAGTATTAAGAACTAAGGGTTCCCAAACTTTTGAATGGGGTTATTTTAATAATTTCAGCATTTTTTTTGTCTTGTGGACTATATGCAAACATCTTTTATGTATAATATCTTACTTACAGTAGGACAGTACTAAATAAATAACATGCATTTCGTATGATCTCTTTTTGAAAATGTATTCCAGTTTCACAGATTCTGCAAGGGTTTCCCAAACTTTCACATCCCACTGTATAATGACAACTTTACTGATGTCCACACCTATAGGGCGATAATGTTCTGTTTATTATAAGAGTGTGTTGCAGGTATTTCATTTGCTGCTTTAAATGCTCAAGCTCATTAAAGGGATACTCCACCCCAAAATGAAAATTTTGTCATTAATCACTTTACCTCCATGACGTTCCACACCCATTAAAGCTAAGTTCATCTTCGGAACATAATTTAAGATATTTTGGATGAAAATCGGGAGGCTTGTGACCGTCCCATAGACTGCCAAGTAAGTGACATCGTCAAAGTCTTGGAGTAACCCTTTAAATCAGGTGCATTCTGATTGGCAATCAATATATTTTTATAGCATTCATCAGCTGGAAAAAATTGTGAAAGTGATTATGAATGATGAATTCATGATGAATATTGTTGCTCTGTGTCATTATTGCTGAAAAGGGGAAGAATGTTTTGCAGGAATGCATGCATTCTTTCTTCGTAGCAACATTTCTGTCATCATATGACATTCTCCTGTAAAGTAATTGTGATTTCAATTATGGTTAATTTAAAACCATAATTTAATGTTTAAACAAATTTCCGCATGAATGTGCCTCCTTGCTTTTGAGCTGTGTGATTGACATATATTTTTTATTTTAATAATGTTAATGACAACAGAGACATTTGTAATCTGTTGTTTGCTATCACAACATGTGCGTTACAATAACATAAGGACCTACAAAAATGTGCTGCTTGTTAAGTTGAATGGATACTTTTATTCAGCCAAGGATGCATAAAATCGATCAAAAGTTGTGGTGAAGATATTTACATTCTTTGAAAAGAATCCTAAAAAAATAAAAATAAAAAAAAGTTGCACAAGTGTTTTCAAATTTATTTTTTTTTTTTGCTAAAAATTCTGCTGAAATAAATTGCATTTTAATATATTAACATGGAAAACAGTTACCATACATTTTACTGATATTTTACAGTATAATGTTTTTTTTTTTTTTATCAAATAAATGGAGTCTTGGTGAGCATGAGATACTTTTTCCAAAACGTTATAAAGATCTTACTGAGCCCAAACTTTGAATGATCGTGTAATATTTGATCCAAGTCAAAAAAAAAAAAAAAAAAAGCTCTAAACTGCTGTTCTTCAGAGAGCCATCAAAATACTGCCATTTATTCTAATCATGTATAACTATTCAAAAAATTTATTCATTTAGGAAATAGCAGTCAAACTGATTATCGGTTTAATCTCGACTCCGTTCAGAGCACTTGACAACCTGGCAACATGAAATGACAAACTCATAACCTTCTTTAAAGCAAGCTTTGAAGCTTACGGCATCAATATTTTGGCAAATTCTGTTCTGTTTGGACAGGGGAGCTTGTTTATTATTCAGATGACTTCTTGTCATTGTCTCTCTCAATCCTCTTCTGATTGGATTTTCTTTTCTTTCGATGCTAGCTAACGGTAGGCTGCAATACTCTGACTGATTGCTCTGTGATTAAGAGATGTCTGTGTGTAATAATTTGCATATATTGTGAATAGTAATCAGTAGGGTGCTTTAATTATGTAGAATATGCCGAAGTGTTAATTGGTAGGGGGGAACGGCCTGCTTTCTGTTTGTTTACTAACACTTTCATGCCAGAAACTTCACGTCTACTGACTTGACTTTCTTTCTTTACCTTTTCTCAATCTTTCTCCATTGCGTTTCTCACTTTCTCGCTTTCTCGTTTTTTATCTCTACAATAGCAGCCTTATAGTGAAGATGAGTGGATCGCATTTTGTCCTTGACTCTCGTTCTTTTCTTACAATCCATCAGGTTTTTGCTTTTTAATTTTTTTTTTATTTTTCACTCTTTCTCACTTTATGCCTCCCTTTCCTCTCCATGCCCTTGATGCCAACCTGCTGTCTCCATGGTAACTGGTGCTTAAAGGAAGTTGACTCTTGAGCCGAAAAAATGTGACAGGTGCTTTCACAGAAAAATGGTGTATAAAATGTGGGATAATTACGAGTGAGTGGATGTATGAAATGGTGGTGAAAGATCTATATGAATCTGCCTGTTGCTATTATCATAATGTCTGTCCTGTTCTCTGTCATTTCCTCATTAGGGGTTTTTGAGTCGCAGGTTAAAGGGCTCAATAAAGCGGACGAAGAGTCAGCCTAAACTGGACAGGAACAGCAGTTTCAGACACATCCTGCCAGGCTTCAGACCAGTAGACAACGACAGGTAAACAACAACAATTTTCCATCTTATTCTGATCTTTATTAATGCTTTTTAGAAGTCTTCAATTTCTACACCACTAACGTCATCCAGAAGAACCTGCTCTATAGAGGATCTGTGTGTTTGGATCGTTTTAAGCCAGTGGTTCTCAACCTTTCTGACTGCAATGAAAGCTTTTTCTGTAATAATATAGCTGCTTGTTTTCAATATATATAGCCCTATTACAGAAACTAGGAGTGGCAAGTAATTCAATAAAATAATTATAAATAATACAATTCAAATAAGTATGTTCCATAATAACAGGAGTTTTAGAATGTGAAATGATTTGAGAATCATTCAAACAATTTTACTAACAATTTATGCCAAATAAAATATTTTAAAGCCAGAGAGAACTAGAAAATAAATCATAAAAATGATTTTTTTTTTAATTATTACATTTGCTGAAAGAACAAATTAAAATAAGATGTTTTGAGTTTTTCTTTTAACTTATTTCAATTTTGTACTAATTTTGAGCGTTTTTCCAGCCCACTTGCAAATGCTCCCTGGTTGAGAACTATTATTTTAAAAATAGTTAAAGTGATTTTTAAAATAGCATTAAAATGTCATCTTTAATCTTTCAGTCACTGTCTTGACTGGAGATCATTTGTTACCTTCATGTAACTGGAAAAAGTTGGCAGTTGGTTCTGACCTATTTTAAAACTTTACTGGATGTTAATGAATATGTTACTGTATGAGTGTCTGAATATGGCAGTTGAGTCTTAGTATAGATATTTTTGCATGTGTTTGCATTCTGTGTGCTAATTCCTATGGAGTAGCACCATATGTAAATGTGCAATTTTGCATTTCCTTGTGTCCGTGCTGCATAATTTGCTGCACAGTGAAGTGTGTGTGTGGCCTGAAAGTTTGTGTGTCTGTTATGCAGACTGGTTATTGAGGTCACTTTTGACATGCCTCTCTTGTCAATGAAAACCAACAGAGCTTTGCAGTCCAATCTGTCATCTGCCTCTTTCTCGGAGATGCTCCTTCATGCATCTTCTTGTCCCCTTATCCCATAAATATCCCTCACTTTAAACAGACTGCAGCTGTGCTCTGCTCTCGAGTTTTTGCTCATTTCTATGCAAATTTCTGATTTGGAAACGTTCGCTGTGCTTTATTTTATTTGACTTAATGCTGTGCTCACAATTTGCAGAATCATAACAGTCCGGTTGTGGTACTAGAAATAGGCTGACGTGACAAGTTTCAGGTCTAGCGGTTTATTCCTATTTTCTTTTCTAGTTTAAATCTTGAAAGCGGGCATTAATTGTGAGGTATTGTGAGATGGGAGTCTGCTGTAGGACTAAATGTAAATCATTATAGAGAAGTCAGGCTTCCAGGCAGGACAAGAATGCATCGATCGAAAGCCCACTGTCCAATAAACAATTAATAGCTTTTTTTTTCCCAGTGCAAACAGCAGTCATGATAGACTGCCAGTGAAGCGCAGTCTCCAAGCGGAACTCAAAATGAAATGTTTGGAGCCTCTAGTCCAGTGAACATTTATCTTTGCTCCTATTAAACATTTATATTTGGTGCTTTTAAATCCTATGGATTCCAGCAATGTCTGCAGACGGATCCAAATGGCATTGCAGTCATTCTGCATTATATTATTTACAAAAAAATATCACTTTTATTAGTATTTCACTAAATTACATTGTTGGGAAAGCTGGATTCCATATAGTTTTAAAGCAATAGTCATTTATTTGACCTGGCTGACCTCAGCCCTACCAGACAGCTGATTAACCATATTAAACTATATATATATATATATAGAGAGAGAGAGAGAGAGAGAGAGAGGATATATGGACATATATAGAGAGAGATTTTTGGTAGCTCTCAAACAGTACAACCCCAATTTGTACTTTATCTGGGCTCAGCATGGATTCCCTCATTAATCTGGGCATTAGCTGGCTGCGTTTTCCCAGTTTAGCTTTAGCCATTAGCTTAGACCCTAAGAATTCCCAGTCCGTCACAACCCTGGTTTTACCCTATATCAGCAGCATTAACAGCACCCGCTGCTCTAAACACACGGCCTGAGCTGCTCATCCATTCTTTACACAAATGAGATTATATGTGCGGATGCTGCTAATCCCAGAAGCATCTCATTTGATTGGATTAAGTGTAGTAATTGTCTGTGCTTTCAGCATGGCTTGGCTGAAGCAGACTATGGATGGCTGTGCTTGTGCAGATACAGATAGGGCATGAGTACTGTGGACTTCTGTGGCGCAAAATGGATTTTTGTTGAGTTTGTGTGCCCATTGCACCGGCTGATGTGAGTGCAGCTTACTTTTGTGCCGCTTATGATCTGTGCTTGAGTATTTGTGTGTGTATCTCTGCATTATTATATTCATTTGGCTGAAAAATGACCCTGCGTTACCAGACAGTCTGATTGTGGCTTCTATTAGAAAGAGTCAAGAGCTGTTAATAGAATTCGACTCTTCTTTTGAAAGCACTTACATAAAGGGATATGCGTATACAAAGGCAGTTACATCTAAATGGACATTTATTATAGGCAGTATCGACATGCACACAGTTTTCTCTGTAGCGTTTTTGTAGAAAGCAAGCCGGTATGTCCAGCAGGTGAGGTTTAGTTTTACTGATTTCTGAATTCTTGCTTACATTCTCTTTATTTCTTTATAATGTTCACCCAGAATGTGATGAAACGTTTAGTTTGTGCTGTTTGTCCTCTTGGCACAGATGGCACTTAGGAGACTTAGGAAACATGATACCAGCCACAAGTTAAACCATTTACTAATAAACCAGTCTGTTCTGTTCCGGTGGATGGAGAAGAGGATGGCTCCTAATGTGTAAACTTGATTACAAATCAAATGAAGGTCACAAATAGACATTATTGGGGGGTATCTACTAATTGTTTATCATTTAAGAGGGACCATTAATCTGCTATGTCTAGTTTAACGTCATAGTTTTTAGTCTTTAGTATTATATGACAATTTTCTACCCACTGTCTGACCTTAGAAATTGAGTGTTTATTTATTTATTATTATTTATTGAGTTATTGAGAAATGTGACTAGCTGTTGACCTGCAGAATGCTGAATATCGAAGAGGCAGTAACATGTAATTACAATCATATGCTCATGGTTGTGCTGTCATAACCACAATGATTTTTTTTAATAATGTGTGTTTGCACTTTAGTTTTCAGAAATGATTGATGGACTAAGGAATGAACTGTGTCAGAGTTATGGAATATCTATATCTGTATATAGTACGGAAAATTATTTTTATTTTCCATGATATGTTAACTTTAAAGCCAAAATCACAATGATAACTTAACTTAGCACGTGTTTAAATAAAAAAGAATGCCACAAATAAACATGTGGACAGAATTGGAGCAACAACAAAAAAATCTCTCTTGAAGCACACACAGATTCACAGTCGCACAACTCGTGTCATAGACACAAACAGACTTTAATAAAGTTCCTAGACTGGCACAGCTTTTTATGTGATGTTCTCAGATGGCGCTAATAGATTCTAATGACTTTACAGGGTCAAATCTAAATTAAAAGCATTTGAACATTTGAGTCAGTTTTTCCTACGCTTGTTTTATTGTTCTCTCACGTATCCTTAGTTTCTCTCCCTCTTGAGCAGGAAAGAGGCGATGTTGTCAAGGAAACTGTCATAACGGGAAAAAAAAATCTCAGCGTTGCTTTATTGCTCAGTAAATTTCATTCGGTAAAAAAAGGAACTAATTCCTAAGGAAAGACTGAAGTATGAAGATTGAACTGGAGCCACTTTTAATCAAACTGTCAAGCTCAATATGTATTTTTTGTGATGAGTGATTTTAATAAGGCCTCAAAGACGGCCGTTGGGTCTGCTTGGACAAAACAATAATGGCTGTCTTTACTGAATGTGCAATAATACTGTTTTAAATCACTAGTTTTCACTTTGTGTATCACTTCACTTGTCTGTGTGTGGTGGGGATTTTTCAGTAGGTTCCAGTGTTATGCCAGTAGGTGGCAGTAAGTGAATCGTTGAGTCATTTGCTTGAAAAAAAAAATAAAAAATGATTATTTCAGAAATAGAACAAGTGAAATTATCAGGCGGCAAGGAAGTCGACCGGAAGTTGAAGTCGGCCGCGTGCCGCCATCTTGTAGCAGAACTTCACTTGCGTTAGCATTCCCATTGACTCCCATTCATTTTGGCCTCACTTTGACAGCGAATAACGGTACATCTGAGGCATTTAAAGACTCCGTTTGTCCATTATTTATTTCTAAAGATACACGACAATGTATAAAGGGCTCCATTACCTTCTATGTTACATTATGGCCCCGTATAAACAGTTTTTGTAAAAAATAGGCTAACGATTGCGTCATAACCACTCGACTCTCTGTCGCATTACCGTACAGACAGGAGGAAAAGCTCGCAGGCAATTAACTTAATATGGCGTACTGGTGTTACATTTTAAAATACTATAAAAAAAAATTTAAAGCTCGCCGTCTCTGCAAGATTAACGATGGCAGTTTACACGCACAGCTACTAGAAGATTTACATCTGTCAGACAGGTTGCTGACGTTATCAAGCTTCGTTTGAGTCTGCGCGTCAGAAACGGAAGTGCTAAAAAATGCTAAAAACGGGCTTCACTTGTCTCAATTAAGTTCCAATGGGGTCACTGTGTCCATTTCTTTTACTGTCTATGGAAATTATGCAGTGAGGGAACTATGACTTCAGAACTTGGACGTGTAATTCGACGCGGCCTCCTTCTAGATTTTCCTATAATGTTTTTTTTGTTGTTGTCTTTTTTTTTATCAACATAACTGCTTCAAAATTTGTGTTTTGATATGTATATGTTTAATTAACAAATGAATCTTTTTTTAGGTTCTGACATCATAGTTCCCCCACTCTATTTGAGCAAGTCATTGAATCATTTACCCTAATAATTTGTTCAAAAACTTACTGATTGGTTTTAACTTTAAACATGGCTCTTTAAATGATAAATTGTAACTATGTTTCCTAAATTAAATTTTACAGCAAAGTCTGCATTGTAATTTTGAGTACCTCTGTGTTCCATATAGACTACACTATCATTCAAAAGTTTGCAGTCAGTAAGAAATGAACACATTTTTTAAGCAAGAATGCAAAACAGATTGATCAAAAGTAACAGTAAAGACATTTTAATGTTAAAGCTGTCTGCTTTAAATAATTCATTTCAAGTTTTTTAAATAAATAACACTTTTAACCATTATTTTATAATGGCTTCCATAAAAAATATAGCAGCACAGCTGTTTTCGGTAATGATAGTAATGAGAAATGTTCCTTGAGATAAATTAATGAGATAAATTAGCATATAAGAAAGATTTCATAAGGATCATGTGACACTGAAGACTGAATTAATGAGTGTTGAAAATACAGCTTTGCCGTCAGGAATAAATTGCATTTTAAAATATATTCAACTGGGAGGTAAGGGGGTGCTTTAGAGTATTTTTGAACAACAAGAGACTTTTAAAATTACAAAAGTCCTACTGACATTAACCCTTAAAACATATTTCGTTTTCATTCTCCCAACTGTTAGCTTAGAGTTAAAAAAAAAGCTTTATTACAAGCAGGCTCAGACCTGCTGTGAACATTTCAGACTGTTTACTTGCTGATTTCTGAGCTTAAGTCTAGAAGATGACTGTTGACAAAGCCAGGGCTGCTTCTAAAATTGCCCGTTTTATTTAGTATTGGAGAAAATGTTGTTTTGGTTGATTATATGCTGTGTTCTCTGTCACAGCCATCTGTGAGTATTGATTTGGGATGAAAGGGAGTCATCTGACTGACAAAGGCATGCATATGAGATTCACATTTTTTTTTTTAATCTCTGGTTTTGTCTGCAGTAGTGAGTAAAGTCATTTATACAAGCCCATGCACATGCAAACTTACATCAAGACATAGAGAGATACAGAGGTTTTGTCTGCAGAAGAGAGTAAAGCCATTTATATAAGCACATGCACATCCAAACTCACATCCAGATACAGAGATACAGAGAGCACAGGAAGTAGGACAGTGGAAAAAATATGTAAGGAAAGGCAGGGTGAGTAACAAAGAGCACAAGAGGGCAGTAGAGAGAGAAAGAGTGAGAGGGGGTGAAAGAAAGGGCTTAACAGGAGAGGGAGATTATTCTCTGCTCCGCCTTCCCTAGAAAACAACCGGCAGCGGTTAGACTGCTCAGTGCTGACTGAGAGAAGCAGGGACAGGGAAGTGCTCAGTGCCGGAAAAGAGAAAAATGGAGCTTTGAGAGCTACCCGAGAGATCCCTTCCCCTCCAGAGTTCTCTTCTGTCCTCTCGTTCTCTCCAGTGCCCGGCTGCTGTGCTGAATTCACAGGATGGCTGGTGAGTGATCAGTCTGATTCCTGATCCTTCTTTGGCTTGGAATGTTTTCATGTTGTTCTCACAAATATAATGAGATTATGCAAACTAGTCTCTCTCTCTCTCTCTCTCTCTCTCTCTTTCTCACACACACACACACACACACACACACTTCTATATTCACATGCTCTGATCTGGGACTGTTCAGTAATGCATTCTTTTGTAATTGTTCCTAACAGTGTCTGTGATGGGGGATGTTGGTCACATTAGATGTTCTGGGTCACTGGACTCATGTGGTTAAATTCTGATGCCATTTTAGTGTGGAGTCACTGTGGCCAGCAGCAGCAGCAGCACATCTGCATTAAGATGTTTAAATGGCTGCATCTGACTAAATTAAACTTGAAAGTTTATGCTGTATGATGGAGGGCGTGTCATTCTTGTGGTTATTCAAATGATTCGTTGAAGATGATGCTTGTTCATCGCAGGCTGCCTGTCACTTGTGGGTTTTTTTTTTTTTTTTTTTTTTGATGGCTTGAGCTTATGAACTTCTCTCAACCTGTTGGCTTGTGTATGTATGTGTGTGTCTGTAATTATATTTCAGTTGAACAGCTGCTTGCATTCATAACACTGAGACTAATCCCTCCCTGGATTTATAGATTTAAAGATTGATTAATGAATAATTACTTTACATACCTTGCGAGTTATATCGACACTTCATAGTCTGGAGAAAGTGAAGGGGTGGTGTCGTTTCACCAAGAGGCTTTTTCTGCCTGATCTGACCCTTAAATTTACTGTCATTAGTGGAAGCTAAATAAATGTAAAACCCACCTAATATCAGGGGGTTTTAAAGTTGTGTTTTCTATTTATTCTAGGTGAATTGGTTAAGTCGGATTTGTTTGCGAGTCTTTCTTGCATGTCTGTTTTTTTTTGAGTGAGTCACATTTCACTTGAGTCAGTTCTTTCCAGTGATTTTATATCAGTCAAAATCATTTTTGAACATCCTTATTCGGTAATCGCACATGACTGGAAAGGTCATGGAAAATCCCTGGTCATTCATTGGTCAAACATTGAGATGATTCAGACATATTAATAGTTTTACTCAAATAATTTTTATTCTATTCTATTCTGTTCTGATTTCCCACATTTTGTGAATGTAAACATTTTACTGTTTTTTACTGAGTCATATTGAATAATGTTTTTGATTTCAATTAAGCTAGGTTATGTAAATTTTGCATAACATTTGCAAAATTAGATTATATTTAGATTTGATTCGATTAGATTTTTTTTACCACAATTTATGAATACATGATTTTGTGTATGGTCCTGCTTTAATTGTATGAAAAACACATGGTTAAATTAAATAAAAAAGAAATTCTGAAGAAATCGGATTGTTTATGCAACGTACACAAATGGAAAAAGTGAAAGCTCTGGTATTATAGCAGAGAGTGTGTAAGAAAAGCCACATTTATTTATTTGACAAACACCTCTAAACTGAGTAGAGAGCGAATGAGAGATGGTGTGAAATGAGAGGAGAGTGTCTCCTCAGTACCAGCTGTTGTTCGACGTCTCTTCAGCTGTGCTGGAACAGAAAATTAAAGGCGGATAACCGATTTGATTGGAAGATAAAAAAAGACAAGAAAAAAACAATGTAGTGTGCAAAAATGTTTTCGAAACTTGCAATAGACTCTGCAAATCAAGCCCATCTCTCTTTCCCCCTGCCTGGTTTTCTCTCAGTCACTCTCTAATTGCACTGTCATGACCAATCTCTCTCATCTATTGATTTGTTGTGCGCCGCTGAGGCATGTCTACTGCTCTGCTCTCCTGGAACATAAGGAGGGTGGTAGGCCATCTTCTCTTTAGGAGAGGGTCACCTCTGAATGCTCAACCTGACCAGAGTGTCTGGGTAAAGATGTCTCCGAGGTGAATGCTTCCGAGACATTCGGATCAGAACAGGGACATAAACTTTCAATGAACAGAAGGGCTCTGTGTTAGTTGCTGGCATAGGAAGCCTGTTTATTTCCTTTGATCGGTGTTGCATGCAGGACACACTCAGAATGGAATGTTACCATATTTGTAAGTGCTATGCATCAAGTTAAATACAGAGGAATCGTATCGAGACGTTTTAAAGCTGTTAATATTCCTGTCCTACCAGGCCGGAACGAATTTTGCCAGGACAGACGAACCAAGTCCAGGGAACAAAGATGAGAAATGCACAGTTTAAATTCATTCAGGATGCAGACGGTTTTTATAATTTCCTCCATTTTTCTCTCCCTCTTTAAGAAACCACAGATTTCTTTTCCCTGAAATGTCTGCTAGTTAAAACAATGAATAGTCATCTTATTAACTGTCCAGCTGGAGTCAGGTGAGTCAGATCCCTTCACATGACGGCAGCGCTACCACAAAACCGCTCTCAGTGCAGCTTTTCCATACGTACAGTGCAAGAAACACATTTGCTGCTGTATACTTGTGTTGTGCTGACAGTAACTGGCAGATTGTCATCGTCCCTTCACAATGTGTCTTGTCCCTTTAAGTGGCAACATGAATAAAATATGTGTGTGCCGTGAGTTGAGAGCTTTTCTCTACAGCTGTGCTGCCTCTCCAGTAGTGTTGCTGAGACCCAGATTTGACAATGGACATCAGGTGGTGACCCAAAACTGTACCTTCTCTTCTTAAAAGATAAACGTGACATTTAATAATACTACTGTGTGAACAGTACAAGAACAACAATTGTCACAATTATTAACATTGCACAGACTGAACAGGAAATGAATCCAATAAAAACAGTTTTTAATCGTAATAAAAATTGCTGCAACTTAGTCTCACTATGTGACTTCTTTTTTCAAACTTTGTGAAATACACATTTAATGTTTTTTTTGTTTTGTTTTTTGCAGAGGCAAAAACAGTCTTCCATGCTCGACAGACAGTAATTCAAAGCACAAAACAAATTGTGGTTGGCACAAGCCTTGTTGCTTCAAGCTAACTTATATTCAGTGAAGCCTTTAGGTTGTTTTCATTTTTATTTTTTATTTTTTACCTTGCATACTTTTCTTCATGGTTTTTCGGGGATAAGGGCATATGTCACAATCTGTCTATGCTGGCATATGTGTAATTTGGCTAGTGTCTACCAAGTGACAGATGAATATTTTATGCCAAAATATTAACAACAACCAAAATGGGAAGCGTTTCTCCTCTCTTTTAAATGTGTGTATATTTATTAATTTGCTGCCTTAACTATACACAATTATATGGTTAGTTGCACTTAATTATTTACGTTTAGCATAGTTTTCCCCCTGTATTCTGTAAACAGACCTGTGACCCATTTTTGGACCCAGCGTCTGAGATCCAAAGCTGTCACAGGAAGCCAAGCCACAAACGGCCAGCTTTCAGTGGAATATTTACTCAGATTCATCAATAATCCAATCATTTGCAGCTCTGGGATATAGATGTGTTTGCTTGTAATGGCCTGTATGTAGATTTTCGGTCTGCCCCTGCACACGTATATGAGAGTGTATGTGTTACGTGTGTGTTCTCATGTTATTTTCTCCTTTGGCCTAGTGTGTGTAAGCGGCTTTTCCAGGATGCTAGATAGAGTGATGGGTGGATGGGAAAGGGAGGAGGAGTGAGGGATGAGAGATGAATAGATGAACGGACGGCATAGTTAATGGCCTGGCTTTGGGCAGGGTGGCTGACTGCAGTTATGTAATTCTTAAACTGCATACATAAAGGAGAGAGAAAGAGTAGAGAAAAATGCAGAGAGATAAAGCATACTGTACAATTAGAACTATTTTCATCTCATAATCAGTTTCAATTTAATAGGTTTTATTGACATCAAATAATTTATATTGGCAAAACTTTTATAGAATGAAGAGGTAGAATGAAGTTGCTATTTATTACTTATAATGTTAAATAATACTATTAATCCTATTAAACTGTATACTATATAGTAACAATGTATGTTACATAATTTGAGTTTAGAGTTTTATTTAGTGTGTTAGCAATGTGTTGGTCAATGCTCCAACTTTATACACACACACACACACAAAAGAATGCAAAATCCATGCAGTTATGTAAATTCCTGATCAAGTGGATTTCACAGAGTGCATGCTCCTTGCAAAAAAAAAAAAAAAAAAAAATATATATATATATATATATATATATATATATATATATATATATATATATATATATATATATATATATATATATATATATATATATATATATAATATTATTATTATTATTGTGAATGAATCTCTTACTTTTATTATGTACTTCTGGATAATTCAGAATAATAAGATAATGGGGAAGTGTGCAGAGTTTAGTCAGCAAGCGTGCACACTGAACTAAATTCTGATGGATCAGCAATGACTAATCAGAATGCCTCTGGTTGGCCGTTGCATTCATACAGAATTTTGTTTGATTGGTTATAATGCACAACACTGTAAAAATGCATAAAAAGGATGATGATGATGAGTCGTTCTAAATTTAATGCTCCAATCAACACTTTTCATTTCATTTTATTTGTGACAGCTTTAAAGGATTTAGTTTAACAGTGCAGCAGCATTATTGTCACAAGCCCAAGTTAATTGATTATTTTGACTGGTTTGTCTTCATATCCTATGCATATTGGTTTCAAAGACAGTAAATGAATGGACACTGTGCACACTGTCTGTGTCAGCTGATGGCCATCACAAGCCAACTATATAAATATATATAAGCTTCTACAGAAGTCAGTCTCCTGTCTTCATATAAAAAACCATGATGGATGAAAAAAATCCACCTTTTTGTCATGTCTGTTCTTTCTATTAGTCCTGTTCTTGTTGAAGGTCATCGCGTCCTGCTTCTCTCTCTCTCTTTCTCTCTTTCGCTCTCTCCTTTTTTATGTTCTACTTTTTTTGTTTTCATGGGCATGAAAGAACTTGTCTGGAATGTTTCCTTTCCAAGGTTGCATGTTTGCGCAGGTGCTTTGTTTTCATCCCTAGAAAAAGTATTTCAGAGAAGCGCGTTTCCGAAAAAGAAACAAATCGCTTAAGTGTGCAAACATTTTTACACGAATTTGACACTGAACGTAAACACATTTACACCTCCACACACGAATGATTCACATGAGAAAACACTGTAAAATACTTTCATTTAAACCCATCTGTTCAGATCATAGCCTCTCCACTCTGCAGTCTCGTTGAGTTATTGTAAAATTACATTAGCATAGCAAAATGTAAAAAAATGAGATGACTCTAATCATTTAAGTGATTCTCTGTATAGTTGTTCTATATGTAAATGAGCTTCTAAGAGGATTTCCCAATATGTGTAGTAGTTCAAGGCAAAAATGAAGACCAGGGTCAAAGATTTATGCTTCATAATACCATTTAGCTTGGCAAGTCACTGAGCATGTGTGTGTGTTTGTTTATGTGGTTTAAAACAAGGAAGTGGCCAGTCCAGAACAACCTTTGGTTAGCCTTTAACCAGATGCCCAGTAAACACCAAGGGCTCAACTGTTTGCTTGTGATAAGACAAAGGCGTACGTGTATGTGTGGTATTGTCTTATTCAGACAGGATTCATTCAGGCCAGGGCTAATTTGTTTGTTGTTTAGCACGTTTAGGCCATTTCTCTAGAGAATGACAAGTCTTCCCTCAGTCTGTCATTGTGTTGAATTTTCCCAGGATCCTTCACTCTCTGTTTTCCATTCTGGCACCAACTGCATCTTTATTTCCTTTTTTTATATGCATATGGAGGTGCTGGCATCCATTGCCTATGTGTTTCTCTGCCATGATATTACTGTGAAATTGTCCATTTGGCCCGTGTGTTAATGTTAGATGCGAGGGCAGGAGATTGTGTGTATAGCCTTTGCATGAAAGCTAAATCATATCCTCCCTCTCTTACTTTATGCACAAAATGGACTAAAAATGAAATGGTGGAGAGGTCTGTTTTTCACAACATTGAAAATCCTGATGGAAATGTTGGTCCTGTTGCGGGGGTGTGAAATGGGGATCAGTGGTGGTACTGCAGGAGATCCGCCAAGTATCTCCAAGTATATGTTGAACAAAAATTTACATTTAAGTTAATTTCAACCATGCAAAAAAAAAAATTTTCTGCTGCCTCTATCAAGTAAAATTAAAATGTATGAATACATGGTTATTTTAATTGAATTGCATCATAAAATTGCATTGTTCTCTATGCAGTAGAGCCACCCCAACCCCGTTCCGCATATTTTGGTCTTGATGTTATGGCCTTTCTTGCTTGGCACACAATAATAGATCAGGGAATGTTTTATGTCTTGGACCCTTCAGACTTCCTTTTTTCTGTTACATATGTCTAGAATGTCCTTTCCTTTTATAACGTTTTTTTTTTCCTATTACTAGATCATTACCACATGTATGTGTTTACATGTCATGTAAATTATTATGCTTCAGTCCATTAATTGACTACATTATTTGGGAACATACAGCAAAGCTTGCTTAATAAAAGATTGAATCAGAAAAAGTGAAACTAGGATCAATGAAAGAGGCATGGGATGTGATACTGGAAAGTTCAAATGTTATTGAGTTTGATGTGGGAAAGCGAGCGCTATCTGTTTAAATGGGGCGTGTGAGTGAGGAGGTGTGTTATCAGTTATCCCATGGGAACTTCCCTCTCCAGCACGCAGCACGGAAGCCAGAGATCACACAGAATTCCCCTTAACAGTCCATGTAGCGAAGCGCAAATTCAGATCAGAAACACAGAAATGTGCTTGCAATCGGTAGTTGCATGAGTATGGATTGATGGAGCTGGGTTTAATCTCAATTTAATGTAAGTAAATCTGTCTATTCTTTAGAATTTGGATTAAAGCTTGTTCTGAACACAGTCTTCAGTTGACATTAATGTCCATTGTTATGTTTTATGAATTTACATATGCTGTATGAATGATGTTGAATTGATGGCTATTTTTTCTTTTTTTCGTAAACAGTTACCTTTGTTTGTCTGGTTTAATAAAAAAATATTAGAGTAGGCCATCTTTAATGCGTAAAATGTGTTTTAAAGCACATGTTAAGAAGGGACGAGGAAATGGTTACATTTAAAAAAAAAAAAAAAAAAAAAAGTGCTTCTACTGGATGTAAACTGCTTGTATTTAGTAAAAAAAAAAAACATTTGCCCTGTTTTTTTTATTACTTATTTTGTTCGACAAACATTATTTATTTTCTGTCCCCATTCAATTAATTTTAATTAAATAATTTAATTATAACTGAAGTTTTAATTACCTAAGAAAGTTTTTTTTTTTTTTTTTATTCTACTGATGCTGTAATTGATGTCTTTTTTTATGTCTGTCTCTGACCTCAAACAAATATTTTAGTTAACTGTTAAATATTTAGTTTGGGGAATTGAATGAGGTAGTTTGGGAATGAATGAATGAATGAAGGAATGAATGAGAATCACAATCACTATTGTGAATATAAGGTGCTTACTATCCTTTGCCCCTTCACTCCTCTTGTTATTTAAGGTCAGTTTTCAACTGTTTATTGATTTGACCATCTGAATGACAGCTAAAAACTGGATAGATCAAATTTTATTTTTTCCATCTTCACCAAATGTGATGATTTCCTGTGCCGTAGATCATTATGGGCTGTGCTCTTTTTTGGTGGGCTAAAATTGTACCTGTCGGCTAGTTGCCATGGAAACATTCACCTTTCCGTAGTTGCGGTCCATTCAAGGGTAGAGCTAAACCCTGGCAACCAAAGAGCATTGATCTCTCTCTCTCTCTCTCTCTCTCTCTCTCTCTCTCTCTCTCTCTCTCTCTCTCTCTCTCTCTCTAAATTAGAACACAGTAATGACAGCAGAGCCTCAGGCTACATGATTAATCATATACTGCATTAATTGACATTGTGATTTTAGCCATGGCTGTATGTAATGATTAAAGGCTGTTTTAATGTATTCAGTGTCTTATGAAATAGTTATTTTTCACTTTTGGTTATGCCATCTGTCATGGCTATATGAACCACTCCCACAATGTATATGTTCTTTTTTTTAGCATAAACCTTCATTGCTAAAAAAAAAAAAACATACATTATATTTTATTTTAAAAATGTAATTGTGGAAAGAACAACTGTCCACTCAATAACATTCATCAGCAGCTGTGAAATAGATTTATCAGTGACCTCACATAACTTGTGCATTTATGCTAATGACCTAAACTTTTTGTTTCTATGTGAGCTCCATACACCCACACTCAATGCATGTGAAAAGAGCCTGTGATGTGTGCTCTGAAAGGCTGAATTGTGTGTATCAAGCAGTGTGTGTAAGAGCTGTGATGGCCTGTGTGTTTGGGAGCATGTCCCGGCACATCTTCCTGTTTTTCTTTCTCCTCCCATTTCTTTCATGTAGTGTTCAAGGTTGCTTTGATTTGTGAACTGTATTTTGTTGTAAGTGTTTCTACCCTTGCTAAGGGCACTGTGAGTGCAAAGGATGAATAATTTCTTGATGAACCGAAATGTACCAAATTTAAAGAGCACATTTCCATAGCACATTTGATTATGGATCTTTTAGGTTGTAGTAAATGTAGTACATTTCCACATTCAGCATCCCTGAACAGTTCAAATGTAAATTCATACTTGAAATTAGAGATGGATCTTTAGTGAATTTTCATTACACTGATTAATCCAACTCGTACTATTTCTGACATCAATGTGGGATCAACTAGGCTTCATTGGATTAGCTTGATTTCTTTGTTCAGGGTCTACAAAACTGACCCAATCAGTTCAACTGAGTTTCCCAAAATGCAGTAAAAAGAGTAAAAGCCCACCCAACTCTAATTCTCTTCTTCAAATCCTATTGGGAGGTCAGTCTGGATAACTGGGGGTTGTTGCAACAGTACAGTTCATATATTTACTAGTTATTAGGGATGCACTTTGAACAATACCATTGTCATATTGGTTGTCAGCCAACAGTTTTGTTTGTTATTAGTTGCAAAGCAGTCTGTAGCCCTGAGAGCCAAATTTCCAATCGGTTCACTCTGAGTAAAATCGAATATTGTACTGTTTCTGTTCCTGCTTTCATCCGCAATATTATCGTGCCAAAACAGTTTTTTCCCCCCAAAAAAATACCAGTTAATAATATTATTTTTAAAACTTTTTCTTTGCCTATACTACTACTACTACTACTACTACTACTACTACTAATAATAATAATAATAATAATAATAATAATAATAATAATAATAATAATAATAATAATAATAGCCTAATAATAATAATAAAATACAGAGTTTTTTTACTGAAAAAAGAAAAGATAAAGATGGAAGAGATGCCATATATATGTATCTGTGTGCACGTGAGGTGCCGGTGCGATATGGTCATACCAGTACTGGTTGGTTATACAGATAGAAGCAAAACATCATTCACCACTGTCAAGATTTGCTAAATAAATAAAACTGTAAAGCTTTTGCAAAATAAAGAAAACGATTTTCTGTTATCTTGTTTTAATTTCCATGAACTTTGGATCAGATCACAATAAACCGAAAGTTTATCGCACGTTTAATCAGACAGTTTGTTAATGTGTTAATGATTTAAGTGAAATACATTTTGTGTGTAGGTCAATATAGGCTATTCATTTTCTATGTAAGTTTTAATTCTTAAAGTAAAAGTTTTATTCTGTTTTCTTTATTCACAAGCGCTGCAGGTGCATGTGATTTGTTGAATCCATCTTACGCTATTTCCTTGGATAAATAAAATGGCTTTGTTGAGGAAGAGGAGTGCCCGAGTTTGCCACTCGGTTGACTAAATGGGACTTACCTATGATGAATTTACAGCTGAGCATGGGCATTTCACTGGCTGGATGTGTCAGCCTCACATTTGCATAGGCCATACTACTTTTAATTCCTGATTGGTTCACAGCATATTTCAAATATTAACCCTTAAATGCATACCTTGGTGTCACGGTTTTCGCTGCCTGAAGGAACACGGAGCCGAGGATAAACGAAATAAGGCTTTTATTATATCCAACACAGGAGATATCCAACATGGAGCACAGAGGTAGGCACACGTTAGTAGCAAATGAAGACCCGACAAAACAGAACTGAAAGGACAAGGCTTAAGTACAAAGGATAATGGGGAAACACAGGTGGATGGAATAACTAAATTAACAGGGACATGGAACACATGAGGAATAGAATAGACACACCTGGGAACTAATCAAACTAAACACGGAAGACAGAAACTGGGTCACTGGGGCAAAAACACTAAATGAGTCCAGGTGTGTGACAGTACTCCCCCCTCCCGGTAGGTGCGTCCTCGCACCGTAGAAACAACCGAGGGAGGCATGGGTGGGAACTAGGGAGGAGGTTCCGGTGGAGGACGGACTCCCAGGAGGGGGCCAGCAGACAGGGACCACGGAGGAGGAGCCAGGGAGGAGACGGAGGAAGGAGCCAGGGAGGAGACAGGAGCAGGAGGAGCCAGATGGTCCACCAGAGACCAGCCAGGACGGAGATCCAAGGTGGAGTCGACGGCGGGAGGAGCCATGGTGAAGGAGGGGTCGACGACACCAGGGGGCCGACAGGCGGAGACTGCACCGGTGGGTGAGGAGCCCAAGATGGAGCAGCACAGCCGCAGAGCCAGGGGGACGTCGAGGTTCCAGAGGGCCTAGGTGGAGCAGAAGGCTCAGGCGACCAAGGCGGAGGCGGGGTCCTGGCAGACCGATGTGGAGCCGGAGCGACCGAGGATGGAGGTGGAACCGGAGGGAAGGAGGAGCCTGACAGAGCCGGAGGGATGGAGTGACGAGGTGGAACCAGAGGAGTGGAGTCCCGAGGCGGCGGATGGTCGACGACTGACCAAGGTGGAGCCGGAGGGACGAGGGAGCCCGGTGGAGCAGGTGGGATGACAGGCCACGGTGGAGACGAGGGAGCTAAGAGCCAAGGCGGAGCCGCTGGGTCGAAGGACCGAGGAGGAGTCCAGGGCTCGGAGGCTGGAGGCGGAGACAGGGCTTTAACACGCCAAGGCGGAGCTGGAGACTGGCAGTCCAGCGGCGAACCACCGCGCCCTGATGGCGCGGACTGAGGGTGAGCTGCGGGACTGACTGGCACCAGCAGGGATGGCGAGGAACTGGCTGGTCTAGGAGGAGGAGAGAGGAGAGGGATGGGAGGAAGGACAGGAGGATCAGGACTGGACGGAACCAGCAAAAGAGGAGTAGAGGGACCAGCAGGTTTGGGAGGAGGCGGGAGAGGGAGGCTGGGAGGGAATACAGGAGACACAGAAGATTCAGGGCTGGGTGGAACCAGCGGAGACACAGATGATTCAGGGCTGGACGGAACCAGTGGTGAAACAGAAAAATCATGGCTGGGCGGAACCAGCGGAGACACAGAAAATTCAGAGCTGGGCGGAACCAGCGGAGAAACAGAAAATTCAGGGCTGGGCGGAACCAGCGGAGAAACAGAAGATTCAGAGCTGGGCGGAACCAGCGGAGAAACAGAAAATTCAGAGCTGGGCGGAACCAGCGGAGAAACAGAAAATTCAGGGCTGGGCGGAACCAGCGGAGAAACAGAAGATTCAGAGCTGGGCGGAACCAGCGGAGAAACAGAAAACTCAGGGCTGGGCGGAACCAGCGGAGAAACAGAAAACTCAGGGCTGGGCGGATCCAGCGGAAATGGAGCAGAGGAAATGACTGGAGGAGGTAGGAGTGGGAGACTGAGAGGGTATACAGGGGAATCAGGGCTGGACGGAACCAGCGGGGAAACAGGAATATTAGGGATTACCTCCGTAGACCAGTCCATCAGATCCAGAACTTGCTCCATATGACTTTCAGAGACTGCATATAGCTCACCCTCAGTCGCAGGAGGGTGGGCAGGGCTTTCCTCCACGCCCTCGATCTCCACGAGGACTCCCACGATGCACAGTGTTGCCGGCTCACACACCTGGTCAGTCGCGCTCTCGAGATCCGGCTCCCTGTCAGTGGATGGCTCGGACTCTGCGGCTGCGGTGGGCTCTGGCTCCGTGTAGCGAGATGGTGGCTGGCTGGTCTCTGGGTCGGGAGTGGGGCTGGCGAGGTCCTCTATGGGGCAGACGGTGAGAGGTGACCCATTTCTCGCCAGAGTCCACTCCACAAATGCGGCGAAATCCTCCCGAGGACCATCTTCGGACGACAACGCTCTGCATTTGGAGTTCAGGCTGGTGTTGTAGAAGGTGCAGAGCGCGTTGTCCGGGTAGCTGGTGGCATTAGCTAATAGAATAAACTGTCTGGTATGGTCCTCGAGAGAACGTCCTTCCTGCTTCAGCAGAAGGATGAGGAATTCGGGACGATAGAGGGGATCCATAGAAACACTACAAAACAAAAAGACTTTGAAAACACAAAAACAAAACGGAGGAAAAAAACACGCAGTTTTGTATTTTCTTCTTTAGGTCGGGTCTTCTGTCACGGTTTTCGCTGCCTGAAGGAACACGGAGCCGAGGATAAACGAAATAAGGCTTTTATTATATCCAACACAGGAGATATCCAACATGGAGCACAGAGGTAGGCACACGTTAGTAGCAAATGAAGACCCGACAAAACAGAACTGAAAGGACAAGGCTTAAGTACAAAGGATAATGGGGAAACACAGGTGGATGGAATAACTAAATTAACAGGGACATGGAACACATGAGGAATAGAATAGACACACCTGGGAACTAATCAAACTAAACACGGAAGACAGAAACTGGGTCACTGGGGCAAAAACACTAAATGAGTCCAGGTGTGTGACACTTGGGTCTTTAGCTACCTGGGACATCTTTCTCTACCCTCTCGCTCCTGGATTTTTTTTAAGTTCGAGATCAATTTTCTTAGTTTTCTTAAATATATTCATTATAAACAATATAACAAGAAAAAAAGTAAAATATAAAATAATAACAGTTTTCTGATTAAGTTTTTGTAAAATGTTTATAGGGTCACTAGAGTTTTGTAAATGTGAAGGTATTTTTTTTTCCTCAAGGTGGCACTGTTTGATGCACAATGATGGCGTGACATTTCACTCATAATTGCCGCATAAAACAAACGTATATCCTCAGCAAAAGTTTAACTGGTTTGAATGGCTTTACTGTAAAGCAATTACTATACGCAAAGAAATATAAGCGTCACCGTCATTTAATGCTGGATGTGGTCAGTAACCTGCCAGTGATCAAAATATTGAATATGAAGTCATTAAAAACAATAGTTGGAGAATATGGTTGAGATTGTGAATGTGAGGCAGATGCTGAATGTACTGTGGACGTGCGCTCTGACGATGACAGTGATGGTAAAATCATCTGCTCAAACTGAACTCTTGTAATTTTCAAAAGGTAACAAAATATACTTTATTTTATTCTTCTGTAATTGTTCTTAAAATATCAAGAGAGTTTTTTGCTATTGCAGCAGTTAGAGATCCATCCGTGCTGGATATATAGGTCGCTAAAGGTTAGCGTCGCTAAAGACCCGAATATGTAATAATGATTAGGGCGTCACTTTTGAGAAAAATCTAATTGGAACGGATATCGAATATCATGCAATGTATTCTAATATATTCTAATATCTACGTGCCCCAACACATAGAGCCTGCATTGGAAATAATGAACATGAGCGCGCAAAAGACGCGTTAACAGCCCCTAATGGAGATTCAATCACAAATGTTTAACTGTAAGTCATAAACATGACTATCTGGATTATTATTTTTTTTTACTTAATGTTTGAAACAGCAGGTTATCAACTTATCTGGATTAAGTTGGCTCTCTTTTATTTACAATGTTCCCCGCGGTGGAGAACACATGTTCGGAGCGCTCAGACATGCCTGGCTACTTTATTCACTTGATTTGGTCATGGGCCTATGCTACAATACGTCTAGAGTGGCCTCTACTGGATAAGATGGCAAAGAACAAAATAAAAAAACAAACTGTGTAATTATAGACTAAAAAATGCACTACACATGGCATTTTAAAAACTGGATATTTTATTTATAGTTCGATTACGGATATTTCACGTCATGTTCGAATGCATATTCGAATATCGAATAAAAAGTGACAGCCCTAATAATGATTGGCAAAACATTCATGCAGGGTTAAATGGAACGATAAAATAACGTTAACTGGTTAATGGCCATTTCAAATTTTCTATTTGTTCTGAACTTTAAAATTTGATTTACGTTTCTGTTTCTTTTCTGTTCTGTTCCTGTCAAAATTTCGTTCATTTCCGGATTTAGTTTTTGGCCTTGAACCGGTTGAGAGCCCTGCAGAGAGCGTAATCTTGGTTTCTTCTATCAGTCTGTCACTTGTATTAGTTCAAAACATTTATTTATAGAGCATTGCTATCTCCATTCTCCTTTATTACTTTTACATGCTGTCATGAAAAAAATTAAAATACAAAATAATAAAAAGCTATTTAAAGTAAGTTGTTATCATGGCACTGTCACCTCTTTTTATGTTTATTTTCAGACTCAAATGCCTTTGGTTTATTCCATTGATTTGTTGGATTTTTGAAGATATGGCCTAGAACCAAATAATTAAGCGGTCTGAGTTAAAAACGAAGAACAGAAAAGGAGGAATGGAGGGTGTAGTGTGAATTATGTCTGGTGCAGTGTCTGAAATATTTACAGAGACAGAGATACATAGCACTGTGAAGACAGGAAGTGTGTGCGCTGGGGATGAATCCATTTGGGAAGCAGAGGATTCCGGGTAAATTTGGAGCAAAAATGAGAAACTGAAAGATAAAGAGAGAACATGGCAAACTGTTATAAAAAGGATTCTTTTCCAAGGACAAATGGGTCAGTTACTTCTCCGCAGACAGCACGTGCATGCTGTTCTGTTTGAGGTGATAAGTATTTGGAGGTGAGCTGTTCAGTTCAGTTTTTGTGTTAATATCTCCCTGCCTCAAAACACATGCTCGCTTTCATTGGTAGGGGATGCATAACATGAAAGAGCTTGTAACACATGCCATTAAGCATGCACAGCACAACACTGAGCGTGCCAACATCACACTAACAGGCTAAAATACATGCTGTCTTTCACACACACAGTGAACACAGTTAGAGCGGCTGTATTATCATTCATACAGTGTCGTTCATTGCCTCCAATGCTGACATTAACATTCATTCTTCTAGACTGATGTGACGGTTAACCTTCTAGAGACACACTCCATGTGGAGTAGTGTGTGTGTTTCCATGTGTTGGTGTTCTACATCCATCTCCTTATTAGTCTCACTTGCCTTTAAATAAGACTTATTTCGACACATAGACAGCCAAGGACGAGTAAACATACATTCCTCACAGGGTACACCTCAGCACGATCCTCTTGTCTGAACATGTCCTTTTCCTCTCTTAAACTCACCTCTAACTCCCAGGATGCACTTCACTCTGATTTACCCAGTGGCAATATTTAGATGATCTAGAATGTGCTGTTACATCATATTGGTAAAAATGAGAAAGTGCCCTTCTTGGGTGTCCTTTAAAAACATTATTTCTAAAATTAGAAATGATTGTACTCCGCATAACATTTTTAATGTGACATTTATTTAGTTTTGACCAGAGAACAACACGGAAAAGAAGCAATGTTGAATGAAGTCATTATTTATTTTAATTTTTATTTGCATGAACAAAGGATTCTCGTAGCTTCATAAAACAGTGATTGAAACACTGATGTCACATGGACTATTTTAAAAATGTCCTTACTACCTTTCTAGGCCTTGAACTTGTCAGTTGCATTGCTGTCTATGAAGGGTTTAGAAAGAATTTGGATTCATCAAAAATATCTTAATTTGTGTTCTGAAGATGAACGAAGGTCTTAAGGGTTTGGAACGATATGAGGATGACTAATTGATAACAGAATTTTCATTTTGGGGTAAACTATTCCTTTAATGCACTGCCGTAGCCCTTCATGGTTAAAAGTGGTTGAGTTATTGTCTCGTGTTGGATAGAAAGTTCTGAATGATGAGATATTTCTTGTCTTCGAAACGAAAGATAAGGTTTATGTGTGCCCATGGAAAGTGCTGAACTGTTCTCTGTTTCAGTGGCACTTGATCCCCTTCCAAACTTGTTGACCAAAAAAGAGCTTCTAAGAGGTATTTTCACTCCTGATTCCATTTTCTGTCACAGTTTTGGAGAGCTAATATTAAGTCCTACTCAAGGAAACTGTCTGTTTCATTTGAAACAAAAAGTTCATGTTTAGAGAACATTCTTTTGATCTTAAAAGTTTCATTTCCAGTAACTAAGTGGTTGACGACAATTCAGATAAACCCCCCAACACACACTGTTTCTTTAGATTTTTAACATTCTTTCACTCAAGCTGGTTTTTGACAACTATTCCCAATACTTCCTGTCAGTGTCATCCCATCATTGTTTCCCAGTCAGGAAAACTGACGTTGGATTTCTCCTCATTCTGGAACTCAACCTGTCGTTTGGTCTTTCTATCGCTACTTCAAGCATGGATCAATCCCACAATCCCCTCTGCTCCAATTACTCTCAGAGCATTCTGCTTGGTTTCACCTCAGCCAATCAGAAATAAAACAGTTTGTACACACAGACACACACACACACGTTTTACTCTCTGAAGCCTCAGTGGTTAGGAGACAAGGCTGGTCTCAGGAGGATAGTCTTACCTCTGAAGATCTTTGTGGAGGAGAGAAAGGAGAGTGCAAGGAAAGGAAAACAAGCGAGAGGGGGAAGGGAGGTAAATAAAGAGTTCAGGGTAATAGAGAATAGTAAATAATTTATGAGATACACACAGCACAGCAACAAACTGTTGATGATGATTGTTTATTGAGAGAGATGTGGGTCACTTCCTAGTAGATTTAATTGTCTCTTTGTGTGGGGGAAAATGTGGGTTTACGTTAAGAGAGCATCACTAGCATCACATTTAACAAGAGGTCAAAAATTGTCCATGTGTGTTAGTTAATTACTAAAATGAAAGAGTTCACCCAAAATGTTTAATTTATTTACCCCCATGACATTCCAGTTCTATGTTTGTTTCTCTTTTCTATGTAACACAAAATTAGATGTTAAGCAGAATGTCCAAGGTGCTCTTTTTCCATACAAAAGGAGTATGAAAAGTAGGGATGGAACGGTTCGCAAAAAAAAAAAAAAAAACCATTCACTCTTGTTCAGTGCGAATGCCGTATGCTGGATTATGAGCAGTCATTTATGCCATTATCACTGGGTGCTGATAGCTTGCATGCACAGCTGAGACCTGAACAGCACATTAACATGCTAAAATCTTCTGAGAGTTGTCATGGTAGAAGTGAAGCCGTTTAAGCTGTATTTTAATGCCTTACATAACCTACAATACTAAACCTTCATCACAGCCAGATGCACAGCAACCCAATTTTTAGGGGGTACGCAGCAAAACAACATTGGGGTGTGTAAATTATGACAGAATTTAAATATTTGTGCGATGTATTCCTTGGAGAACAGAAGATGAAGAGTGTTCTGTGCACATCTCTTTCCAGCTGACATCAAGGAATGAGTGGTGGAACTGTTCCCAGATCAGATCTGCTTTGTAGCAAACACTAATTAACGTCAGCTCAGACCAACACAGGCTTCATCTTAGATGAGATCTCCCACTCTAATTACAGCGGTAAACATGTTGGATTTTCCAATGATATGCTTGCTATCTCCTATCATTGTTTATTATGGATGCGGAACATGTTGAATTGATGTGACACAAGTGGTATTGGCATCTTAAATGGCTTCATTCTTCACACATGAATGCAAGCACACGTAACTTCCTCTACGATCTGGCACCTTTCTGACTACGGTCTGTTAGCAGATATTAAAATGTATGGAAGAGATTTTCTAAATTCTATTTTAGATTTTTAAGAGATAATTAACAGTTTGAAGAAGGCACTAATTATCTTGTCAGAGCACTAATCAGTTTCTGTGCGCACTAACATTAACCAACAGCTCAGTTAATGACACCTGTAGTGAGCAGATCACGCAAACACTTTGCTCAAGCAACACATGCTGAACAGCAAGCCTGTGTTCATTCACATGCCTTTGTGAGTAATTAATGCCTTTATGCAATATGTATATCTCATATCATAGAGAAAATTTTGAGGACATTTTTTCTGACCCACTTTAGACCTTTTCACTCTTGTTTACTGTAATTTATTTTCTTAAGTTATAAGTTTAAATTGCAATGGTCTGAAATTTATTTCAGAATTTTTTAAATTTATTAAGTTTATTTCCACTGAATTAGGAGTAATATTATAGAAAAATTGCTGCATGACCTCTATTATTGCTATATTATTGCTGCTGTTTTCACACTTTGCAGACTCAAACTATGTTGTTGAGGTTCAAACATCTATTATTCTTTGATCCTCGAAACTGCTGTATCCTGTTCACCTCTTTAAGGCTGCCTGCGGACTCTGTTGTCTCAGCATTGTCTGTCTGTGAATAGGACCAGAACACATGTCCTCATATTATACACCTGCAGTTTAGGCAGTGATAACACTTGCCACATCAGTTATCTTGTCTTGTTTTCAAGATAAACGATTATGTGAGTATTGAAAGTGTGTGTGTGTGTACACGAGGGACGCTTGTGTGACTGGTTGGTTTGTTTTCCTGTCTCAGGTCCCATCTGATGCCCAGGCTGAAGGAGTCGCGTTCTCACGAGTCTTTGCTCAGTCCCAGCAGTGCAGTAGAAGCTCTGGATCTCAGCATGGAGGAGGAGGTCCTTATTAAACCAGTGCACAGCTCCATCCTCGGGCAAGATTATTGCTTTGAGGTATAGATGCCTCTTTCACTTTGTTTACATTATTTACAACAATAAATTAATTGATCTGATATTTCTTAACCCTCAGTACATGTTAAATTCAATATTACAGTATATTATCATTCATAAGACAAAAAGCTGTTTGTCAAAATCAGAATCATATTAAATCAAGAGCTTCTGGATTAAACCAGAATATAATTAAACTCAGAATTAAATCAAATTAAGGAATTTAACCGAACCTGGGAAATCTGAATTTATTAAGTTTGGATTGGATTTTTTTTTTTTGGTCTCTCTTATAGCTTATGATTCGGGTTTTTTATGTTTTTTAAATGCTGTATCTGTACCCAAAATATCTGTCAGTAAGTGTGATTCAGTTTTGCATTTTGTAACATATTTTCAAATGACATTAAAACGTGGCAAAGGAACTGGAATCCGTGAGATTTGTTGCAGCAAGCTGACAATTATCAACCTTTTTTCCAAAGGTGAGCACCTCCACAGGTAGTAAGTGCTTTTCCTGTCGTTCGGCCGCAGAGAGAGACAAATGGATGGAGAACCTGCGACGGGCCATTCATCCTAATAAGGTAAACTCACCTTTCTGTAGAGTTGCTTTTATTCCTGCATAGGCTAAAACCATCCTTGATGCAGATGCTCTGATTTATTACTGAAGAAATGCAACTCAATGCAAAGAAAAAAAGAGAGCTCAAATAATGTTTCTGCATCTGTAAGAATGATGAAATTCAGGGCAGTTTTTTTCCATCTCCCTTTGATATAAGCACATGAGATGCAGGAAAGCAAAACATATGGCAGCTTTGAGCGCGCCAAGAAAAAGATCTCATCCGACAGCTCATTTACCAATCAATGATTAAGCAAATTAATGATTAATTAGATTGGAACAAAAATTCAAGCACAACCTTCAAGTTATATTTGCCTTCTTCACAGCTTGCCTGGGGATGTGTTTAATGTCTCCCCATCGCTCAGTCTTACATTTTAATTACTCAGTGGGTTTCTGAGGTGAACACCAGAGCCAGGCTTTCCAGAGCTTTGCTGTGAACAGATGATGCTTCAGACAGATGTTGATGCTGTAGTAGTGTGGAGATGATCATAGCTCAGGCATTAGCTGTTGCGGCAGAGGCCCATTTCTGTCTGCCTAATTAGTTCATTATCTGTGATGAGGGCGCACAATGGAGCACCTCAATACCGAGATGCGAAATCAATTGCCTTGGTGGGTGTTTATTTGTGAGGGAATATCCATGAGCAGTGGAGCCCGACACAATGCCCTTTAGTACAGTCATCTGCTGTACAGCGCAATTCATCCGTCAAGCCTTAAAGGCATAGGTCTCTCCAAAATGGAAGCTGTATTACTATTTATTATGTATTTATTATTTAGGAATCTTTGTACAGTAGGGGTGTAACGGCTTTGTTCAGTGCAAGTTCCGTATGCTTGAATATGAGCAGTCATTTATGCCGTCATCACCTGGTTTTGTGCAGAGGAGAACTGAACAGCATATTTCTAACGCCATTTAAAATAAAATAATTTACTGTCAGCTTTGCCATTTTAAACATTCAGAGCCAGAAGACATCTCATAAGCTTTGTGTGTGCGTTCATTTAAAGTGCGCCAACCCTCGGACAAATTGAGACAAAAATGATGTTAAAATATCTGTCTTTGTTCTGTACGTTGAATCTAGAGGATCAGTGTAGTGCATCCATGGATTGTCTTAAAGTGATAGCACTTTTTTAATGTTAATCAAGCAACAAACAAAGAAACAATTCACTGTTCTTTATTTAATAGCTTATGTACCTTTAATTAGGATTAGGATTTAATTTATACAGTCAAATATGCAGTGATTATAAAGTGATTACTTTGATTTGATTACTTACCTACCGTATTTTCCGGACTATAAGTCACACTTTTTTCATAGTTTGGCTGGTCCTGGGACTTATAGTCAGGTGCAACTTATTTATCAAAATTAATTTGATGTGAAGATTGGTTCAGGAGAAATGAACCAATAGAAAACATTACCGTCTACAGCCGCCAGAGGGCGCTCTATGCTGCCAGAGATGCTGCTCAGTGCTCCTGTAGTCTACACTGTAGTCAGCATAGAGCGCACTCTAGTGGCTGTAGACGGAAATGTTTTCTCTTGGTTCTTGGTTCAAAATAAGTGGAAATGGACTTATAGTCCAGTGCGACTTATGTTTTTTTTCCTCATCATGACGTATTTTTTGGACTGATGCGACTTATACTCAGGTGCGACTTTTAGTCCGAAAAATAGGGTAATTCAATTTCTGTACCTAAAAACTATGGTTAGACCTAAAAACCTGAATAGCACTGTTTATTTATTTATTTGTGCTGATGTTTGTCGTTAGATTATTTGTTTTTATTTTCATTATTTTTATTTGCCAGTATAGTCTCTTCCCTGAACATAGCACATACCGAACCGTACCGAAACCTTGACTTTAGAACCGTGATACAAAGTGAAAATTGACTAACTGTTACACCTCTATTATACAGCCTATGGCTGCATGATTAATGCAAATAAAACTTGTAATAATACAGGTGCTTCTGCATGACATCACTAATTGTGGGTCGGGACAGTGTAGAGGGACAAGAATTGCTGCATACCGCTGGTGAGCAAGGGCTTACTTTAGTCTGTTCAGTTCAGTGATTCACAATGGTCTGTGGCCTCAGAAATAACTGGCATTTCGTTTTATTCTGATCTCATCCTCCATTGCCTCCTACGTTATAAGAGGAAGGAGGGTTATCTATAAATTAACCTCTATTATAGTCCAACAAAAGCTTAACCTTAACTGCAGCATGATGCAGGTCAACTTTATGGCCGTCCCTCGTATATTAAACCACATGACTTCACACTGGAAAGACTATTCCATAAAAAAAAGCTAGTGAATTACATTAACTGCTGAATGATGTCACGCAGTATTTACAGCACCACCCTGCTATCTTTATGTGAAGGACATGAAGTGATCTAAAATAAAGGGCCTTTTAATTTCAAGCCAAGGGTGGGTGATCTGAAGCAGAGGGTATTTAATCACGTCATCTCTAAATCACTGACCCTGTTAGATGCCACACTGATGCGGTAATAATCCGTTACAGCCGTGACATGGCAGCCTAACAGTCCACTGACCTCACAATGTCCTTTCATCTCTAGGACAACAGTCGGCGGGTGGAGAATACGCTCCAGCTGTGGATCATCGAAGCTAAGGACCTTCCGGCCAAGAAAAAGTACTTCTGTGAGCTCTGCTTAGATGACGGCCTCTATGCCCGCACCACCTGCAAGCTGAAGACAGATAATGTCTTCTGGGGTGAACACTTTGAGTTCAATAACCTCCCTATGGTCCAGAACATCACCGTCCATCTCTATAGGGACTCGGACAAGAAGAAGAAAAAGGACAAGAACAATTATGTGGGGCTGGTGAGCATTCCTGCAGTGAATGTCACGAGCAGGCAGCTGGTCGAGAAATGGTACCCAGTTAGCCAACCCAATCCAGGGAAAGGGAAAACAGCTGGACCCATGGTCCGCATCAAGGCCCGGTACCAGAGCATGAACATCCTGCCCATGGAGCTCTACAAAGAGTTTGCCGAGTACATCACCAACAACTACATGCTGCTCTGCTCCATGCTGGAGCCGGTCATCAGTGTCAAGAACAAAGAGGAGATGGCCTGCGCTCTGGTGCACATCTTACAGAGCACCGGCAAAGCAAAGGTATTGTGAATGTCTCAACAGTTTTTGTCATTTAGCAAATGGTTGTCAAACTGTGCTCCAGGAAAGTGACGGGGGTCTACATAAAATACTATTTTTACTATAAAAGAAAAAAATGAAGAATATGAAAGAATTTAATAATATTAAACAAATTAACAATAAGTGTAGTTGACATAAAAGTTTCGTTCTGCCTCCAAAGACATTTTTGTATTTTTTCCACAGTATAAATTGTATCTTAAAACATCAAAAATATATAGCTGCCTTTTGTGGTTTAGGAATGAGGTCTATTTTAAACAACAAACTAAACATATATTTTATATGTGTATATGTTATTTTGTAAAATAAAAAAATTCACCATTATTCACATAGATTATAGATTATACAAACACTTTTATTTATGAAATATTTAGATTATTCGAATAAATAATCAATTTAAACATTAGTTTATGAATTAATTAAATTTATATGAAATATTATTTTTATAATTTATGAATGAATATTTAAATTCATCATTTATCTGACTGTATCTTTACTTTTTGCAGTTATTGGAAAAAAACTTTTTTTTTTTTCTTTTTTTTTTGAGACCGTTGTGTTTCCCTGTGCATTTTGTTTTCATTGATGCTCTTATTGAACTTCATAGGTCACGGTGAATCAAAAGCAATCCAATTCCAGTTTGTTATCTCTGCTGTAGTGTCCCGCTGCTATTCCTTGCTGTTTGGGTTAACAAAGGGATACTACATTAAAGAGATTGTGTGTAGTTTGTATTGGCTACATCAGTGCATCTTTGTATTTGTGTGTGTCGGATTTCTCATGCTGAGAGGTATTTCGGAGGGATTATCTCCCCCTGGTTCTCACAGCCTACCGCTGGATCCAGAGAGAAAAATAGCGAATCTTCACATTATACCATAAGGGAGGTATTAATACGGCTGCTCTTATCTGTATTGGCTGCTTTCAAGTCTGTCTGGCCCTCATTGGCAGATCCAGGGTTGTTGTAAATGGTATGTTTGCAGTGACTCACAGGATGATATAAACACAAAGGCAAAATGACCTTAGATGGAGCTGCATAAGCCTCTAGTATGGCATTTAGTGAAGAGCATGTTTAGACTGCACTAATGTCACTGTTCATTGTTTGAGGAAGAACAGGACAGACAGACAAAAGACAATTTTGCTGGTAACTTTTTTAGAGCTGAATATTATTATTAGCATAACCTGTGTGTGGAGTCTAATTAGACAAACTAAGCATGAAACAAGATTTTCAGATAGTAAATCTACCACCATGCTTTTAATCAGGGGCCGGGCATGAGGGTAATTTCTCAAGAGACTGATCTTTTTGCTGCTTTTTTGCTTACACAGGGCAGTATTTTAATCTGACATTTTGCTGTCACCCATCAAGTAGTTATTCTAATGCCATTACCTCTAGTCATGGAGAATCAGTGAAATTAAGCGTGAAACTGTTTTTTATTCTTCATTTGTTCATTTGGGGTGTCAGTGCAAATCTTAAGTTAATTGTTACGTATTTAAGGAATTCAGCTTCAGCAGAGGTTTTTGTTGGCATCATTTCAGCAGTACATCAGCAGTCATGGTGGATTGCTCATGGAGAGTTGAGGCTCATAGAGGATCTTTTATTAGTCCCTTTGCTTCCGGACTACAACACTTGAACTTGAGAATAAAAACTTTCAACATTTAGAGCCAGATGAATTTTGGACAATTACAGAATGAAAATACTTCAGATTGATCCCTCAGTTTAGGCTGTTGTTCAAATGTGATGTCATGCATTCCCCCCTTACGGTTTCCTTGTGGAATCTGAGGGTTCAATGAAACAGTCAGTGTTTACTAGCAAATACACCAATCCTTTTGTTACGTTTGTAGATAAACGCTACACAGTACATGGTTTGGTGAACTTTCTACACTTTAAACTCACATGAGTTCTTCTAGCGTTTATGGATAATTGTGTGTATGTATTAATATATCGTATTCTCTCCATATTGTCCCACCATGGCTGGGTGAGGCCACATTTCTGAACACCCACATCATTGCTGAGTTTTAAACCAAACAATTTTAAAAGTTTAATTATAATGGGCTTTTTGTTTCTTTTTTTTGGAGGGAGTTCTGAAAGTTGCAGCTCATGCAATTAACTCTTACCTCCTAAAATGTTATTCTTCATGGTAAGACCCCTTTGCGAACCCTGATAATGACTAGTCCAGTTTCCCCACAGTCACCCAAAAAGTATCAGGGAATAGTATTCTGGAATAAGTCTTTGATAATTGTAAAGTTATTGAATTTTGAGTGAATTATCAATTTTCCTATTTTTCACACTCTGCTATAAAATATTTTTTAGAGACAAAGATATATCTGCCAGATAGTCTGTAACTCTTGTTTAGCATAAAATTTGCTTTGCAATAATGCAGCAGTGTCCCATTTGTGAGTTGGTTCTTTTCAACTAATTTGTCAAACTGGTTCACAGACTAGTCCAAATGATTCATTAATGAATCCTTCTCAGTCAGAAGGATTTTGTAAAAACCTTGATCCAGTGAACACGAACGACTCGACATTTGTTGGAAATGACACAGAAATTAAATGGTCAGTTTGTAACGGTTCATATCAACGATGCAACCCTTTATGCTAATATTTTCATTTGTCTGAACGCCAGTGTAAGTTGTGAACCACCACAGTGTCATTCGAGATGGTCACTGGTCCACGAACCACTGACTGATCTGCATCATTATCCTGTGAATGCTGACTCTGAGATTGGCCGCTCTTTTCATTGCATTATTAAAAGTCATTAGTGTCTTTCACTGGTCCGCTGCACTTCACCTCTATAACTACTGGATAAAAGCGGAACGGGAGGGTGAGTCTGCTATTACTAAACCAACTAGTGTTCATAGAGGGTCATCATAACCGGACAGTTGTGTCACTCATACCCTATCTGTCCCCTAGGTCCAGTGGGGGAGGTGGGGGGTGGGATCAGGACTGTTGGTCTGATGCTGTTAATTACTGATCCTTAATTACTTCGCTTCTCAAAGAAGCCCTGAGGGATATGGGCCGTAAAAACTGTAACACTGATGGAATCATCCAAGCTGTCCAAGGTCATTTGTTTTGAGGACAGCTGTAAAACCCAGCCTACTCGCTTTTGTGATATGAATCTCTTATTTATCAATGTGTAGAATTAAACCAGCTGATCATATGCAATTCAATACAGATGCCTGTTATGAGACACAATTGACAATTATGCATTCTTTCTGATTTAGAGTTGAATTTGGTCCAAATGGAAAGCAGCTCCTAAACAGAACCTGATATATACTTACTGTACCATCAATATAAAATTAGGAAGCATTGAATATTGAATTTCACAATGATTTTGAAACACTTTTATTTATTCATTAATTCCCTGTTAAGTATTAGTGTTAAGACAAATGTTTTAAAAGTTAAATAAAGTTTAAACTTTGGTAGTAAAAATGGCACTAAAGAAGACTGGCAGCTTTGCCATTCCAGGAATAAATTGCATTTTAAAATACATTCAAATAGAAAACCGTCGAGCTGTTACTGTTAAATAAATGTACAGTAGCCTTGGTGAGCAAAAGATTTCTTCAAAAATTGTACATATTTCTGTAAAATGTTGTAGTATAAGTAGTACTAGTTATTGATATATTCCCTAGTGAAAATAAATATACTAAAATGTATTTAAAATACATTTCATACAAAGTATACTACAAATACATTAATACATAATAAATTATGTTCTTAATAAAAATACCCTGCAATTGTACTTTTAGTATGCTAAACTGGTGTATTTTAAGTCTGCTTAACTGATTTTGTACTTGATGCACTTTAATTGTGCAGAAGTAGTGTTGAAGTCCAACTAAAGATATACTTAAGTATATTTTACTGTGCTAAAGTGGAACTATTGCAAGTATAATTTATATGCAAAATATTTAAAGATCAGACAATCCTCATCATTAGTGACTTTAAAACATATTTTAGGCTTAATATTAAGCAAAGTGCATTGTGCATAAGCACTAAAGTTTAATTACAATTTGTAAATCAGCAAGTCTTGAGCTACTGTATATGTCAGTAAATATGTTAATAGACTTGAACTACTCTTAGTATAAAATAAAAGCATTTTACATTTAAAATACCAGTTTTATGAAAATACCAGTTAATGAAAATGATGTGTGGTAAACCAGTCATGACTCGTCTTATTGAAAATAAAACACTTCTTTACAAATGAAGATTTGAATTGAATATCTCCAAATTGCTGAAAAACATCAAGATATTTTAGCTATATTGCCTAACCGTAGTTCTGACTTTTTCACCCAAAAATGAGCATTTTGTCATCATTTATTCACCCTCATGTTGTTCCAAACCGGTGTACTGAGCCTGCAGTGATGGATTCACAGAGAAGGATAATCTGATGGAATCTTGACAACTTAAATTTGACGTCTCTCACTGTTGCAGTACAGGCATCAGTAGATATGGTCACTGTATTCCCTTGACTGAACCTGAGGCCAGTTTGCTCATGAAGTAAAATATAGAGAAAAGATATCCCATAGAGACCACAAGCCCAAGAGGACACAATAACACTCATTTATCACTTGCTCGAGTTTCATGGGGGTGTGATTTTTATCTTGTATTCCTTTTTTTCTCCACCACTGAATAAAATGTGAAAGAAGATGAAATACTGTATACAGTCAATTGGGGAGAATTCAATCTTGCTCACTTCTTCTATCTTGCTCTTCCCACAGTCATGGAAACCTGGGAAAATGTTTTAAAATTCTGACAATTGTTCTAGAAATGCTTTGGAAATATTTCATCAGCTAGATATTGTTTTTGAAAAGTAACTTTCTTGCCACATTAAAATTGGAGGGCATATTTTTTTTGTCTTACTAGAGAAATTTGTGTACTTAAGTAAACATCATATATTTGGATGTAAGTATACAAATGTAAATATATTTAATTATGTTAGAAAGTTTGGTGTAATTAAGATTTTAAAAATGTTTTTGAAAAGGCTTTTATGCTCGCCAAGTTTGCACTTGATCAAAATTATAGTAAAAACAGTAATATTGTGAAGTATAATTACAATTTAAATTAACTTTTATATTTTAATATATTTTAGAATGTAATTTATTTCTGTGAAGCAAAGCCATTACTCCAGTCTTCAGTGTCACATGATCCATCAGAAATCATTCTAATATGCTGATTTGGTGCTCAAGAACAGCTGCACTACTAAATATTTTTGCACACACTGATTTTTAGTAGTCTCTGATTAATTATTATTATTTTTATTATTATTATTATATAAAGAATAGTATTTATTTGAAACTGAAATATTTTGTAATATAAATGACCTTTTTATCACTATTAATCAATTTAATGCATGCTTACTACATAAAAGTATTAATTTCTTAGGGGGAAAAATCTTACTGACACCAGACTTTTGAATGGTAATGATTGGAACTACATATACACATTGATGTATATATTGGATTGTGGCAAAGCAACAGCTCAACCGGCATCTTCCATCATTACCTTAGAGACACGAGACGAGAGTCATTATCTGCATTTTCCTTCAGCCCCCTTATCTTTCCTCTCCTCATCCGTCACCCTTTCTTTTTCTTGTTTTCTCTCCATCACCTCTCTATCTCCTTATCTTGTCTAAGACTCATGCTCTGCCATTCTCTCCCTCTCTATCTCGCTTGGCTGCACTTTAAGGCAGGCTGGCTCTGAAAGGATGTCATTTCTGGTCTGAAGCAGCACATTGCCCTGACAGCTATTACAGAAGTCGTGCTTCGTTGTAGATGTGACATCCACTTCAGCGGGCTCTCCATGCACACACACTTTAACACTTTTTCATGCATCTCAAGAGTTTGAGGTTAGACAAAGTATTAATCGGTTTTCGTGATATGATGTAAAGGTGATGTCATTTCTGTGCCTGATTGCAACATGTGATTATTCCTGGAAAGAGATGATTCCATGGACTGCAATTTTTGAGACCCAGTATGCAGATATTGACTTGACAATACAAAACATTGGCCTGTAGCAGTCATTGCATAATCACATGATTATGGGGATGGGGATTTGGCAGATATATAAAAGTGACAGAATTTCCTAAAAAAAAAATAATAATAAAACCAAGCAATTAATCGCATCCAAGTCTTTGTTTACATAATATATATGTGTGGACTGTGTATATTTACTATGTATATGCATATGTTAATACATGTAAATATTTTCCAAATATATACTGTATGTGTGTTATATATATATATATATATATATATATATATATATATATATATATATATATATATATATATATATATATATATATTATAATATATACACAGTACACACACACCACACACATTGTGTAAACAAAAACTTTTATTTTGGATGCAATTAATCAGGATTAACCCTAACCTCAGATCAGCCTTTTTGTTTTCTAGGTAGAGTGTGTTGATAGTCTGTAGACTGTTTAGCAAGCATAAGGAGGTAAATATTGAGTACATATTGTTGTATGATCCTTGAAGCGATGAAGTCTGTTATGACCCACTTTAGTCCTACAGCTCAACAATCAGTCTTATCTCAGAAAGCACGCTGGATAAAGCTGCCCCGAAGCTTTGCATTTCATTAGCAGAACATTTCTAAATTTCACTGAGGGTCGTGAGTGCACACATTAACACACACATCTGCGCCGAACAGATCCAAATGCACATATTTGCACACATGCAACAGAAAAAACTCAAGGTTATAGAGTGTGGGTAGATTGAGAGCTTAATTCAGCACTCTGTGATATTTGACTTCTCTTTCTCTCACACATACATTACAGCATTCGCTTTCTCGCTTGACCCTCCTGCCGTCTGTCTGCTAAATAGCATCTGACCTTCTCTGACCTCTTGTTTTTGAGATGGATAGGGAGCGAGATAACAACTAGCGTTTCAGCTTACAGTTTGGCTTCAGATCAAAAGAAAAATGTGCTGAGAATGAAACCCAAGTAATGATGAAATTGGAGGAAAGGTATTCATCTTTGACATTTAATGATCGCTCCCTTTTGTTTTTCAGTAGGTCATGTTGAATTATTGTGTGTCTGACTGTGTTAAGTGCCCATTTTTCGAGTGTGTGGGCGAGAAAAACCATTCTCACATGGAACACGTGGGATTAAATGGTACCCATGCACTTTGTAAACCCACTTTGGACATTTCACATTTGCAATTAAGTAAAGCTAATTATTAATTTGTTCCATCATCTAGCACTAAGATAGAGGGATAGCAATAAATGTAACCCTATAATCTCATTAAGATCACAAGTTAGCAACACTACTGCATCTGTGCTTAAAATGACTTTAATTCCTAGAAAAAATTAAAATCTTTATTAATGCTACTTTACATTAATACATTTATGCATAACTAAGTAAGAAAGCATATCATCTGTTAATCAGCTATTAAACTAATTATTTCATTGAATTAATTAGTAATTATTAAATGTAATTATCTTATCTGTATCAGTCAGAATTTATCCCCAGTAATTAAGTGAAAAAGGTTTTGTTCAGCTCTAAAATATCTAAAAGTATAGTTCACCCAAAAATGAAAATTCTTTCATCATTTACTCACTCACATGTTGTTCCAAAACTGAATGTTATGATATTTTAAAGGTGAGTAAATTAAGACAATATACATTTTTTTTCTTTTTCTTTTTCCCCCCATGGACGAAAGGTATAGGATGTAGCTATTTTGCAACTATCTCTGTTTCTCTCACTCCCCCTTGTCTGTATTGTCGCTCACTCCCTCGGAATATCTTTACAGAACTGAATGAGTCATCCAGTGTCTGTAGATTAATGAGAGAAAGTGTGCGTGTGTGTGTGTGTGTGTGTGTGTGTGTGTGCTAAGTCTAAGTGACCTTAAGGTTTATTTAAGGGCTTTTGATAGCAAGTCTCATTCGGCTGTCCTGAAACACAAACATACGCAGACATCCATAGATGATAGACATAAAGAATTCACTTTAAAAGGGCCCTCACTGTATTCTTATACAAAATAAAAACTATTAAGCACACTCTTTAAGTTAAAGTTACTTTTAATTTAATTTTAACTAAAGTTAAATATTAATTTAATTGATGCTCATTATTATGGTACCATTTGAAAGATTCTCCATTGTCTTTCTGTCTGTCTGTCTATTCATTCATCTATCATTTCAGTCTTTATTTAGAGTTTATGATATGTTCTAACCCTCAACTTAACCCTGACACAAAACCTTCTGTATTTTCACATTTTCATTAAAACATTGTTTATTAAGCTGTTTTCCAAGCCGTTGGGCCATTGGCTGCTTCACACAGTGTAGTTGATTTCAGGTTTTACTATCCTTGTGGAGATGTTCGCTCCAGACAGTGTAGTAGGCAAAACCTCTCTTTCTCTCTCCCTCAGCTGAGCACACAAACTGCTGTCTCGGTCAGATGCTTGCTTCTTTATTAGTTTTTGCTTCCAGGGAATGCAGTGAGACCTGAGGGATTTTATCTCTTCTTTTTAATCCCTCCATCCTCGCTTTATAATTTTTTGTGTGTGCTACAGTACATATCTTTCTGTTTTCCTCTGTTCCCAAGTGTAATGGTTTTGCTTTCTGGTGCACCTGCTATTTTTATGCACCCATTTTATTTATATTTTTCTGCTTTTCTTTCTATTTTAGATTTAGATTTATGTCTTACTTTGCTTAATGTCTTCTCGCTCCATCCCGTCTCTATCGTTTCCTGTGTTTCTCTCTCATCTCGTTCTGATTAAGGGTGAGCTATAGTCTCGCTGATTAACTCTGACAGTAATGGACAATTTTCTTGGCCTTTTCTTAATAGTGCACACTACTGTGTGTGCGTGTAAGGGGAGTATCTCAAGGCTTATGAGATCTCCCTCTCTGTGACTAGTCTCATATCTTTAAGGGTTCATATGATGCGGTTTCAATTTTTCTCTTTGGAGTGTTACAAGCTCTTGGTACATGAAGAAGATCTGTTAAGTTGCAAAGGATAAAGTCTCAAATCTAAAGAGATATTCTTTATCAAAGTTAAGACTCTGCCACTTCCCCTCTAAAACTGCTCATTCAATCTCGCCCCCACATCTCTACGTCACTATGTGGAAATATTTGCGTAATCTCTAAATGTTCACGTAAAGAAAGAAGGCATGGTTTCATTAACTGCAGTTAGAGTTGAAGCAGCCATGTCAGAGAGATGCTGTGTGTTTCTAGGCGAAAGCAAAAGCACTTTATTCAGTCTTCCGAAAGTAGATGCATTAAGGAATGTTTAAGATAACTTACAACAGAACAGCAACACATTTTATGGACGTTTCGTGTTTCGGTTTCGTGAACCTATGCGAGGAGGTCATTCTGAGTTTGCTATGACACTCTGGTGCTTCTGAATCAGTTACTGTAAATATGTTTTGTTATTAGTTTAAGTATTTGCTACTGACTGTTCAAATGCAGAGTTTTGCGTGTCACATGTGTGTGTGTGCTCCAATGAGTGTGTGTGTGAGAAAGAGACAAGGTCACACAGTGGAGTCAGCTGTCTTAACCGTCCGTGGCTTGTGTACTGCAAACACACACGAGCTTCATCACTGTGTCTGTCACGTGACTCTGTTGCCCTTTCAGGCTTGAACTGATGGTAAAACTAAGGATATTATTAACTGTCTTTACATTTATTTTGAAAGATGAAGCTCAAGATTATGGACAGGGGCATTACCTTTCCGACGAGTGCTTGCAGTGTTCGGCCAATCACAATGCAGTGGGTCAGTTGGCCAATCAGAGCAGACTGCGCTTGTCAGAAGGAAGGACTTTGTAGAAAAAGAGGCAGGGCATAGAGGACCTAAAGTGTACAAAAATGTAAAGTATTTGAAAAAAATAATTAGTTTTTTGAACATTAGAGCATGTCAACATATTCTGTTACACCAAATACCACAAAATAACGATTTAAAAGATATATATTTGTAATTTTTTTTCTCCTTACTGTGTAAAAGTAGTTTGAGGATGAGGACAGGTGGACAAGCATGATGTTAGAGCCACTAGTTTAAAATAAGGGTTACCACAATCATGGAAAACCTGTAAATATTCCGGTCCAGTTACCATGGTGATCGTTCCCCACATCAGCGCTCATGAAGGATTTTTAAACTCTGAGGTCTACAGCCACACTACCCACACTCCTTTTCTCCTGTATCCCAAACAAATACTTTTGTTTTGACTTACATAATACCCTATTATCTAGAGTCAACACGTTTTTTGGATTCCTCTAAGCTGAAACATTCTCTCTTTTCAGCAAAGTCTTAAAATAATACCCAGTGCTGAAATGTTTAACATTGGTGGCCAAATAAATATCCACATTTAATACGAATGGAAGGTATACTTGAAAAAAAGAAAAGGAAAAAAAGGCTGCTTACCAAGGCTGAATTTATTTGATCAAAAAAAAAAATACAGTAATAGTAGTAATATTAGGAAATATTACTTGAATAAGAGTTAATGGAAATAACTATTTTCTACTTTAATATACGTTTAAATAAATGTATTCCAATAATGATAAAGCAGCCATTATTCCAGTCTTCAGAAACCTTTGTAATATGCTGATTTGGTGCTCAAGAAACCTTTCTTATTATTACTGTTGAAAATAAAATAGTTTTGCTGCTTTTTTTTTTTTTTTTTTTGAAACTGTGATAAAGTTCACAAGTTCAAAAAGCATTTTTGTAACATTTTAAATGTCTTTACTGTCACTTTGATCAACGTCATATATTCTTGGTAAATTCTTAAAAATATATATCTTTATGAACCAAGACTTTAACTTTAAATGTAACTTATTTAGTCAAAGCTCAGTGTGTAAGCAGTTGGTACTGAATGAATTTATCCAAGCATATGGATCAAGTTTAGGTTTAAGGTTTGACAGCAGGTGTCAGCTGAGGTTGCAGGGTCTCACTTGTGTGCCAGGCTTTTTTTTTTTTTTTATTCCAGTGCAGACCTCTGTTCTTGTCATAATTTCAACCACTTAACTCAATGATTACTGGGTTGAGAGAAGAAGAGATAATGAGAGTAGGGCCCTGTCAAATGTACTTTTTTTCCTCTCCCAAATGACATTTTATTTTGTGCCCTTTTGACACTCTTTGACCGGGTATTTTCACAGGTTTTGTTATCCAGTAATGTTTTAACTGAAATGTCCATGTCAAATCATACAAACGGACTCAAAATTCTATTTTAAATGTATTCACAATAGTGTCTCCACTAAATCAAATGTGACAGAGTGACTAAAAATAAAGATTAGTGTAGGGAACATTTTTTTTGTTAAAGAGAAGAGTTTTGCTACATTAATTATTAGGACATACAGTATGTTCTGTAATGAGAATTATAAGACAATGATCGTTTTTTGTACAGATAAAAGGCTTTCAGCCACAGTCTGCATGGAGCCAATCATGACTCACCACTGTAAATAGAGACTGAGACACACACACACACACACACACACACACTGAATTGTATTTGGGATGCTGGGCTGAACTCTGGACTGTGTGTGTGTGCGTATATCAACAGCAAGTTGACTGATTTTTCTGTCTAACTCCCATTTGCTGGTTTTGATAGGCTCCCTGCCAGATTGCTTTGATCAAGCAGCTTTCCCTTCAGCACTAGCATCTCTCTTTCCTTGTCTCTTTCTTTTCTTTCATGTCCTGACAGACATCAGCAGCACAAGCACTTCGATTACAATGACAGACCCTCTATACAATCGCTCCATCTACTGTGCTCTCTTTAGTTTTTTTAAAGTAATAGTGCTCACATATCAAAATGTTTTTTTATTTTTTATTTTTTTATAGGACTTCCTGACAGATCTGATGATGTCGGAGGTGGATCGATGCGGGGAGAATGAGCACCTGATCTTCAGAGAGAACACGCTGGGCACTAAAGCTATCGAGGAGTACCTCAAACTGGTCGGACAGAAGTATCTCCAAGATGCACTGGGTAAGATCTTTTCTTCTGAAAATGTCTGTACTATTTGTTAAGTCTGAGTTGCCACCAAAATGATTATATGAAATAAATATGTACTGGTGTTCAGTCTGCAGACTTAAAATAGTAGGCACTTTATCAGTGCAATCTTTCTGTCCTGCACAAACATTAGAAATATTTCCACATTTTATTTTGTGCTTAGTTTCCTGTATTCATTTTCGATGAGATTAAACAGCTGTGAAAACACACACAAACAAAACAAGCATTACACACACATCCGGCCACCATATTCACTTTTGGCTTACTCTGTGTCCTATAAGGTCTTGTGTTTATTAATACAGCTGTATTTTAGGAATAAAATGTGTAAATCGCTGGACTTGCAATTTATCTGCAGAACCGAAAAACATTGTGCAAATTTCACACCGTATATAAATATCGACTTTGGGGGAGTGTAGATGTGAATGTGAGCGAGTACACCAAAGAGAGTGAATCACTCTTTAGATTTGCTTTAAGAAGCCATTTGTTGGTGCTGAATAATGTATAGTTGTTTTTCTTAGATAAATGTGACTTGTGAAGTGCTGCTAAATTATTAAATGGTTCACTCATAAAGACTGACTAAGTCCCTCAGACTTCATAGCAAAAGAGCAACAGTAAAGAGAGTGGATTTCACCACATAAACACCATTAACATGTACGAGAGACTAACCTTTTGAACATTTCATCTACTTTTGTTAGTTCTACATCTACTCAAAAGCAACAGATAGAGTACTTGGAAAAATCTTTTCACAGTGTATTATTGTTCAGTTGTTTGACTTTAAAAACACATTTCAACTCATTTTCAGATTGGATCACGGGTTACCATTAAAAATGATGGCTTAACCAAACAGAAAATGTAAAAAATAAGGATCTTTTGATTTTATGGTTATTAGGTTTTGATTGATGAAAAATGCTGTGAACGCAAATTAAGTCCTTTGTTTTCTTGTTGAGTATTGAGGTAATCTTTTGACTACTGCAGCCTAACATACTGGTTATTTGAGTGATTTTTTTATTTTTTATTTGTGGCCTTGAATGAGTTTTTAAACTTCTGTTGTTTTACATTGTATTAGGGGTAACAGCACACAAAGATGGCGGTTTGACACGTACCTTGGTTTTGTCGTCACGGTTCCGCTATATTTTTGGTACAGCAGGGGAAAAAACGGTTTGACAGTATACAGTATAACTGGTTAAATAAATGCAGTCTTGGTGAGCATAAGAAACTTCTTTCAAAAACAATAAAAAAATGTGGCCACTGAGTGTGTCTTTAGTCTCTAACAGGAAGATGAAGAACGAGGAGTCCACTTCCATTCTAGATCAGTTGGACGACCACCTGGTTTACGCTACACTAGTTTGTTTTTTCCCTGATGCTTTAATGCGCAACAGAACTGAGGGGGAAAAAATCGACCAGTGCCTGTTCTGAGTCTCTGTGGAAAGGGATCTGGCTGTGCTGTTTGTTTGGGATCAACAAAAAGTTTGTTGAATATTCCCAGGACAACTTCTCTCATTAGTTCCGAGTCAGATAACTAAAGAACTTTCAGTGGTTGCCTCATAGTGGAAGGGGATTAGAATGGGGATGAGCTCTGGGGTGCCGATTTTCATTCTTGCTAATATGTGTGAGATAGTTTGTTTGAATGAAAAATGGCAGGGGGTTGTACGGCAGGTTGCCTTGCTGACATTTAGGAATGCAAGCATTTCTGTGCGAAATACAGAATAATGTCAAGATTAATTGATGGATGGCCCCATTCTTTATTGATTTCTTGAAAAAAATGCTGTTTATGTTGAAACAACTAGACTTAACACGGGATGATTTAAAAAACACCAGTGTCTTTAATATATTTTTTCTTTCGTCCACTACAGGTGAGTTTATAAAGGCTCTGTATGAGTCTGATGAGAACTGTGAGGTGGATCCATCCAAATGTTCATCTAGCGATCTAGCTGAACATCAGAGCAACCTCAGGATGTGCTGTGAGCTGGCTTTCTGCAAGATCATTGAGTCTTACCGGTAACTACACTGTGCCCTTCACAGCTGTCTGTTGATGTGAACCAGTGATGCATTTTATTGCTCAGATGTTTCAGAGCTGCTTATTTCAGTTATCAACTTTGTCTCCGGTGTTTCTCTTAAAATAAAACAAAGCCATAATACAACGAAATTAGCACAACACAAACAGAAATAAGCCACAATACTGCAGAAACAAGCTGCAACACAACAAAATTAGCATAACACAATGGAAACAAATTGAAACACAACGGAAAAAAAGTCGCAACACAACTGAAACAAACCACAACACAGCAAAATTAACCCAACACAACAAAATTGTGTGCAACACAAAGGAAACAAGACACAACACAACGAAATGAACACAACACAAACAGAAACAAACCACAACACATTTGAAATTAGCAAAACAATGGGTTGCACTTTAAATTACATTATGTTTACTTGTACGTATAGTGTACTTTCAGTGTAATTATTTAAGAAAGTTCTGGTAATAAAAGGTAACAACATGGGGTAGGGTTAGGTTTAGGGGTAGGTTTAGGGTTAGTATCTAGCTATTACAGTTAGATTTACTATAATAAGTACATAGTATGTACATGAGGAACAGGACTATAAAATAAAGTGCTACCAAAATAAGCCCCAACACAGTGGAAACAAGTCATAAAACAGCAAAATTAGAACAACAAAACGCAAATAAGCCTCAAGACAAACAAATTAGCACAACACAATGGAAACAAGTCCCAACGCAACGCAAGCAAGCTGCAACACAACAAAATTAGCACAACACAATGGAAACAAGCCACAACACAAAGGAAACAAGTCATAACGCAACGAAATTAGCAAAACACAAACAGATGAAACAAGCCACAATACAACAGAAACAAGCTGCAACACAACAAAATTAGCACAGCACAATGGAAACAAGTCAAAACACAACAGAAACAAGTCTCAACACAACAAAAACAAGCCACAACACAGTGAAATTAGCCCAACTCAACAAAATTAGACCAACACAAGGGAAACAAAACACAGCACAACATAACTGGCACAACACAACATAAACAGGCTGCAACACAACAGATACAAGTCACAACAGCGAAATAAGCACAAAACAATGGAAATAAGCCACAACACAATGGAAACATTTCATAAAACAGCAAAATTAGAACAACACAATGGAAACAAACCAAAACACAGCCAAATTTTCTATTTTAGAAGTTAAATAAAAGTTTAATCACTGAAATCTTATACTAAATCTTATATTTGAAAGTTTGTGCCCTCCTCAGAAGTTGTTTCCAAAAGGATAATAAATAGTTTGTGAAACTACTTACTAGTAGGAATTACTGTTCACACTTTTATCAGTTATTTTTTTTTTATTTAAATTCAATGTTCAACTCTCCACTCCTCAACAGTGTGTTTCCACGGGAACTTAAGGAGGTGTTTGCGTCATGGCGACAGGAATGTGGTAATCGGGGGCGACCAGATATCAGCGAGCGTCTTATCAGCGCCTCGTTGTTTTTGCGTTTTCTGTGTCCGGCCATCATGTCGCCTTCTCTCTTCAACTTGACGCAGGAGTACCCAGACGACCGCACTGCACGCACACTCACTCTTATCGCCAAGGTTACACAGAACCTCGCAAACTTCACCAAGTAAGGATTTCATTTACTCTTGTGTGAGTGTGTGTGTTTGAGCAGAGAAAGAGTGATTTCATGTTTCACAGTGGAGCTGACGAATGTGTTTCGAAATGCCTCAGTTTAATAACTTGTCATGTTGTTATGAGCACAAATACTGTTCATAGGAATGAAATGAAACTTATAGATCTAATTATGATTATAGAGTCATTAGCGTGGTTAATTGAGTTATTAAACACATCAACAAGTCATTCTTATTCTTGCTTTTTTGTCAGGTTTGGTAATAAGGAGGAGTACATGTCCTTCATGAATCAGTTCTTGGAGCAGGAGTGGACCAACATGCAGCGCTTCCTACTGGAGATCTCTAACCCAGAGACCATCTCAAATACTGCAGGCTTCGAGGGCTATATTGACCTGGGCCGTGAGCTCTCCACCTTGCACTCCCTTCTAGCTGAGGTGGTGTCCCAAATGGACCAGGTTAGTCTCTTGACTCTGCAGTTAGTTCCATTTGTATTTGTAGTGTACAGACATGCATAAATCAACAATTGTTTTCTAATCAATATTTTGGAAGAAAAAAAAACTGAATATGTTCTACAAGTTCTACTATATATATAAATATATATATATATATATATATATATATATATATATATATATATATATATATACACACATATATATATATATACACACATATACATACATATATACATACATATACTATATATGTAATAAAAACATGTATACTTTTAATAATTATTAGATTTATTTTATTTTTTAAGAAAAACAGAGTAAAGGGGTCCTATTATGCTATTTTACAAAGTCTTGATTTTGTTTTGGGGTGTACCAGAACAACTCTCATACTAGGTTGTTCGAAAAACACATTATTTTTCATGTATTTTACATTATTACAACACCTCTGTCCTCAGTCTGGCATGAACGGCTCAAATAGTTCCTGTATCAAATGAAGGCCCGCCTTCTGAAATCCGAAATGTGCTGTGATTTGTTAGTTGTGACTGGCAACACTTGGCGCCTGGTGGGGAAATTTCATGCCCCTTACCATAGACGCCTGCGAGCTTCAGTGTTAATATTGCATGTATCAAATAATTTGAGCGCGAATTTAAACCTGGATGATTGTAACCGCTCTTAAGTTCGTCTGCCTTGGGAAAACTATGTGTCTCCAACATAATGATATCACTTGTTGCCATCTCAACCAGATCTCGTCCCATTGGTCGGTATTTGTGATATCACAAATCCTGGAAAATATGCGTTGTAGCCCAAATGAGTCGTTCGTTGTAGTTTTTGAAAAGGGATTTTTGTTAAATAAAATATCTCCTTTTGAAGTGGACTTTGAGCTTGGTAACTTTGCAGATCTTTTTTATGCTCAAACAGCATCATTACAGACTAACTAAAGTTGAAAAAGTGAAAATCATAATAGAACCCCTTTAAAATACTGATTGAAAATATATATATTTTTTTTTGCCGTGATAATTTATTCACTGATGGTCAGACATTCAGATTTCTTCAGTGTAGTGTTTGCCTTAGGTGAACTCAGGATAGCATTGTGACAGTGCAGTTCATCACTTTGATGCCACAGAAGGTTCTAAAGTTGTGCTCCAGTTCTCTGTGTTCTTTGAGTAGGTGGACTGATGTAAGCAATTGCCTTCAGGCTGTAACAGTCAGACTTTAAAATCCTTCATTTTGTTGCTTTTAATGATCAGACCCTATAAGATGTTCCCCATGTGTTTGTGTCTTTATATCTTATTTTATACATATTTTTGGAAGAAATTATCTTCTAATCCTCCTCCTTCTCGAATGCTAAATATAGCCTAGCTGTTGTATTTGCCCAGATTTTCCACACTAAGAGAAAACTTCCAGTCATGCAAAATTTGTTTAAGCAGAGATGCATTTTTCCGCAACCTGCCGGTACACTACAGACACTGCACTGCCTGCAACTATACAAACATTGATTGCTAATTAAATTTGTAAATCTGGAATATTCTTATAGCAGCTCTTTGTTGAATTATTCAGATCACATTAGGTGGACATGCTCTGAAAGCTCATGTCCTCTCAGTGTTTGAGTTCTACATGAAAAGTCCTTTAGTCCCTGAGGCTGCCACATACTAATAGTGGTCAAGCACAGTTATAAGAACTTTAAATTGATGTCACTAATAATTTGTAGACATACATCCATGAACACGTTGTGATTATGAAACGTAATAATTTTCAAGCCAGAGATTCAGCCAACCAGAATATCACAGAATCAGCCAATTATAAAAAATCTAAACAAGTCAAATTTGAATTTATCTAGGTCTTGCCTGTTCCATTATTAAATTCTTTTAGAAAAGATCAGAGAGTAAAAAGCTTATGTGCAGAAACTGTGTCTTCTGTTTATTAAGTTTTATCATAGAAATACTATACTTGAATATATTAGATTATATAAATTATTATCTTGATGCTCAAAAGTTGAAAATAATTGTAAATGCTTTTGAAGGAATTATCTTATGCCTCCCAAAGCTTCATTTATTTGATCAAAAATACAATAAAAAAAGTGATCTTGTGAGTTAGTTTTTATTCATTTATTTAATTTTATTTAAAGTAACTGTTTTTTATTTTAAATATTTTAAAATGTAATTTATTCCTCTGATGGCACAGCTGAATTTCTCTAATTTTCAATGTAAAAAAAGCATTCTTTGGTTTAGTCTTTGCTTTCATATTTGACCAATTTAATGCATGTATTAATTAAATATTACTGATCCCAGTTTTGAAGTTTTAAACAATCGTGCATATGTGTACAAAAATATATGTCAATAATTAAGTTTCATTTTTAACAACTATTTCTTAAAATTCACTCTTGAAAATACTTTAAACAGGATGTTTGCAGTTCAGGTTTTTATAAATCAGTCGGCAGATACAGCTGTGAGTTATGGCTAAATAAATGTGGATTAATCTGCCTGGTGAGTATATCGGTATATCACTAATATACTGTAGCATTTTAGAAGGTAATTAGGTTTATTTATTTATTTTTCTTACAGTGCATTAAAGCTGTTCTATACATATTATCAGTATCCATGTTCCTTGGGAATCAAACCTGTGACCCATTGCTAGAGCCATGCTCTACCAGTTCACCTACAAGATGTCATTTACACACGGTCATCGATGTTCTGTTGTCCTTATACCTCCATTCTCGGGTGGCTAGTCGGCAGTCCTGCATAAATATAAGAGATCTTTGGGGTATGTGTTAATTTTCAATGAAATCTTTCATTGATGTCCTCAGAGTGCTACCTCCAAGCTTGGCCCATTACCTAGAATACTGAGGGACGTACATGGAGCATTAACAAACCCATCAAACGTACAGATGAGCATGCCTCCTGATCGTGTGCCGTCCCCTCCAGCCCCTGGATGCAGCATCTCCAGTGGATTACAAAAGATGGCCATCGACAGTGACCTACCAGGGTGAGCCACGAATCAGATCCACCGCATCAACTGTGTTAAAATGTAACCAATCAAGATCGGGTATGTCCATAATTGTACACGGCTGTGCAAAAAGCATGCTGTAGATTTCATGATGAATAGGCATAGGCTTCAAGCTCAATGTTACTTCAGGCAGTGATACAAAGTTGTGAAGTACAGCTATATTGCTCACTTATATTCATCCTTATCTGTCACTTTCAGCCAAAAGACTGTCCTTGTTTCTGTTCTTTAGAGTGTGCCCTTACTTTATCCAGCAGACTGCTCTTTTAAAGAGAGCGGCTCATCTTTATCTGTCTAGCTAGTTCTCACACACACACACACACACACACACATTGAGGGAAGGGGAAATAAATATGCTGGGGGATCAAAAGAGATGGAAGCTGAAAGGAGAAAGCATCGAGTGAAGCTTGTTGGTTGGTGTCTGGACGGAGATTATGATTAAATAAATTCACATTTTTTTCCAGATATACAGACAATAAACACAGTCTGGATAGACGTAAAGACAGAAAGAGACGCATAATAACTTTGCATTCTCTCTGATGCTTTATACCTGTCTAGCATGGCCTTTATGTGTGTTTGAGAAAGACTTGTGGGTTATGAAAGTTTTGTTTCTCAAACACTAACTCATGTATTATGAGGGTCTGGCATGTTTGGTCACAATTTATTTTAAGGTACAATTCTTGCTAATAACAAACCATTAACTATGTCTTTTACCTCAATAAACTCCTCATTTGCTGCTTATAAATAGTTAGTAAAGCAGATATTAAATTTAGGTATTGAGGTGGGATGTAGTGATGTAGAATATGGTCGTGTAGAATAAATGTTTTAATAAGTGTCAATAAACAGCCAGTATGTTAGTAATAGGCATGCTAATAAGCAGGTAGTTAATAGTGAGAACTGGTACCTGTACTAAAGTGTTTCCACATGTTTATAGATTATAGCTAGTCCATTCAAATCCTAGTGAGCCGCCTACAGTAGATAGGCAGCATTTAAATACGTCAGGTGTAAACCTAATGCTGTTCTAATAGGTCAGCAGCAAAATTATGCTGACTTTTAAGATAACATCTTGGACGGCATCACATGGCATCCTTTGTGGATACGGCAATCTCAGAATGTGTTGCTATAGGCTAAGTATAAAATCCACAGACTAAGTTCACAAAATGTACAAAATAATGTTAGTCATTAATACTTAAATATAGTCATTTTTATTTGTGTGTGCTGGGTATTTTGTGCTTGTAAAAAAGGTAAAAACAAATGTTAGCAACATACTAACCAGGGTTTGTTAACACATCTCAACTAACTAGTCAGTTTGGCAGGTTATGGTTCATAAATTATGTCCTCCTACCAGGAACTTCCAGCATTAGCAAAAAGAAAATCTAAACAGAGTTGCACCTTGGATAATAGTATTTTAACCATTAAATGCACTTCTTGGGTCTTAAGCAACCCGGGACATCATTCATCACCCATTTTCTCAGGTTAGACATCAACTTTCTTAGTATTCCTCAGTCAGTTCATTATAAACAATACAAAAATAAAAAATAAATAAAATATGAAATAATGTTGGTAGTGACCCAAGTTATGTGTAAGTATATTTTTCATTCGCAACAATAATTAGGCTACATATATTACAATTCATTAAGTGAAATTCACCTTTATTCCTCAAGGTAATACTGTTTGACAGTAGACAATGATGATGTGATGTGATATTCCTCTCATAGCTTGAATGTCAAAATATGAATTTTGAAGTCATTGAAAATTATCTTTTTAAGAATATGGTTAAGATCACGGATATGATCCAGATGCTGAATATACTAGGAAAATGTGCTCTGACGATGACAGTGAATCATCTGCTCATATTGAACCTTTCTAAGTTTCAAAAGGCAAATAAATGTACTATTATGGTATTCTTTGGTAACTGATATCAAAAAATATGGTAGTTTTATGCTATTGCAGCAGTTAGAGATCCACCTTTGTTGGAAATGTAGGTCCGGGTCACTTAAGACCCAAATATTTAATAATAATTTGTGAAACATCAATGCATTTAAGGGTTAAATGTGTTTCAAATGCATAATTTTAAACTACAAAATTAAAGAGCAAGATTTTGAACAGATCTATTTGTGTACTGTTCTCCGATACCGTGCTTTACACTTTTCTCTTTCTGGTCTTTGTCCATATCTCTTCATTTTACTAGCCCAATGGACTTCACTCGCCTTCCTTCCCCCACCCCTGAAAACAAAGACCTCTTCTTCGTTACACGCTCTTCTGGCCTCCAGGGCTCCCCTGCCCGCAGCTCTAGCTACTCCGAGGCCAATGAACCAGAGCTGGGTCTGGCCAATGGAGGCAAGAGCCTGTCCATGGTAGACCTGCAGGAAGCGGCCAGGGCATTAGAACCTATCGCCATCCCGGTAGGGATCCCTTCAGAAGGTTTAGGTGAGGGTGCCATGGTTCCCTGGAATGCACGGACTCCCCAAGGCAATGCTGCCGGAGGCCCTACTCTTCACAGGCCAGGACAGACTCCTACTACCCCAGGAGCAGAAGGTGCCCCAGGCAGGCCTACACAGCTTTTGGCCCCACTATCATTTCAGAATCCAGTGTACCAGATGGCAGCAGGGTTGCCCGTGTCAGCTAGAGGGAATGCGAGTGGGGATTCTGGGTCGGAGTGTCACAGCTCCGTCAGTTCCCATAGCAACAACGAGGAGGGTCTTGGAGGAGGCAAACACACCTTCCTTACCCAGGGTGCTTCAGGGGGGGAGGAGTTTGGAAGGCGTTTGGGAGATTTCTCGAGACGACAGCTATCGCTATCTGATGCGCAGCATGGAAACCAGCCTACGGTTCCAAGACAGAGCAGCGGTGGTCCTCAGCGGCGGATTGACCAGCCACCACCACCCACACAGACTGCACCCAGAGGACGAACTCCACCCAGCCTATTGAACTCCACCCCCTACCCACGGCCTCCTAATAACACTGTGATGTCATCATCACCCGACTGGCCTGGAAATGGTGCACGGCTTAGACAGCAGAGCTCCTCCTCTAAGGGGGACAGTCCAGAAACTAAGCATCGCGCACCACATAAACAGGTGCGTACATGTTTGTAGTAGGGGTGGGCGATATGACCAAGTTCTTTTCATGATATGAGTAACTTTATTTCACAATATATTTATTTTTGCTTTAAATAAGGTCTCTATGATGTCAAAAGTTTTTATACCATAGCAATTTCATAGCATTCTTGTCATAGTTCAAATTACAAAAGTGATTTTGTCAAGGCCGTTGAGAGATTTTCTCTCTTTTACTGTTTGATTAACAAGAATGTCACTTTAAGAGCTGCCCGGATCCAATATAAGGTTACACGTTTTCTTTTAAACATCTTATTAGGTTTTCAAGAAATAAAAATCAACTATTCTTTTTTCATGACGGGATATTGCTGTTTATTATAAGCAATTTATCCATGCACATACATTTTTTTAGACTTCATGTGCTAAATAGCAAGTGATCATATGAATTCCTGATGGAAAAAAAATACATTCATGTGTACATCAAAACTAGGAGGAAAAGAAAATCTCAATTTCCGCTTCATGCAAATCTGTTTCAGGGAAATCCTTATGCAGTCTGGATCATTTATCAAGTATCTTTATCTTAACCTAGTAATTTTAATATGTCTTGTGGCAAGTCTGAGTTATTGATTCTAATAAGAATCAGAGGGCTTACTGTAGCTTGCTACCAATCATCAACCCCCCGGTGACGGTTGCCACTGGCAGTCATTTTTCTCAAGGATTTGACAATGAAGTGGACAGGAAGGGCATTTCCCATTTCCACAATGCATTGCTCTCTTTCTTGGGATTTGATTGATTGCTTGAAATGATTGATGGAAGTGTATCTATGGAAACCACTTTTATTACATTGCAGAGCACCTCCAGGCTCTTTCTCTGCCTCTGAAAGTCAAATTTGTGGACTTCCTGTGAATACTGTAGTTGATTTTAGAATCAGTTACATTATACGTTCACTGAAAGATTAACCTCATTGGCAAATAGTTTTGTCCTAAAATCAAAATGAAACCGAAATAGTGACAGGTCTTTTCTTTTATGTTGCCTAGTACATCAGAATGAAACAGAGTCCTGAAAAAAAAAAAAAAATGTAGAGCAGGAAAACGATTGTCAAATTGAAAGATTTAACATGCACGGATGAGTTCATAATAAAATCAATAATATGCACTTAGAAAATATAGAGAAATTTCATTTTTATATTGACTCTAAGAATAAATCTAAATTAAATTAGGTTTACACTTCAAACCTGCGCAACAATTAGAAAATGGTGTATGAAAAATAAGCCTAGTTTACTTTCTAAATAAAGGATGTTTCAACATTTTTGTTGGAAAAAAAATGTAGTTCAGATCTAAATTGAAGATCTATTCACTGAAAATCTTAAATTTACTTCTGAAGAAAATGTATTTTATTTTAATTATGTTTTAAGTATTTTTATTTGGAAAACAAAATGCTGATGAGGATTTGAGGTATAGTTGAGGACCGTAATGTTAATTGTATGATGTCATAATAAACCATTTGCATGAATTAAGATACTAAAGTATCTTAATTATGCAGGCTGTTATACTGTATATAAAAATACGCTCACGTGTAATACATGTTCTTTTTATTCAGCCTTATGTCATGCTAAATGTCATCATGTTGCCTGTTGAGAATGTCAAGTCCCTGGCATGACTGTGTGTCTGAGTGTGTATCTTGTTTCATCTTTGGTTTATTCATGCATATGTGTTTGTTTGTGTGTGTGTCCCATAGGCCCCATCCCCTGTGAACCCCAGCGCACTGGACCGTACCGCTGCCTGGTTGATGAATGTGCCATATATAGAGCAAGAGTCTGAGACGGAGCTTTGCAGAGATGAGCACACACAAGCTGAAAAGGTAACTGACCACCCATACACCATAGCAGCAAAGATTACGACTCACGTAAACACTCTGGAAGGGAAATGAATCATCATCATGCACCAAGTTCACTCAGGAGAATTCTCTTGGTGTCAGCGATCCAACATTCAGCTCTGAGTTGGGTGCTTTTGCATGCAGACTTAAGGGTGAAATGTGTAGGTTTTATGAATTTACATTAACAAAGGATATTTATAAATGCCGTTAATGTTTGTTGTTAATTTATGAGACTTTTAACTAATGTTAACAAACTGAACCTTACTATCAAAAGTTACCAGTAGTGTACAATTGGCACACCGTGCATGATGCCACAAATTGAATACATGTCACAGGTTATTTTTTTCTTTTTTTTAATGGCAAATGTTGTTTCTTGCAGTATCAGGCGGAGATCAGTATGCTGCAGGAGAGACTACGTGTGTCGGTGCACAGGCTGGAGGAATACGAGGCCCGGATCAAGGGACAGGAGGAACAGGCACAGAAGATGCTGCTAGAGTATCAGGCCCGACTGGACGAGTCCGAGGAGAGATTGAGACGGCAACAGGAAGACAAAGATCTGCAGATGAAGGGCATCATAAGCAGGTGGAGAATACTTGTATATGGTGATGAGTGATAAAATAAAGCAGACAGAAAAGAAAAAAACAATCATATGTCAGTATAATAATGCCTATCTAGTTCACAAATTGGCCTGAATGGGTGAAACTGGTGGAAATGAATGACACAGTTCACCTTTTCAGAGAGTCCTTGAGTTAGATAAAAACATGAATTTACATTGAGCAAAAGACCGAAGACCGAGAGCTTTTAGAGGACTTTTAGTCTTCCTCAAGGCAGAACTTTCTGAGAGCTGCTTTCCTCCAGTTCTGATGTTTAGGGGCAGCTATTGATGGCCTGGAGCTCTAGATCAAAGACAGGATGGGAGGATGCTTGAAGGCTGGACTGATTGTGTGTTTGTTTCGTGATGATGCAGGTTGATGTCTGTGGAGGAAGAGCTGAAGAAGGATCATGCTGATATGCAGGCAGCGATTGACTCCAAACAGAAGATCATTGATGCGCAGGTATGTCTAGATATGTCAGTGGTGAAATATCTTGGGTATGTCAGTATAATAGCACCGAGTAGTTTTCTTCAAATATATCTCATCCTTCCTCTTTTCCCTGTTATTCCTGTCTGCCTTTACACTATTTTTGCATAATATGAAAGGCCAAAAAAGCGTTTATGATGTATTTGCAAAGCTTATTTTCCAGTCTCCGTGTTACGTGATCCCTTTTATTGACCCCCACAATTAAAATGGCACCAACCAAGCCTAACATCAGTATTCCTGGCTGATCTGGGAAATCTAAGCAACACACCACACTTCCTAATACTACAACACAGTGTGATTTCAAGGAAAATGTATATGCATTTGTATGCTGTATATTTGCATCTCAGATTTCAAGAAAGCCGAGCGGTTTGTTTCCTCTCCTTTTCATGTACACAAGAAATACGCAATTAAACACTTGAGGCTGAGTGTCTCCACAAATAACATCACAGCTGTGATTTAGTCACAGACACGAGCCAGAGCACGACAGTCGTGATGTTATTTGTGATTACCCTACAGTTTAATCGATCATCTACAGCAATTGTGCAAAGTATCATGAATCAAAAAGTAGCTAAAACAAATAAGTAACTCGATGCATGTTTTCATTCTACAAAATGATCCACATGAACAACATGGACCAATGCTTCTCATCTAATCAGTGTTCTCAGAATGGCTGGCATTGCTTAGCTGGAGATCAAGCAAACTGAATGTCTCATGCATACTCATGTTCAGTAAATATATGCATAATTACACATTCACTTTGATGTTCCTTATACTGCCAAAAACATGAATGTCAGTTAACCCTCATAATGAGAACTTAAAATAACCATCATTTTCTCTAAAATGCAGTCTACACCTGTTAAAATCCAAAAAATTGCAATTCATGAAAATTCCTGCCATTGGTATTTTCAAAGGATTTATGATTTGTATATGTACTGAAATCGTCTCTCTCTGCAGGAGAAACGGATAGCATCTCTGGACGCGGCTAACGCGAGGCTAATGAGCGCCCTGTCACAGCTGAAGGAGCGCTACAGCATGCAGACGCGGAACGGCATCTCTCCCACCAACCCCACCAAGCTGCAGATCACCGAGAACGGGGAGTTTCGCAACAGCTCCAACTGCTGAACGAAGAGCCCCGGATCCACAGAGAGACGGAATCAAGACAGAGGGCACGAGCAAGTGTGCAGAGATTCTGTAAGTGGACACTGAGACAAATACGGCAGGTGAGGAGACCGAACATTGACCTTTGAGGGTCCGCAAAGCGAATGTTTGGAAACGCGGCGCAAGATCCACTTTAAACATCCACTGGTGAGACTACTGTTCAAGTGCTTCATGTTAGGACACACCACTAGACATTCATTCGTGTTTCACAACAACTAACTGTAAAAAAAAAAAAAAAAAGAAAAGAAAAAAACAGTACAGCTAACATGGTAACATTATACAGATACTAGGACCTTCTAGCCTGCAAAAAAGTCATTTGACTTGCTTAAAAATCTGTGTTCTCCATACAGCCTTTGAAAAAAAAGTAAAATAACTAGATTTTGTCACATTAATTTATAATGGTCTCTACTTAATATGGAATGACTGAACCTACAGAACGAGCAACTCTTTGTGGAGAAATAAGAGCTCTCCTCCATATCTCTCTTCCTGTTTCTGTTTCTCCCTACATAGTGCACTTTGTCTCTCCATCATGAGAAGCCTTAAAATGTTGCATCTAAAATACCCCTCAGTCCTTATTTTGATTTTATTTTTACAGTTCAGATGAATATCTATGATAGATTATAATGTGCATAGATTTTTTTAATTTTTTATTTTCAGAGATGCCAAGATTTTGAATTAGCACAGACTGCTCGGGCAGAGCAGAGAGAATGTTTTAGACACTAAACCAGACTGAAATGATTTTTTATTTTGCCGTTTTGAAAACTGCCTTGTGTAGCTCATTTTTTCTTCCTACATTGTTTAAGAGAGTTGCTTTTTTGTGCATGTTTTCTTCATGGGTTTTTCTTCTCCATTCTAATTTTTAAAGCCTTTTTAAGTCATTTTTGTACAGGTGTTGTGTTTATTTTTGTATGTGTTGCCTCATCAGTCCAGATTGCTGCATACTTTACATTTCAGCGTTTAGAGTTTGTATATTTTTGTATTTAATAATGTATGTGCGTGGAGCTGCTGTTTTCCTTTAATTCATTGGTCTTTGAGGAAGTGAGACGCTTGCACATCTTTATTTTGATGCAAACAGATACATTATAAGACATGGGATGTGTAAGATAAGAGATGTTATTTTTAAAGGGAATCTTCTCTGTATATGGGCTCTGTGATGGATTATTATGAGAATAAGTTAATATTATAGACAAAGCAAGGTTCACAGGAACTGCAAAGTGAATGACGGCTGATATGTTGGATCAGACTGAGACGCAGCAATCTAATAAGCACACATCACATCTCTTGCCCCAGCTTCTCAAACGCTTTTAAAACTATGCACTTTTCCCCTTTGTCATGTCCACTTGGGTTTACTTCACTCTACAAACATGTAGCAAACTCAAGGTGCTCATTATTATTATTGTTAAGCCAGGGATGCTTTATTTTGTAGCATTATCATTTGCGCCACTGTAGCCATACGTACACTATAAACAAAGGTGCACATGCAGATTAAAAATCATGAGATTAGCAGTATATGGCAACCAATCACATGCTCTACTAAAGTAGTTTTGCATGTACTGAATGCTTTAGCACTGTCTGCATAAGGCAGATTAATATCTAGACTTATTTCAAATTTGATTTGATTAACTTTTAAACTCGGCTTGGGGCTCATAAGGTTGCAAATATTTATTTTTCACAAGATTTCTCTTACAGACGTGGATGTCAGCTTCTCTGTTTGTTCATGTTCTGTTTTTAATGAGGTTTTGCAGAGTCATTATGTCTATTTTCATCCACATGAGAAGCTACTAGTGAGTAAAAAGAAAAAAAAAACCTGAAAAGATATAGTAGTTTAGAACCGTGTTGAATGAAAAAGACTTTTGCTGTCGTCTCGGTTATTTTCATCAGATGTGTTTTTATCTGGCTTCATTTCAGTTCTCAAAGTTTAGGAAACTTTTGCAGACTATTAGGCATTTATTTTCTCAAAGCAGTCGATGTGAAATAGTAGCTATGGGAAATAAATAATATAAAGATATACAAATATATAAATGAATGCCTAAAATATGTTGTAAGTTTTATAACCCTTGTAGAAAATAATTTTGTAAGTATGTTTAAAGTAAAGTATTGGCTGGACTCTTGCCTTGTTTTAGGACAATGACAAGAACAATAATGTACAGAGAAAACTTGTCCATGTTAAGAACCGTACAATTGTGGCTGTGCAATTTATGTACATTTGCAACTAGAATAATTAAAGTTTTATTTAGTTATTTTAAATGCCTGTTTCGTTGTCTTCATTACTGCCTCAATCACTCGACAAGTGTAATGTGAGAGGTCAAGATTTAGGAAATATGGTCAACCTACTGATGGTTCATTTCTGAACCAAATGTACAATGTCTTATGGGTGGCATTACAAATAACCATAACTATTACAAAAATTGTGCTGTTAAGATCATCACAAAATGTTCTATCCCAAATCTTATTTTATGCATAGAAATATAAAAAATAAGCAGCACAATACTTAACATTGTTAATAATAATGTTTATTGAACACCATATCAACATAATAGAATGATTTTAATTCAGCTTTGCTGTCACTGTAAAAAATTACAGTTTAAAATATTTCAAAATAGGAAACCATTCAAATTGTAATACTATTTGACAATGTTACTGTTTTTACTCATTTTGGTCAAGTATTTGAGACATTAAAACAACCTTTTTAATGGTTATGTGTGTTTGTGTGTTTGTGTTTGTGTGTGTGTGTGTGTGTGCATATATAACTGAAAAAGTAAAAACATACAATGTAATATTTTAATTGCAATGTTTATTCAACATGTCCATAAAAAGTACATCTCAGTCTCAAGCCTTATTTTATATATTGCAATGCCTGCAGCTGGAATGTGATATCAAGTGAGGGTTAAATGATCTGTAAATATGTGCTATTCTTGTGAGATGTCCACTTGCATTAAACCACAGCAAACCCTTTTTTTCTCCTTCTGTCATAATTTCTACTTGCAGCAGTAGTTCGGTCAATTCACAGCTACACTGAATGACTCGGTTAAGTGAGAAACGGTAAATAATAAATATCTGCAGGTATAAATAATACACAACTTGGTAAACTTGGAATGCACTTGGTGCCATGTCCTGGTGTTAACAGTTTTACTAACAAAAGGCCACAGTGTTGTTCTGCCTAGTCAGTGTAAGGTGGCCATTTGAGAGAATTAGCTCCTTTCCTGAAGTGGTGTTATGATAAACATCTCGTCCCTTTAAGAAACACTGAATCCCGTGATATTTCTCCCTGCAGTGACGTTGTGACGTCGTGTCAGTGCAGGGGAGCTGAACATAGTGCTGATGATTGAGATGAGGTGGGATTTGTGTGTGATCGGTGTGGCCGTGGCTTCTCGCTGTGGCTCTGGCCCTCAAGGGCCCGCTCACAAACCTCCAGCAGCAAGAGCACCTGCTCCCGCAGCGGTAAAGCCTTGAACCTGCGTGCTGCCAAGTAAAAGAAGGCCTCAATAAATGCCTGAAGACACATTTGTGAAAAAGAGAGAGAGAGAGAGAGAGAGAGAGAGAGCTTTGCTTTACTTGATGCTTAAAAAGAACAAATCGCTTTCTTAGTTAAAACACACAATTGTGTTTGTTTACTGTCAAAGTTGAATGAGCATTAGCTGGACTGGTCTAAAAAAAGTTTTGTTTTAAAGCGGGACAATTTATAAAGCCACTGTTATCAGATTTTATTTCCCCAGTCAAGATAGAAACTCTTCATGCACAGAGATAAAATGCAAGTGTCAACAAATTTTTTCATTCATATTTTGACATACAATCAAGTGTAATGGATTAGCAAAAACAAAAACAAAAACAGAGCAGGAACTTCCATTTATTTATCAGATGTTGATTGGATTTTGAGATGTGGGTGTTGCACTCAAAGATAAGATGAATGAGAGCTTGCATGGAGGAGCTGAAGCAGACACAATAGTTCGAGAAGAATTGAAATCTGTCATTTCACCGGATGATTGAGCTATGATATTTTGATTAACAATTATGAGGTCAAAAGAAAAAAAGAAAATAAAATTGTTGAAATTTAATTTACATCTAGTGCCTAAAATAAAGTTTGAAAGGACCTAATTATTAATCTTTGGCACATAACTTCATATAAACATACAGTATGAGTAATAGTCGTTCCATACAAACCAAACATGTTGTATAAAGAGTTTGCTGAAAGATTTGATGAAAAGCTATTCCTGACATTATTTCCAAGCTGTAAGCGGCTTTAATCAGAAGTGTACATATGGCAGATTTCCTTTCTACTTGTTTATTAATTAACAGGGCTTCATCTGTGTATTATTTAGTGCAGTCATATCTCCACACTGTTGAAAACTTAATTACAGTATTTTTATGTTCCTGCTAAAAACTTAATCTGCAAGCTCAAATCATCAGCAATTTCTCAAGGTCACTTCTGAGCCTGTGAGCCGAGGGAGAGGAATACAGACAGCTTCTTTCTAAAGAGAAAGACTTTGTACATTTTAAACGTGGTGAAATCCTCTCTGCACATTTCGACGGGAAGGCACTTGTACTTTTATTAAGGGTCCCTGTGAGCCTCAGGGGGTTGGAGTCTGAAAGTGGACGCAGATCACTTGTCTGGCTACATATACCGAGCGTTAATGAGCCCTTGCTGTGGACAATATGGAGCCGTGAAAAGCATCTCGAAAGAAAATGAGGCGGCCTGCTGCGCTGGCCAGAAATATGTGTACATTGAGAATGGATGGCCACAATTAATAAGCAACTCCAGAAGGAAAAAAAAATGGGTTTCATTAAACAGACTAATGAGGAGCACTAAAACAATTCAGCATTATGATGTCAAATAAAGTAGACTGAACTTTGGGATGGACAGGAGGATTAAGATTCAGTCCGAGTGTCAAGTCAGCATTCCTCAAAAGTAAATGTATTACTATTAATGAAGATCATGGCAGCGCTATCGCTCCTCTTCCTCCTCAGGGATAAACAAGTCCGATCCACTTCTTTTAAATAGCCACTTCTATTATTTATAAATATCAACCTTATCCAGCAGTTATTACTTTCCTCACGCCACACAGTCTGGCTTCTGTGTGTGTGTGTGTTGATTCCCTACTGCAAGGCGCTAATGACCAAATTCAGTGCAACCTTCCGAAACGTTCCAGAATTCAGCTCACATCATTCCACTCTGGCCATTTAGGAGCACAGAGACTCGAGTATATATTAATTCATTCTCTCTTTTGATTAGGAGAAGCAAGGCCTGGCATGCATTATTCATTTCATACGTTCCTCCAAGAAAACGATGCTAGCATGACCCAACCTAATGCACCATCACAAAGAATATTACCAGTGCTCATTTAAAAGCAGAAATGACTTGCGGGCACATTAGCTCCTCCGACACACACACAAATGTTCCCATTTACCAAAGTATCTTTTCAAAGTGAAAGAAAAAAAATCTAAATATAAAAGATCGAGGCAGAACTTGAGAATGTGGTTATGTGGCATTAGTTGATTGGCCATCTATTTTTTGCGATTTCCAAGTACTGGGCAAATGAATGAAGAAGTGAATTTATTTGTCAATTATCTCCCCTGACGATCTCATTTATGACTGTGCGAGGGCAAATGCGCTATGATGAATAGTTGCAAATGTGTCTTTTATTGGAGACTGTTTAACAGCTTTTTGATTGTGTGTCAGCCTCGGGAGTGAAGATGTGTTGTAAATTGCATCATGATTGGTGGGCCGCTTGCCTGCCTCTCTGGAGTCAGGGAGCATTCCGGCCCAACGACGCGTGATGTCGATGTACAGGATGTCCACCGAAGCCATCGAGAAGCTGCTGTTACTCAGCTTGCAGTTCCTAAAGGAGATGCTCAATTAACACGGTACATAATGAATGTAGCCAGAATCCCATTAAAGCCAGCAATAATGTTATACAGTCTGTAAATGAAATCTGAGGCAGCAAAATGGTTGTCACATTTAAATGTCTTCATTTTGCAGATGTTGCTTTCAGGTGTACATTATTTGAGCATGATCTTGGCTTTGGCTGACGCCACGCTCTATCAGTTGAACTACAGGAACTAATGACTTGCCTGATGAAGGTGCGGAAGTTGGTCAGACCAAGTCTCATGGTTCCCTTGACACCAATGAAGAGCAGGAAAATGATAGCGATGCGTTCCACGACCTGCAAGTAATTGAACTGCTTGGTGTATTTTGGAAAGACTTACTTTAAACACAAAGATGGAAGGGAATCAGCCAAGCCTTCTTTCTCATCACTTCCTGTCTCCACAACAATAGCTTCTTCTGGTGAACCGCCCCCTGTACTTGTCCTGTTTGCACAGTAAGGTTAACCTCAACACACACACACACACCAACATCAGACATTTTAATATACATTTAGATATTTTCTACAAGTAACAGAAAGATAGATCAACATTTGAAAAACTATAATATTAGATTTTACAACTCCATAAACACCTTTGGTAACTTACGGCATATGGTGCAAACTTTAACCATTTTAACTGGTGACTTTTGTGATCGAAATATTTTTGACTAACTTACCCTTTCTTTCACAGAATTGTTCTCTGCCATTTTCTTATTTTTCAAATTGAATAATTAGATGAGTGAAAAATGTCAGTCACTTTAAAATGGCTAAATGAGAACAGAAACTACTCAAATCATTTGTAAAGTTTGCAGATTGATTTTGTGCTAACAGCATAACGCTTAAAAGAAAATCTGCCAAGTAGGAGAATGGAGAGACTGGAGGACTTCAAGCCAAAGGACTAAAAAATCCTCAGTGAATAAAATCACAAACCACAAGCCTTACCATTTTGTCACGTTAAATCCCTCTTCTCTTTCACTTACCCAAGGACAACATAATGAAAAACAATTATTTAACGATCACAAAACCAACCGAGCGAACTGCAGTCCTCTCAATATGAGCGCTGAGTCGCCAAAGCGGTTTGTTACATTTCAGCAGTGTTGTAAGTAACCCTGCACTTTTAGTCCGAGTAGATGCACTTCATGGCTTCTTACCTGAAGGTTGTGACTTTAGAATTACAATACTAGCAACATATATACGACTTCACATGCTTGATGGGTTACCCAAAGCCACATACAACCTTTAGCACATTACAGATGCTGTAAAAAAATTTCACATAATTTTGTATATGCTCATGAAACCTACATACAGTACTACCAAAAAAGAAACTGATCTTAGCTTGTTCTGAACCTGGAATATAACTTTAAGATATCACACCTGTCATCGTGACTGCCAGAGGCTCTATAAACCGCCAAAAATGATCTAGGGAGCGGCCCACTATTAATATAATCTAACAACATACTGTATGTCTAACATATTCATAACAAACAGCAAATTGCCTCAGGGTCATCTCTGCTAATTTCCTACAGAAGCCTTTGGAAACATGCGATACTTGTCCAACAAGACACGTGATCGCCAGCACTAGAGGAGCAGCACGTGGAGAGCCCTGCGAGGAATAGGCTGTCATTATTCAACACTAGTGGAGATGTTCTGGCTTCATAAAGCCTTGGTGACTTTGTACTTGTCAGTATTAGCCGTGACAATCGTACTCAAGACAGAACAGTTCCCAAAAAGCATCAAAGGGCTCGACTCAGAAGAGTTTGTGAGTGGTGTGTTAATTCACTCCGTCGTTGCAGTCACTGAAGGTTTGTTATTTCAGGTTGACTGAAAGGAGGACACGAGATGAAAGAGATTGTGACTGAGTATGTAGAACTTCCTCTCCGAGTGTCCTCAATTTATTTTATTCGTTCAATCTATCGTGCCAATATAAGCTTATGTTTGCTCGACCATAAGAGATAGTTCTACAGAGGAGACTGTTATGTAAATTTATTTATGACACACTAACATTCTCCTTGTAGGAACTGGCAGTCTGAAGAAAAAGTTTTGGTATGGTTTTTTTTTCTTCTGTTTTTTCATACCTATGGAAGCCCGTTTCCGCCACTGAGTAAAAAAAAAAAAAACTCTCACAATTCTATATCTCACAATATAAACTAAAGACTGAAATGTTCTCAGATTTGCGAGTTTATATCTCACAATTCTGAGTTTATAACTCGTAATTACAACTTTATATCATGCAATTCCTGACTTTATTTCTCAGAATTGCAAGTTTCTATCTCACAGTTATGACTTTATAACTTGCAATTGCGAGTTTATTTCACGCAGTTATGAAAAGTCAGAACTGTGAGTTTGTATCATGCAATTATGAGAAAAAAAGTCGCAATTACCTTTTTATTTTTTTATTTTTTTCAGTGGCGGATATGGGCTTCCATACATACCCCTCGCATATTTTGCTTAAAAAAAGGTTGAATATTTAAGATTTCTATTTCAAACAAATGTTATTCTGAACTTTGTATTCATCAAGGAATGCTTTAAAAATTTATCTTGAATTCTAGATGAAATCATCATCTAGAAACTGAAAACAACACAAACGCATGTTTTCTCATAAAACAGCACAAACCAGACAACTGTGCAAGACCATAAAAATGCACATCTAAAGGCTAAATTAGCAGATATTAAACAAAAATGTGCACACGGTGTCTTTCCAGCTCGGAGCGCACATGCACGTCTCAATTAAACTCTGAGCTGACTCTACACTTTCCTCAAAAACAAAGGCTGTCTGACTTTTATTTCCCCCAGGCCTAGACACTGAAGTGTGTCTGTGTACAATGAGCTACAATAAAAGCTGACACACAAACTTGCTCATGGGGCATGAGACTGTCTGGCTATCCCTCACTGAAAGAGACAGAGGAAGATTGGCCACACAAGAGTTAAATTCCATCACAGGATTTCCTGAATTAAATTTTTCCATCTAAAAGGCTTACGTCTGCAGCTCAACAGACCATTATTTCAGCTCCACAAAACTGAGGCAAAGATGACAATACACACCGGTGGGCATGCAGACAAACTGCACCATCAACCGCCCCATAAGCCTTAAAGATTATGACTCACATTATGTGTTGTGTCCTCTGAGAGGGGTCCATGAGCCGCAGCGTATCTCTGATCACACCCACTTTCACCTCTTCATCTACTGGACTCGGTACATATTCAAACACACCAGGTGAAACCTGCAACATATGAGGTCAACAATCAGCAGCGCAACAGACTCGTGTTCATGTCCCCGTTAGTCTGTGAACACTAGTATAGTCACTCTCAGTTTAGAGTCAGTACGACCAAATGTTAAGGTTTATGAAAGAAGTTTCTTATGCTCACCAAGGCTGTATTTATTAGAGCAAAAATACAGTTAAAATGTTGTGAAATATTGCTACAATCTAAAATGTAAAATACATAAAGAAATTTACAATAAATGTTCCCTTCTGGTGGAATGACCTGCCCAACTCAATACGAGTAACTCAGTCCTTTGCCATTTTCAAGAATCGGCTAAAAGTACAGCTCTGCCCTGTTTATTTGACCCTCTAAATCTAGCACTCTTTATTTTAACTATATTCTAAAAACAAAACAAAAAAAAAAACACTTAAAAACTAACACTAGCTTCTCTATTCTTTTTGTATTTTATCCGTTTTCTTTTATTTAGTATACAATTAACAAAAAGCAAAGCACTAACACAAGCTTGCACTATTCTTTTTCTATTCTGTCTGTTTACTTATTATATATATAAAAAAAAATCTTGCTATGTGTACAGCATTAAGCTAACTGAGACTTGATTTAGCAATTGCATAATGCTCTTTTGTTGATTTTGATTGCTTCCATTGCTTCCCCATTTTTAAGTCGCACTGGATAAAAGTGTCAGCTACATGACTACATCTAAATGTAAATATTTGTAAATATTTAAAAATGTATATATATATATATATATATATATATATATATATATATATATATATATATATATATATATATAAAATTTTTGACATATATGTATTTATGTACATAACACACACGTGTGTGTGTGTGTGTGTGTGTGTGTGTATACATATATATAAACAGTTTTGACATACACAGTGGTATTTTTGAAAGAAATCACCACCTAAATATCAAAATATATCTTTATTACTGCTGGTTTATAAGCATCACACTAATAGAACATCTGCACCTTCACCTCCTGCTCATGTTCAATCCTCATGCTGGGATTGGCATTGACCTCTAATAAAACAGGCTTCAAGTTTTTCATCAGCAGGATATCAAAGCCCAGGATCTAAAATTAGAACACCTCATCTTCTGTTATTTACCATTTATTGACTTTGAAAACCAGTGAAATACAGAGAATTAGGGATCGCCTGGTGAAGGTAAAACATAGTTAACGGTATGTGGGTATGTGCTCATTTTTCTCATTTTGATGAGAAACTGTCAAAAACGTTGCACACAAAGTACTTTTAATAGCAAATATACCTGAAAACATGTCGGTCCTGGTTTCCCAGGTGGTATATCTGCCTGATAATACACCTTCAGTTCAGGAACAGGTGCAATTACTGTCTTGATAACCAAAGCAATAATATCTGATCAGAACCTTTAGTACATTAAGGGAGTAGTTGTTGAGGTGCATTAAAACATGACTGAGGTTCTTTTGGCTGGGTTCTTGGTAGGGTTCTGTGCAGAACCTTGACAGACCCTCTTTAGCGATGTAGATCTCTAGAGGCTCCAAGAAGTGAACCAAAACATACAGGCGGATATCAAACTTCAGTTTATTGATGAGCACACTGTAAAAAAAAATTTGCCTCTCCAACATAAAAATTTCTAGTGACCCGTTGCACCTAAAATTTTTAGTTGGCCCAATTTAAGTTGCGGAAACCAACTTTTTTGTGTTGTGCTGACTACCCCTGCATGTAGACTGAACTTGAAATAGAATGTTGTGTCAATTAAATATTTTCTGTTGACTAAACATAGCTTGTTGGGCCAACAAGCAGACTCAAATTGAAATAAAATGTTGTATTAAATATTTATTCTTGGTCAAAATAGTCTATTTTTCATTATTTCAAATAAATTACACACTAGGCTTTGATAAAAAAAACATTTTATTTATTTATTTAAATACATATGAATTTGCCTGTTAGGCTCAAGTAAAATATTACACAAGTATTCAACCAGTGCCGAAACAAACATCATGAGGGAATTTGTGAAGTCTCCCAGATTGTCCATGACAACTTCCTCCTCCACTACTACAGCCACATTGACCACTGTGGGATAAGGTCCTGAGTTGGTAGAACTGTCAGTCACTTCATTTTCATGGCCTTTGTGTGTGGCCCCAGTGCCTCAGTATCCTGTGAAACACAATAAATGTCTTTTAGTGTCAGACTGAAAGCATAATGTCTTATGCAATCACTACTGCATCACAAACAGTAATACCATAATAAAGATATTCAAATTAATTACCTTAATAGTCTTTGAAATTGAAGCTGGCTCTCTCAAGTACAGGGGAAGACCACTAAGAACAGCAGACCTTCAATGAGTAGTTAGATCTGTGTTCTGCCAAAAAGACCATCAATAAGACATTATTAAGTCGCTTAATTAACAAAGGGGTTACACATATACTCTACCAACAGTTTAGGATCACCTACTCTTTTCACCATTGGGCGTCATTTCAACCAACTTCATGAAATAGTTTCCTGAAATACAATCAAGATTACAATCTGAGAGGGATAATCAGCTAACAAGTGCAGCAAGTCTACAGATCCCTTAAAGAGATACTCCACCGAAAAATGTAAGTTCTGTCATCATATACTCATCCTCATGTTGTTTCAAACCTGTATGAATTTCTTTCTTCTGCTGAACAGAAAGGAAGATATTTAGAAGAATGTCAGTGGGGTATCCCTTTAAGACTGTTTGAATAACATTACCAGAGTCTACTTAGGTTAGATACTGAGAGTGGTTTTCTAACAGTCCTAAAATAGATCTCAAACATGCTGTGCGCACGATGGCTGTTTTTTGTTCAGTCATATTGACCAAAAGCATGTCAGGTGACTTTCATGAGGCTGATCAAGATTAACCAATGGTGAAATGAGTCAATTCTGCCCAGTATGTAGGTGCTGGTCAAACGGAGCTATATGATAGGAGAAAAACAGCTTAATACTACACCAAAATATTTCTCTCTAATGCATACATGTTGATCTCAAGGTCTTAATCAGGGAAGTTGACTGCTTTGCCCATTTTGTTATCCATACCAATTGAAACAATAAAATAGCACCATAATCAAAATCTCAACCAAGGTTCCATGTACACTCCATGTAAATAAGATAAAGTAAACAATACGTGTGGCATCCCACAAGCAAAAAAATAAGCCATCATCTCTGAACGCCATTTATGGCATACATTATATTATGTATTTGCGGGATTTGTACATGTATTGTAGATCATCAAAATCAAGTATACATTGAACCTTTTTGACAAATTCTGATCATATAATATAATTCTATTGTTTACATAATGAGCAATGGATAAATGTCACAAGACAATTATCAACTCAACTGCCAGAGACCTTGAAATTAAAATGTTGAGTTTTGCAGTTAAGTTTTTGTGGATCAGTGAGCTGTTGGCAGTTTGTTCTCTTAAACAGGTATCAGTAAATTATGTTACACTGTTTAACACTGTTATATTTTATACAAAGAAATGATTAATATACCTGGGCATCCAGTTGTTCCAGAAGTTCATCCAAGTTGTTCCACCTTCCCAGTCTTGCTTTTGGCTCTGTACATCTTTAGCAACCCCTGGGTGTGATTGTCCAGCGATGTCAGGAATGCTGACTTCAGGTCAATACGGTAGATGCGGAAGAATTCAGCACAAACCCGTGGGTAATGAAAGATTCAGAAGCAAACAATTAAAAGCAAAGCAAATTATTTCTTAGCCTAAATTATCAGTCACTCTGTGATAGCAAAAGCACAAGTTGTCAAGACTAGCTGTCTGTTACAGTCAATTATCATATATATCATAAGCCAAAATGCAAATGGAATTTGAAAATATTGACCATTAAAAATATTAAACGGAAACATGTAACCGTTTGGAAAACTGATAACGTTAAACAGCTTACAAATCTGATAACATTAGCAGCTATTAATTTTCGTGTTAGCACAACTCTTTATTTATTTTTATCAGACTGAAATGTTATTTCACTCTTGCAAATTGAGGCTTTGTGCAAAGTACTAGCTGCTAACACGAAGGCACATGTGCTTTGAATGCAACTAACAGTTAGAACTAACGTTAGCCTAAATTATCAGTCACTCTGTGATAGCAATAGCACAAGTTGTCAAGACTAGCTGTCTGTTACAGTCAATTATCATATATATCATAAGCCAAAATGTAAATGGAATTTGAAAATATTGACCATTAAATATATTAAACGGGAACATGTCATGCTTAATAACCGTTAGGGTCGACTTTAAATCACATGCCAGTTGGAAAGGAATGCTAAGCTTTATGAGTTAAACGTTATTTTCCAGCACTGCTAATCACTGTAGGTACTCACAATAAATCTATTTCAAACTTTGTTGATAGACAATCGATATATTATTAACCTAAATTTGCTCATTAACTCGCAGCACAAAGTACTCACCAATGCAATGTCGTGACTCCAGCCTGCTGCAGCGCTGCCTGGTAGAACTCCTTTGCGCATGCTCAGACGATTGACGCTGTTCTCTCTTGCTCGGCCAACATAATATTTTTTGTGCAACGTTAAAAGTTATCTCAACATAATTATTTATTTTCTCTTGATGAACATTTTGTAGTACAATCATGGAAATCATGCAATCATTGACCAAACATATTTTTCTTTTTTGACACAACCATTATGTTGAGCCAACATGTATTTCCTCATTTGTACAACTTTTTGCATCAGTAATTTTTTACAGTGCAGGCGTTTCTGGATGTACAACTGCTTGTTTGATCGGAGAACCTGAGACGAGCCGAAGGTCAGCAGGGTCACGGATGAGGTAGATGCCATTGCCCTGGGATCCGCTGTCCGGTTTGACAGTAAAAGTGGGTTTGAGGGTTGAATCATTATCTTTCAGGAGACAAATCTTAAAAACAAATAAAAAAAGGGGTTTTTTTTTTAACCCTTTCAAATCTGAATTACATTTCAGTGACACAATGCTTTATTTTTCTACTCAGAATGCAGCCAAAAGAAAATAATTAATTGAATTATTTTAAATTAATTTAATTCACTTTCTAATATCGATTTTAAAAGCTAAATATTTAAATACATATGGATACTTCAAGAGAACTCTTGTCAAGTCTTACTAATATGATGTCCACAGAAGGGTCTGAATGGGTTAATATGAACAATCTTTGAGTGTCCAGCTAATTTTTAAGTGCTCTGAATGATACAAATAATAATTATAAAATAAAAAAGGATTATAAACAAAAGATGAGGCTGATCTAACGCTTAATTTAAAACAAAAACAAAAATTTTAAAAGGCAGTGAGTGCTGGTGACTATCCACTAATAGCGTTATGGTTATTTGGGTTGTTAAACAAAGCCTCATATTTCCAAATAATACAATGGTTTTCTTTTGCCTACATGTACGGCTTCTTTTTTTCTTTTCTTTTTTTCCGCAGATCTCTGCTGCCCCCTGCAGCTTTTCTATTTAAAAAAACACGTCTACACAAGGCTTTCCTGATTCACTCTCAAAAGTTCATGCACAGGTATGAATAAGTATCAATTCATTTAAAAAAAAGACAAAAAATAAAAAGGAAAATATCTAAAAAAATAAATAAATAAAACTGAACCAAAAATTATTTAAACCTTCTGAACAGCATAACATAAAATCATCAGCAGCCCATCTGAACAAATAAAGCACAAATATACAGTACTGGTAACTGTAATATGTGGTTGGAGATTGAAGATGTAAATCCAGTTACTAAAAGATCTAGTAACAAACTTGTCATTTACAATGAGCTGTTGCTGGCCACTCAACTACTTAACCTGATTTTACTGTGGTTCTGTCCTGACAAATTACTACTACAGTAATCTACCTAAAGATCCACCGAGAGAAACACTGTTGGAGGAAGACACTTTGTCTAGCTTTTGTAAATGTCTTCTTTGTGTTTTCAAAGATTGACTCTTATACAGTGTCCTAAGTATCTTCTGAAGTGTTTTCCTCACTGAGCTTGTACCTGTGTGGAGAAGAGTTGGTATTCCTCAGGCAGGATCCAGGAGCGTGGGGTAGAAGTTGTACTCCTCTGGGAACAGCTACAGCATGGTACGCACGGCACGACTCAGGTTTATCTTCCGCAGCATCTCTATCATTCCTGCTGACCGACAGGATAGCTGATGAGAAAACAGTGAATAAGGGCCTCCTGTAGCGAATCCATGTGTTTTTGTAAAAAATGCCTTGAGAATGAGTAAAACATGGCCTAATTTTAATTTCTTGGTGAAATAATCCTTTAAGCAAAGTTGCTAATGGCCAATATGCTAGCACTGAACATTTTTCAGGATTCAAAACAGTATTCAGCAAAATAATAAAGAATGGCTATGATCAAAAACAGGGTTTCTGGTGGTTTTATGAAAATAAATTCAACACTTTATAAAGACATTTTAAATACCAATTATAGAAAATTCACGGAATAAAACTGAAGGGAAAATAATGTCAAATTATGTTCTCTAAAATTTGAAGCTGTTTTCCAATGCAAATATCTACATTTTCGTAAAGGGTTCACTCAAAAAAGAAAAAGAAAGAAAATTGTCATTTACTAAACCTCAAGTTGTTTTAAACCTGAATTAGTTTATTTCTGTTAGATCGGTCATCCACAAGCGTGATCCCAGCAGTCATGTCCTTGATGAATTCCTGCGCAGAGCCCGTGTGCTTTAATAAAAACAAAGGGATGCATTAAACAGGGCCTTACAATCATAAAGCATATAGACTCCAATAGATGTGCATTTATAAATAAATAAATTTACTTACAACTTTGTCCAAGCTCTACAATGTAAATGCCATTTCCATTATGTCTGCATAGCATTTTGATGAATAACTGCAAAAGGACTCGCTGTGGTCCATTCACAGGATTATTGAATTCTGCGCTGAATCTTCAGTCATCCCAAAATATCATAAACATGAAAAATACAAAAACATGTTAAAACACTGTAAAATAATAAACATACATATAAATAAATCTTTACAGAGAAAGTCAAATGTATTGACAAGTTTGTATTAAATGCATTAAGACAAACTATACCATCCAGACGATGCTTTTAAATGACACAACACATAATTATAACACAATAAAAGGAAATTTAACACATTTGTGTCGATCGTTATTGTATCTCTATTTATACAAGATATATGCTATTATTAATTTTATTCTAAAATATGTAGATTTGAACGTATGCAATTTACTTATGACCGTATATTCACCATAGACTGTATAAAAACAGATATTCACGCAGCATTACACTGGGTACTAGGTTCTAGTGAGGCACTTGAATGACTAACGTTACTTCAGAAAACTGAAAGAAGAGTTTGTAACGCTACCTTCAGAACTTCATCTGAACTGTAGACTGTAAAATAATCATCAGCACTAGGCTTAAGTTACGCGCTCCGGAAGAACTCTGAGGGAGGTGCTCATCTGTGCTGCTCATTCGTTGCCCTTATAACATACAGAAAAGACACAGTTCGAGTAGTAATCTTCTTTTTATCTCCTAATTTTTCATCGTTGAATATTCTGACGGATGTCTTACGCTGTCAGGTTAAGAGCAGTTCCTTTTTTTAAATTCCCGCCGTTCTTAATCCATACAGTGATCCGATGAGCTCTCGCGCGCTGTGTTTGAACGGTCTCTAACGCAGCTCTGGGCTCAAATAATACATACAGACTGTATTTTTATTGTTCTCCACAAAAGTTCAGCTCCGCTGTCCCGCATGGGGGAATATCTGTTTTAATATTTATAAGGAAAATACTGTGGAACCGCCTGTATTTTGAGGCTTCAGAGTGCCGCGAAACGAACATTTACATACAGTAACTTATATACAGAATGTAAGACTCTTTAAACCATACTTACTCTTCTGAGACAACAAATGTAATTTTACACATTAAGCCAATGAATACGAATATTTTACTTACCAAAGTTGTATTCTAGTAAAATGTCCAAACTTTGAGGAGAAACTGACTAGAATGTCTGACGGCCTTCTTCTCTCTTCAACAGCCTTCACGAGAATGACGAGATCTCGCGATAAGTGATGTTGTGAACGTGATATTGCTATTGAATTGAGTCAACAAATTTTTTTTAGTTATGAGGACAAATAACCTAGTTCAGTCAACTTTCAAACTAGTTGAGACACTGAAAACTTAACATTTTTAGTTGAATGAACAAATTCAGTAACTGCAAGTTGTGTCAACATAAAAAAATTCATTGAAACAACTAAACTGCTAAATAATTTTTTACAGTGTACCATCATTCATTCACAGCTGAAAATGCATTTTGACCACATGTGTACAGACCAGTGTTTCAGGTGTTGGTCCAGTATCATATACATTATTAAGACCCTGTATATGATGACTAGGCTAGAGTGTGGGCTAAGCAAGCATGAAGTACAGTAGGTTATCAAGGTCACTAATCAGGATGCAGGTAGTGTGCTTTGTATAGACTAGGTTGCGTGTCCTGGGCTGGATTTTGTGAGGATCATGTCCCTATTTAACAGGCTAATGGAGGGTGAGGAGGTGCTCCTATATTGGGCACCTTGGACATGGATGAAACTAGAAATTTGTGATCAGATTAGGAGTTCAAACTGGTTTGCCGGTATAGCTACAGTTGGAAGGCCAGTTTTTTCAAATGTCCTCACAAGTATTGTGAAACCTGTCTATGACAGAAATAGCCCTTGCTATTTCAGAGGCTCAGAAATCAATCAAAAGTAGCAAATCTAAAAGATATATATATTAATTCATAAACTGAAATCAATGTGTGAATGTGTTCAAAAAACACAGACAACACAGGCCGTAGCAGAACAATAAGCGAGTGACCTATTCGCTCCAGTTGCTTTAATCTGAAGTGCAGCAATTTTGTGCAGCACTAATGCTCATGTGCGTGACTTTGATAGATCACTGCATGAAGCTGGCATAGACAAAAAAGGTTTCCATTTATTGTTTTCCTATTAAAACCCAATGATCTATTTTTTTGGAATCTTCTAACATTGCGTTTTAATAAAAAAAAAAAAAAAAAAAAGACTGACAGACTTACAGACTTAAAGACTAGCCTATATCATGCTTTTTTTCTAACTGTCATAATTAGATCTTCGGATCTATTTCTAAATAAATTCAAGGACTGATAGTCTTCCAAAAAAAAAAATTTAAACCACAGGTGGGAACATCTTACGCCCTTGAAAAAGTCTTTGGTGCAGCAGACAGGATAAAAGGTTACGCTTAAACTTGAAACCGACCTTTAATGAGGCAACGCTGAATTACAGAGGCTTATAATATTTCAGTGGAGACGAGTAGAAAGGGGTGTAGACATTCACTCAACAGAACCATTCACTCTCTCCAACCTGCCAGGTGTTGTGCACCACATGGTATAGAGTGTCATCTTATCAATGTATTAATGAGTGTTTCTTTTTTTAATGCAGAGTGACTTTACATAGACGGTCAAGTGTAACCATATGCGTGTGTTCGTCACATGTGTTGAAGGACAAGGTTAAAGACTGGCAATGGCTGTTAAAATATTAATCCTACAAGTCACGAGTAAGTGTGTGTTTACATAGCAGAAGCCTACAGAAAATGTAGATAAGTCCAATGGATTCATCCATTTATATTCAAATGTGTGGATCAGTTTAACAGATGCAGTACACTTGAACCCAACATTCATACACTAGTACAATCAGTAGTAACTATAGTGTTGTAGTACTTAAATCCGGTCTTGGTATTGAGAATTTTTTGATGGTCTTGTCTCGGTCTTGACCGCATTTGTACTCGGTCTCGGTCTCAGACTAAGAGGACTCTGGATTTTGTTTAAAGACCACAACTGCAGAGATATCACTAAATTGCCAGTACATTGTCTGATTTATTTTCAACCATCATTAATGTGATTGGATGTAATATATATATATATATATATATATATATATATATATATATATATATATATATATATATATAGATAGATAGATAGATAGATAGATAGATAGATAGATATATATATATATATATATATATATATATATATATATATATATATATATATATATATATATATATATGATTTATACCAGTAGAACTCAAAATGTTTGACTTTATTGCCCCCTGTTGTCCACAACATTATTTGAAGGCCCCCTCTACAATTTTAGAGCTTAGCATAGTTTATTAAAGGGGTGGTTGATTGCAATTCACTTTTTTAATTTTAGTTAGCGTGTAATGTTGCTGTTTGAGCATAAACAATATTTGTAAAGTTACAACACAGAGAGTTCAATGCAAACGTGGATATTGTCTATTAAAGTACAAACGTTGCGCTGCTTTAGAAAAGAGGAAGAGTTGTTGCCATGCCATCAAAACTAGGGCTGCACAAAACAATCTATTCATGTATGAAATGTCTTCTAACGATTCTGATGGATTCACAAGTTTCAAAATCAATGTTCTAAAAAAGCGATTCTTAATCTGGTTCCTCACGTCCCCCTGCTCTGCATCTCTGTCTCTCTCATTCAGATCTTCAGCTCCATCAATCAGCTGTGTTGCAATTATACACTTTATGCATAAAGACAGACTTTAAAAAGTTTGTAGAACATAAGTTGTAGCATTTACAAATAACAGTATATTTAAAAGTATGAGACCACAACAAACAAAGAACAACATTTTGAAATGTCCTGTAAGAGCTGTGATTGTTCTGTGCAAACTCTCTGGCTCCCATTCGGGATCCGATTGATTAGCAATACAGATGACACCATTGTTTACAGCACAACACTGAAGCACATGCAGATGAATACTTTTTAAGTCATCTTGAGGCTCCCTTGGAAGTTTGTTGAGGCCCTGTAGTGGGCTGCAGGCCCCCTGGATTAGAAGAAATTATTGATGGATTGTGTCAAAAATGTCACCAAAATGAATACATACACCCACAAAATTCAAGATATTGTTGTAAAAAAGTGCTTTAGAGTATGAGTGCTAGAGTGTATAAGATGTGGATTTTTATATAATATAACATAATATAATATAATATAATATAATATAATATAATATAATATAATATAATATAATATAATATAATATAATAACTAAGCAATACCACAAGAGCAAGAGAGCTGTTTTGAAAAAATTATATTGCATTTATACAAACATTGAATAATCTTTTAAATATTAATGTATTAAAATATTAATGTTTATGCATTTGTATTTGTACCGATTCAGATTTACACCAGTGCAGTGCAAAGATTAATTTTGTTGTTAGAGATTTAATTTGAAAGGTAACAACGCTAGTGTCTTATTATTAAGTGTCTTATTATTGTATTTAAGGATTTAAAATAAGGCATCTCTCAGGAAGTAAATGTGGAACCTTTAGATGAATTTGAGCAGTGCTGGTCTGGTCTTGGTCTTGGTCTTGGTCTTGGTCTTGGTCTTGGTCCTGACTCGTTCTTGACCAGCCTTGGTCTTGTCTTGGTCTCAACCCCTCAAAATCTTGCTCTCTACACACAATTATCTTGGTCTCGACTTTGTCTCTTGGGTTAGGTGGTCTTGACTGCAACACTAGGCAACTAAATATATTTTTTAAAAGTGATAGTATGTTAAAAGCGTATTTTAGTTCAGATTCTAAGTGTCCCAAAATAGCACAGCTGAGTACACTTAGCTGATCTTAAGTTTACCTTAAAAAGTACTAAAAAATAATTAGTGTGCAAACATAGAGCACTTCCAAGTACATTATGGAAGAAATTTTTAACCAAGGATACTATAGGCATAATAGCTTTTATACTGTATAAACTGTATTTTCAATCGCCCTACGCTAACCCTAAATATAAATTTACCCCTTACAGAAAACCATTAGCATTTTTAGATTTCCAAGGGAAAAAAAAATATTTTGTATCTTTATAAGCTTGTTTCCCCATCATGGGGAACTAAAATGTCCCCACAAGGACAAGGATTTTGGATATTGCCATCTTTGTTGGGACATTTTGTCCCCATAACATAGGGTTTACCAAGACCACACATCACACAACTGAGAATACTAAGAATACCCTAACAACGGTTGGCATGCTAATACCTTATGATTAGCCCTTGTAATCGGAATGGCAGGTGGATAGAGTCAAAGGTTATGCATGTCAGAACACGGTGGCTCTCTCACTTCTTTCCACTTCAGCTGTCTGATGCTCATCTTCAGTGCCTCCAGAGATGTCTTCACCTTAGAGGTGTCCACCGTCACAGCTCTTCTCTTTTTGGCCTCTTTATATGATGCACGCATTTCTCATCTGTCTGTCTTCGGGATGACTCAATGTGACCGTTTGCCGCCGTTTTATCCTTTAAAATTTTAATGTGAAGGTTTGGCTCATTGCTCACATGGCTCTGTCATTGTGAATACTTCTGCGGCGTCAGATCCGGCAGTTGTTTACCGTTCACCTGTCTCTCATGACCGTCTGATTTGCTTCTACTTTTACTCCGACTTCTCCCGTTAATGCTACTTTCGGACAGGTCTCAACGAGGAGTGAAGGAAACATCCTCGGGGATTGGGGAGACCGAGGCCGGGGACTGCTGCTCCTCGTCCCGCGGCCTCGTTCTCCGCCTCCTTCATCTGCTGGAGCTCAATCATCACTCTCTCATAGTGTTAGTTAATGGCAGGGTTGTTTGTTATCTCATTTAGATTTGATGAATATGTCAGGACAATGTACTAGTATGAGGTGCTAACGTGGACCATCTGCTGTTGTCCAAACTAAAGCACAAAGACAAAAAATCTATATAAAATATAGTGGATATCTATCTAACGTTAATGGATAGCCTATCTATAAAATCCATTGCAGTATGAACGTTATTAACACTGAAAGATAACATATCACTACAGTGTGCTGAATAGTTTTGATGGCGATCTAAAGGGACAGGGGACATAAGAGCCGTCCGGTGTCCTTTTAATGGGAAAAAGGGTTCTTAACGTTACCTATAATAATACCAAAAGCTGCATATGAACGAATTTGTGCCTAATTCATCCCATTCTCTATAAAGTAATACTCAACTAACAGCACATATCGCGGCATTAATATGAGGAAGATGAGCGCAGGGCATTACTGGGCGCATCACCACATTCCCCCTGTCAGTTTCGGTCAGTTTTAAAGTGCCGGTGAGGTGCGCCGACCGCTCTCGCGCTTTTAAACGGACGTTGTATCTCCAAATGAAAACAACGCGTGCATTCGGTTTACCTGCTGTTTGCAAAGACGTGGTAGAGTTAATGCAGGCGGACTAGGGTGACCACCTGGCTATTGCTCTGTTGCAGGTCAGCAGACCTGATTTTGCGGGACAATGCGGGACACGAGGCAGAGAAATTACTATTATTATACTAGGTGAATAAATATTGATTTTTTTTTATTAGATATCTCTTTTTGCAGTGATGTTAACATGTTTTAAATTGCTAAAAGGGTTTATAAAAATGTTAATGACGGTGCTGACCGGCGCTGTGAACGTCACTAATAATATTTAATAGTAATATCAGTAAAATAAATATCAACATAAATAGCACGTTAACAGCACGTTAACAGAACGTGTGTATTCAATCCAAATAATTAAGTGAAAATAATAATCCAATCGCTACAAAGCACATTTCCAAATAAGCATATAAATTCCATTAGGAAAGACTAGAAAGATTAAATGCGTTCTTACCAGATTCAGTGCATCTTGAATTTATATTTTTTGTCTGATCTGGCAGCTTAGAGTAGGGCCTTCTCATTCATTATGTGTCATTAGAACTCCTGGCAGGTGTAGCTGTAGTTCACTTTCACCAGGAGTGGTTTTTTTTTTTTCTCTGTGTTTATTTTCCTGCTCTGGCTAGCCGCTAGAACCAATAATAACGGCTGCGCTGCGCATGTTCAGTACGTGTTTTCTTATTAACATTTTTTTTATTGTAGAAATGTAATTTAAAGGACGATTAAATAAAATGACGAAGACGAAATTAAAATGCGGGACACTGCTTATGACTTGCGGGACGCGGGACAAAGCTTCAAATTTCGGGACTGTCCCGCAAAATGCGGGACAGGTGGTCACCCTAAGGCGGACAGGTGAGGTGTCAGCTGATGGCCAGCGGACCGGACAGCCCAGGAGTAAAGCTCCTGTGTGCTGTCGCTTGGTCGCTGCTGGTGTTTTGGTCCTGTTGACAACGCAACGCAGCTAACGGAAGCCGTAGAGGCACACGGGCACGGCAGCAATATATTGCACGGCGAAGCTAAAAATCAGTGAGCATAATGATTTTGACGGTGGACGGTTACAGAAAAAAACAGTGTAAAAAAAACATTATCTCAGTGAAATGTCTATATAGTTACAGAATATGCATGTCACACTCTTATATTGTATGACCTCTAGATGACTGTCACGTGATAAAGAAAATAAGCCTATATTGAGAAATCTGACTAGTGTTTACAGTTTTTCTGAATCGATTTGACACGTCTCCAAACTCAGGTCACTGTTCTCAAAACAGTTAGCACAGTGATCTGAATACTTTGTAATTGTCTTTAACAAGACTGTACGTTTTCATTCATTTCACAGAAATTACAAATCAGATGTAAATGATATAATTCGGATTATTCATGTAAACAGCAAACGCAATAATGCAATAAACATGTATTTTAATTAGCATATTTGTGTGTTGAAGTGTCAAATCAAACCCATAATGCATCTGTGATGCAGCAGAGGGAGCACTTGTGTCAATATTGAAAAAAAGACAATAGTATGTTCCTGCAAAAGCTCTCTCACTTTCTCTCATTAACAGTCTCTCTGTATTGCAGTAGCCTACCCATGCAGTGACTTGAACACAAATTCATAGAGATAGGGGGTAGTTCAACCAAAAATGAAATTTCTGTCATGTATTTATTTATAACAACTAAAAATCAGTGTGTCGAGAGAAATTAACACTGAAAAAATATTGGCTATATTAGCTATAGCCTTCTAACTAGCTCATTCTCCCCACATAATCCCTCCAGTAAAACTCTCCTTTATAAATTTGGATCTTTTCACTGTGGAGTTGGGCCAAACCTGTCTGCAAACTATCTTCTGAGCTACTATTAAATATAATCTATTAAATAGGCCTATATGTAGGCATATAAAAAAAAGAGCTCTGCAGTTCACCAGAAAAATCTACAACTAATCGAGCGTTACCATGTTTAACCTGTGGTATTTTGCATATAGCCCATGGGAACTGGGTGTATTGTGTTGTAATTCATCTACGCACTATAAGGAAGTACTGCTTTTATTATGCTAAATATGGTGTTTGAAAGACTTGAAGGTTGATCCTTAAAAGCAGACGGAACTTTTCTACATGAGAATTGCATCAGGGGTTGAAGAGAGCAACGCAAATAAAAAACTGTCATTGGGGATTCATAATTCACCCATAGCGCCTCTTTTAATAAACTTCTTTCTGAGGCACTTGAACAACTTAAGTCGAAGCCAGACTTGTATAAACGCAGCTGATGTGTGCGGGCCGGCTGAGCTGAGAGAGGGGGAAAGAGGCGCCCAACCCATTTCTTTTGTGCTGAAGCGCCTGTGATTTCATTCAGCTTTTCCCGGGCTGCTACTATAATGGGCTCCCTCGCTTTGAATCGCTCTTGTATCCGCGACTTGTCTTCTGTTGGTTAAACTAGAGCAAGCTTTTTAGTTGGCAGTAGTTTTGGAGCTCGGGAACTGGCTGATGAAATTTCTCGCCGAGCATCTGGAAGGGTCCCAATGAAAATGCACGGGAGAAACAGGTACAACCTGGTGGACGATGTGGCGGATTCGCGAGTCCCGCTTCACAACGAGGAAGCGTATCAACACGGAATACACTTCCAAGCCAAGGTGAACTATGTCTGTTGTAAACATCGCCATTGTTATTATCGCTGGTCACACTATTAACCGATACTTTTATGTAGTCATATGGAGAACGTGCATGTCAAATGCAATTGGCTGTCAGGATCATGTTTTGGGTAGCTGCGAAGACATTAGACACCAACAAATGAAAATGTCACCGAGTACACATTAGGGTCGATGAAAAAAATGTATTGAGGGGAAAAAGAAGGAGAAATCTTTTTACGTTTAGAAAATGTAATCTTTATTCAATTTGTTTATATATATATATATATATATATATATATATATATATATATATATATATATATATATATATATATATATATATATATATATATATATATATAATCATAATAAATGTAAAGGTCATAATATTTTCGTTACAAATATTTAGACATTTTATATCAAGTTTTTTTACATTTGAGATGTATAAAAGCATTTTCATAAAGAGATAAGATATTTAAAACCTGTTATATTTAAATAGTAATATATATTTATTTAAATAATATATTTAAATAATAATAATGAACTATAATTAAATAATTAACTCTATTTAATTGTTTTGTTGTTACATGACAACTAATGCTTTCTAGAGATGTTGGTTGTGCCATGCTGGCTTTTATCAGGTGATCACAATGTTTCATTATAGGATCATAAAAAAAAAGAAAAAAAAGAATTAACGCCTTTATTCTTTTGCAAACAATACTTTAATACTTTAGTCCCCCAAAATATAAAAATGAGTTTAATATGAGATACTGGAAACATGTTCATCGTGCTCATCGGTATGAAGTTAATTTGTAATTGTTAATGTATTTTTTTATTAACTTTAGATCAAGTTCACCATCCATGTATATGCAAATTATAATTTTTTTTCATACTTATACACTATTTTTGATGTCTGGCACAACCCTCTGCATGGCTAGCTCATTAGTAAATTTACTGAGCCAAGACGTCATTGGAGGGTATTTGGTTTCTTCAGAAGCTGCGGTTAGGATTGACTGGGACGTAAGTATTTAACATTTTATTGAATAAACCTCTACTCATTGGCTGTGTCTCAAAATACATTGAGCTGCCTTGATAGCGAAAGCAATGAAAATCAGTTCTAAATCAATGGTTAAGCTTTTGGGATAGTCAGTGTATTTCTCCACCACTATAAGTTACAAAAGCCTGCTAGATTTTCATCTAGATAAATAGGTTTTCTATATTGCTTATAATCATAAATACAGCAACCAATGTCCTGTTCAGCATAAAATTTCCTGGTTATGACCGCTTAATAAATATTTAATTAGTGCCCATTAATGAAAGCCAGGACATCCTACAAGGTCCTAGATTACTCCTCTGTCTATTTTTACCATATTTCTTAAATACACATCTACATACTCAGATTTTCTCTAAGCTTTTCAAATCTCCAGAAAGCTAAATGCCTCAGGAAACCTAAAGCTTTGTATACTGAGCCACTCAGAAGCCTATCACTGAATAATTTTAGCTCCAATTTGTGATGCAGGATTATCTTCCAGGAATTTTATCGGCCGAAGCTGGAAAGCCAAGACCTAGAACCACTTACATTCACAGTCACACATTCTGACTGCAGTCTTGCGCTCTTGTCTTTCAAAGCTTAAATCAGCTGTATAAGTTGCTATTTTTGCAGAACTGTTGTCAGTAGTGCTGTCCCTCTCTGCTGGATTTAGACTGTGGAAGCTGGAGACAAGTATTTAAGGTCAACATCTCTGTATTGCTTTAGAACAGGTCATTACAAGCATGAAAGAACACTATTGTTTGTAAACACTGAAACTATACTAGATTAAGTGTGCTATGTAAAGCTGCCACTGATCTATTCACATTTTAGAAATATGCAGTTGAGTCAGTGATTGTCATAGATACAGAATGATACATTTTGGTACCCTTGGTTTTTAGGGACATTTTTTACCTTTATCAGGACATGCGGTATGTTTTGGAACCATAGAAAATGTTCATATTTTGAATAATACATTTATTCAGTAAACTGAATGTAAAAATAGATTTGTCATTTCCTAAAGAAAATGGAAATGGTGTTCGAGGTGTTTGCTTTGAGGAATTTATGCCTTTGCTGTGAACTTTTGGTAAGTGAAGTATGTAAAATGATAATTTAAGTCCTCATTAATTTCCTGTCAATTCTAAATCTGACCAGTTCAGCGAAGGGTTACAGAGTAGTTTTGATTGTGTATGCAAATAAAGAAACTTGAAGCAATGCAGATTTGCACAGGCTAACATCTACTGATGTTTTTAATAAATGTGACCCTGTCTGTGAAATCCAGGCTAAAGTCTCAGAATCTAATTATGAGATTACAAGCATCAAAGCTTAATTATAACCATTTATTTCACATCACATGGCCTTACTCAGTCAATATTAAAGATATCAAGATTACATTTTCACACAATGTTCTTTACATTATAAAATATGATTTTATGTAGAAAACAGTAGAAAATCATAAAAAATGACTTTAGCTGGGTTTTCACAGCCAGGGTCACAAATGTGCAAAATTGTCAGTTTTTTATTTTTATCTTTTGCATATTGTTGGGCTTATGCAGTTCTTGGCATTATTGATACATATTAATGTTTTAACTTAAGAAAATTTGTTTACCTTTGTAAAATAAACAACTTTAGTATGGTCACCGCCATTTATCTAAATGTAGGCCTTGAACCACATCCAAGTGATTGGTTTAGATGAACATTTTAGTATAAATAGAATTTGAGAAATGAGGCTGCCAGTGTCCCGCCCATGCAAAAACAACTTGGCACTAATTAACCCAGAACGTGTGTTTGCTTGTGTTTGTGCAAATGAAGCTGCCTCATTAATTTTTAATAACAGAACTTAAATACAATGCTGTTCATCTAACATTGAAGCATGTGTTTTTTGTTTTTTTGCAGTATGTTGGCAGCCTGGATGTCCCAAGACCCAACAGTCGAATGGAGATTGTCGCTGCTATGAGAAGAATCAGGGTAAGTTCTTCAGACACTTTCACTCACAGACACAGACTGGAGTGCTGAGTAATCACTACTGATTGGCTCACAGCAGCTGTTTTCTCAGACACGTCTTCTGCAGTGTTAGACTCATTAGCTGGGAAAAAAACAGCCTGTTCCTCTATATTTATCACATACTCTGCATCCTAATAGTATTTTTTCTCCTGAGGTTTCATATGTCATGCTCTGCACATTGATAAAGAGATATCACACACACATACTCACAGACAAGTGAGGCACAAAAAGCCTTGTTATTTCCCATGAATGATCTCTGTGGGGTCTACAGCAAATGGAAATTGGAGATGACTGCTATTGTTTTGGTTGATTGGTCAGTGTGTGTGTGTGTGTGTGTGTGTGTGTATCCTAGTTTTCTATATGTACTTGCCATGTACTCACACAGATCCTCGTAGCTCAGACTGAAGGAAAATCCTAAGACAAATTAAGTTGGATTTGTTGCTTGATCAGATGAAGTAGGAATTTGTGTGTGTGTGTGCATGAATTGTTTCCTTTAGAGTTTGTGACAGGCCTGCCAGATCAAAAAGCTTCAGCTGAAAGATTTTGTAGAGCTTTTTATCCTGTAGTCTCTTCTCTTCTCTTCTCTTCTCTTCTCTTCTCTTCTCTTCTCTTCTCTTCTCTTCTCTTCTCTTCTCTTCTCTTCTCTTCTCTTCTCTTCTCTAGATAATAAAAAAGTATTTAGCTTAAGCCATGAAATTTAAAAATATATCTATTTTGATAGATATATCTATATAAATTGTAAAAAAAAAAGTCTTAAAACTCATCATTATTTTTTTTTTAAATAAAATCAGTTATTTAGAGATGCTTTTGATTATTTTAATGAAACGATTAAAATGTAAAACATTTTTTAATAAATAATAATAAAAATAATAAAACTGAATTTGAGCAACAAAAAAGTATCTCATATGGCTTAAAATTTTTAATTTTCATGAAAAAAAATTATGAACTGATGGTTAATTGTGTAAGTTTCTATTTCAAATAATTGGACAAAAAAATGGGGGAAAAAACAGAAACCAAAAATATTTAATAATTAGGAAAAAGATATATATATATTGTGCATTTCTTTCAATGCATGATGGGCTTGCTTTTGTGGGTGTAAAATAGTGAGGAAAAACTGCATCTGAATAGGAGTCTGATAAATATTTTCTGGGCTTTTTAGGGAAATGTCAGTGTCAGTTTGTTTAATGTGTTTCACAGCTGATATTTTCTGGGTTAGCGAGTTCCCTCAGAGACAAGTCTAGAATTTATGCCCTTGTTGTGTTAGATTCTGTTGAAAACAACAGTAAATAATTTGTTCTGACCTTCTTTACAGCCTTTTTCCTTCTCTCTTTTCTCTCTTTACCATTTTCTCCACATGTCATTGGGAAACTGAGCCTTTATAACTGTCATCGGATGAAGGTTTGCGTGGCAAGTCAGCTCTTAAAATCGAGCCCTGATGAGCATGTGTGTGTGTGTGTACATGAAACCACAAAGTATTACTTAAAAATAACTTAGTTTATGCAATGGAGAAGCTTTCCATGATGTGACTTAGTAGAAGCATGTCTGGATGAACAGTTGTTACAGCTCAAGGTTAAGTGTGAGATAATGGTCATTATTTGAAATTTGAAATCATAATACACAAACATATCTGATCATGATATCTTTCCTACACAGAAGTTGTCCTATGTCTTTAACACATTCATACCATCCACATTTTGTAAGAGTGTATGAGTATAAGAGGATATATTAATGCTGAAGATTGTGTCAGTCTTCCCAGACTCTTTCTGAGATCAGTCAGCATTGGGCGGCAACTTGACAGCGTTCTCTTTCTCTCAGTCCCTCTGTGATGATTGGGTTAAAGTTCAGCTTGCAGTATGTCTCTTAAGAATGCCAGGATGTGATTGACAGCTCCTTAGGTCTTGTGTTATCAGACCTAAAAATAACTGGAAAGTGGTCTGCTTCCAATGAAGGAAACAACACATAGCCATGTCTCTGACCTCTGCAAGTCATCTGAGACCCTGTCCCTTTTTATCTTCTCGCTTTCTTTGTTTACTCTTTCATTCGTCACTATTTGAGAAACCCCATTCATTTCAGCCAAAGAATATTGTAATTAAGACTTTAATTGGTTTGTGCCTTCATTCCTAATCTGTAGAATGAAGCTATGAATAGACCATAATGCAGTGTGTCTTTTAAAAGATGAAAATGCAATATTATTGTACATAGTGTCTATTATCAAGTCTTGTTTATAAAAAAAATTCATTTATTCCCAGACATGCTAAGAAGAGTTAGCAAGAGTTCCAATATGTTTATGTTTGATCAAATGAGAAATTCTGACAAGAAAGATCGGTATATAACCAAAGGAAAAGGCTTATTTAAGTTGTATTAGTTCTTATGCATCTATGACTCTTTAGATCAAATCATTCCAGGCTAACTGCCAAACGAAAGAACGTCATTCATTTCCCCAGTAGTGCATATTGATTTTATATATATATATATATATATATATATATATATATATATGCAAAATGGCACTATAGCAACAGTGGTGTCTGGTGAGCCATCACAACACAAACTCTAGCACTTGTTCACTTTGCTGTCTAAATGTGTTCATATAGATGTCTATTGTTTTTAGATAATTAAGCAATATGACAATTCCACTTTCACTTATCAGCACTCACATGCTCTTGTCTGGAACACAGCGGGACACAGACTAGTGGACTAGTGGTTTCTTCCACTCTTTTTTGCAGTACGTTAACTTAAACTTAACAACCTTACTAACTATTAATACGCTGCAATTTAGGACTTTACTGAGGCAAAAGTCGTAGTTAATGGTGTGTTAATAGCAAAAGACTAAAATAAAGTGAGTTATGTTGTCCAATTCAAGATCTTATTAACTTGTGTCATACTTAATTTAATAACTTCATTTCTACATCTGCCACTGTCAGCCTAGGATTTTATAGGTCAGTGAATGAATGCATGGATGAGCAAATATAAGTATGACTGATTGAGTAAGTGGCAATGTTTTCATTTTAATTTCATAAGGTTGCAGTTTAGGTTGCATTTTTATAGCTTCTTATTTTAATTTGACATTAATAACAATGATTGTATTTTATTAAATACAATTTTATTTTAATTAATCTGTTGAGCTCATATATACCATACAAAAACTACTCATCACTTGAAAAATCCAGTTTTTTTAAACGTTTTGAATGTCCCAGACAAAGTTGGTGTAAAAGAATTTATGAAATGTTTGTGTTCGACTGTGAAGCTGATGCTAATGGCAGTCTTACAAAACCATGAGAGAATGTGATAAAGAGGTCAGGAGGAGAGGAAAGGAAAGAGGAGGTGGTGAGGGTTAGGGAGTGGATGGTGTGTGTGTGTGTGTGTGTGTCTAATGGGGAGGGGGCAGATATGGGGCTATAGAGAGAATGAAAGGCTTCATTGTTGTGCCGTAGCCCAGGGACAGATGCAGTGTAATGGCCTACATGCACTAGCATCCATGAGCTCGACATCTCTCCCTCCAAACCAAACTGCAAGCTGTCAATATTTACATTTAAATCACATTAGATGTGACATAAATGATCGAGCAATTAACATCCTCGAGACAACCACATACATTTTAATGCACGTATATACAGGGACACAGGCTTTTCACTCCAGAGAAGAATAAATGTACACAAACAGACTTCAAATGTTTGTAAGTCTTAATAAAAGGAAAGAAGCCCTGAGTAAAATCCTCCGCCCCACTGCTCTCAGTCAGTGCACTCAGCAGGGTTCCTCCCTCTTTTGCTGCTTTTCTTCTGCTCATTCACTGTCTTCTCTCTCACACTCTCTTTCGCTTCTTCAGACTATTTCTGTAAGTGTTAACCAGTTATGCAAGGCCAGGACCCCCTTATCACCATGGCAACCCCCCCCCCCCCCCACAACTCTGCCAAAACGCGTCCTGAGTCCTGAAACTTTGAGTGTGTTTGAGCACTAGGCGTAGTCGTCCAGACTCCACCCACACAAACATGACACACTTTTAACGTTCACCTGCACTCTCTGGCACACTGTAACACACACTCTGTGTGAACTCCACTATCTGTTGGGTTTTAGTTTGTTTTGTGACTGGGAAAACTGCCTCTGGGCTTGAGAAAAAGAAAATGAGAAAGAGATGGTTGCTCTACTTTAGGGATATTGTATATTTCTCTAGCTTTTTAGGAGTGTCCCTCTTTCCCTGTGTCTGTGCCTGCCATATCCCGTCTTCTTGTGTTTCCCTCCATTCCTCCTCTGTTCCCTGATCTACATTCTCTTTGCTTCTTGTTCTCATTTCTGCTTTGTCATGGAAAGCCATTTGGCCCAACTGAGGCCATTGTGTTTGTGAGTGTATAAGAGAGAGGCTGAATGGGAATGTGTGTGAGCCTGGAATGGCCAATTAAGATGTCATTGGTGAGTAAATTGAAAAAGGCATCATAAATGTTTGTTTGAGTCATTTTAGGAAACAAATTACTTTTTCACATTAGATAGGTGATTTTTAAAGCAAATTTCTGTCAGATGTTAAATTACATTGGGATACATGAGTATATATAGGAGTTTATATGAATGCATGTCTGAGGGTAACTTACTGTCTTTAGAAAATTTTAGATGGAATTTTTTCTTTTCACCTTGCCTCTGTATAATGCATATTAAAGGGGTCATATGATGCGATTTCAATTTTTCCTTTCTCTTTGGAGTGTTACAAGCTCTTGGTGCATAAAGAAGAGCTGTAAAGTTGCAAAAACTAAAGTCTCAAATCCAAAGAGATATTTTTTTATCAAAGTATTTAGCAAAGTTTTGCGTATTGTGTGTGTGTGTGTGAGAGAGAGAGAGAGACAGAGAGAGAGACAGACAGTGGAGTCAGCTGTCTCAACCGTCCGTGGCTTGTGTACTGCAAACACATCATTGTGTCTGTCACGTGACTCTGTTGCCCCTTCGGGCTCGAACTGATGGTAAAACTAAGGACATTATTAACTGTCTTTACATTTACTTTGAAAGATGAAGCTCGCGATTATGGAAAGGGCCGTTACATTTCCGACGAGTGCTTGCAGTGTTCGGCCAATCACAATGCAGTGGGTCAGTTGGCCAATCAGAGCAGACTGCGCTTGTCGGAAGGAGGGACTTAGAAGAAAATGACTGTTTGAGAGAGGCAGGGCATAGAGGACCTAAAATAATTTACAGTATTTGAAAAATAATGTGTTTTTTTTTTACATTAAAGCATGTCAACATATTCAGTTACACCAAATACACAAAATAATGATCTTTAAAAAAACATCATATGATCCCTTTAAAGATCACAAGTGTAGCACTGCTTCGTTTACAGCGGAAACCAAGGAAATGCTTTAAGCGCCACCTGCTGGCAGAGAGTGAATCTGCTTCTCGTTCAGCTCGTCCACTGTTTCATGCAGATATTGTTATGTGTAGTTTCACAAAACTGTAGTCAAACCATTCTGTTTTTGCTTTAAAATTTCAAAATGATACAATCTAAATTAAAAACTGCCCGTGTTGCATGTATGCAGCATCTTTGTCTGGATCATGATTAAAATGCAGAGGTCTCCTCTAATTTTAAATGGAAAGAGCACAGACAAAGCCTTATTTTGTTTATATGAAGAGATTTATTTTATTTGTTTTACTTATTTATTTGATTTGGGGCTTGATTTTAATTTAAATTTAGTTTCATTATTTACGTTTACATTCTATTCAAATTTTGTCATTTAGCAGACGCTTTTATCCAAAGCGACTAAATGACTACAATGGAGGCAATCAAAACCAACAAAAGAGCAATAATATGAAAGTGCTATATTAGTATATTATTATAGTTATATTTCAATTTCACCAAGAACAGATTTATTATATAAGGCTGATTTTTCAGCATCCATTAGTTTAGTCTTTCACATGATCCTTCAGATATTATTCTAATATGCTTATTTGGCACCCCCCCCCCCCACACACACACACACACAGTATTAATATTGTGTGTTGATATTGCTGTTATTAATGTTGAATATTTCTCTGAAAATCATGATTGAAAAAAATCTGAAAAATTTAATGAATTAAAGAACCACATTTATTTGAAGTATGCCTATTTTATTAAATTGTAAAATGTATTTATTTCCTGGTCAATTCAATCCAGTCTTGCCTGAATAAAAGTATTAATTTATTTTTTTAAACAAATCTTGCAGCATTTGTTTTCAGCATCCAGTCTTTCACATGATCCTTCAGAAATCATTCTAATATGCAAATTTTTCACTCAAAAACATTTATTACTGTTATCAAAAGTCTTGTTTTGATCAATTCAGTTCAGACTTGCTGATTTAAAGTATTAACTTATTTTATAAAACTAATCTTTTAAACGGTAGTGTATGACAGGTGTTATTCATTCAAAAAAGATCTGCTCTTAATCTATAAAACCATAATCTTTATCTTCGCACAATGCACATGACTGGGACGCTTGAGTGTCGACATGGTTGTTCAAACACAAACGCAGACATGCACATGGGACAGATGGTGCCCTCATACTTGGCCCTGTTTTCTGAGTTGACCTTCTGTGTGGTCACACGTCTATTCACTACACTACATTAGACAGAGAGAACGAGTCATTTTGATCTGTGCTCACACCTGTTACTGTGCTGTTTATGCACATCAAGTCCAGCCCATTCACTGATTGGTCTGAAATAGTGACACTATGCTGATAAGGCCTAAACTAATTGTTGACTAATATGGATTTGTCTGACATCTACTCAGCAGACAAAATCACAAAGGCAACAATCTCTTTCACTTCATTTCTATAACACATACTTGTTGTTAGAGGTGGTACCACAGGGAGTTCCTGTCAGTACACATGAATTGTCATCTATTCAGTCAAGCACATGCCCTTATGAACATCAATATGAAAGCAAGCTTATATTGAAAAAAAAAAACAATTATATATATATAGAGAGAGAGAGAGAGAGGTTTTTTTTTTTAAGCACAAACCTCATTCAAGCACAAATTTACTTAAGTAGTTTACCATTGAAGAACATCTTTAAACTTAGGAGATATAAATCTAAACATAAGTCTTAATATCTTATGCAGATATACATCTGTAAATTTCTCAAGACTCCAAAAGTATGTGCAAACTTGAAACCTGACTGATGTTTTCCAAGCATGATTCGCACAGTATGACAGATGCGAGCATTAAAGATGCCTTGTTGACAACAGCTTGTTGGAGAAAACCTGAATGCTCCATGTAACATTGCTCATGGTCTGTTTCTGTCTCTCTTCACCATTTCTCACATACACACACACACACACAAACACTGAAATATCAAGCCATTCTAGAGGGCCAGCAGCACTGTAAAGGTTATTAAATCCCACCCATGGGGTTTGTGACATCAACTGATTGGCCCTCGTCCCACTCCCAGCAGGTAGCTCATACCGACTTTCAAGCTTCCAAGAAATGAGTTCGGAAGTCTGTTCAGTGTTCCCTCTCTCCCTGTCTGTCGCGCAGTCTCTCTCGCTCACTTCCTCAAGTACAAGCTCTGTAAAAATGACACACACTCCCCATTGGTCTGAAGTCAAGCGGAAATTCCAATCAAGCAGAGAAACTAACTCGCTCTCAGCATCTTATGCAGGTCAAGGTCGTTTCCAATGGCAGCGTCTAATGGAAGTAGGCCCAGTTCTTGCATCCTTTTGCCAAAGGTGACATTACTTTTTTTTTGTATGGGAAGGAGATTTAAAAAATACTTCTGTATATTTATTTAATAACTGATCTCACATTTTTCCCTCTCTGTCTTGGGTTCTTCTACCTTTTTTTCAGTTGTTTTTCCCCATATACCAACAAGTAAGCATGTTGTCAATGAAGTTATGAAGTTATGTGATGCTGTATAGTTGTTTTCTACATTCAGCTTTCATTTTGATTTATCCTGAGTAGTGGTGTCATGATATTTGAATTGTATATGATACCTTTTCAGTACAATACCTTAAATAATATTCATATTCAATGCAATTTTAAAGTATTTGTCTATCGATATGTAGGATACTAAGTATTGAAGCGTTACAAAATTCTCAAATAGTCCACTATATATTGAAAATATACACATTTAGTCTTTAAATCAGATTAATTGCATGTATGCTGTTATCGTTTAACTTCATATCAGGCTATTCAGTTATTTTGTTATTGTTTACATTTATTTATGATTTGGAAAGTGACATGATGATGCTGTCAAGAGTGAACTGAATGATTGACAACTAAAACCTTGTTTGATTGTACTCTGATGCATGTTGAATTTGGTCTTTGGGCAACCTCACAGGCCTACACCCTCCTTCCTGTCTCGCTCCTGCTGTTGTCTTAGTTTGTAGCACTAAAGGACTGTTGGGAAGATTCGGGTGAAAAGAATCGACCCCCCGAATCTCACATTTAAAGACTGTTGCTAGGATGCAGTCTTTAATTGACTGTGATTGTCTGTATGAATCGTGACCCAGATTGCATTAAGACTTTTCAAAGACTTTCTTGAAAAGCTGTATTTGAGGGTTTCATGGTTCATGATCATTCTGCTTTTCCGTGTATACCCAGTACTGCCAGGTAATGGGATAAAACCATTAAATCCGTGTGAATTTTGTATTCCAGAAAAAGCTCTTTCAAAGATTAATCTGTCATGTGTTAAAGAAAAAAAAATATTATCTTTTTGTATACTCTATATGTGGAGTGTAGTCTTAGTAATACAAGTGCACTTGTTTTTTGAGTGTTCAGTTGTTGAGTAAATGCTTTTGATGGCTGTCTTAAAATACAAATGGAGATGTCACTTGTAATTGTTTTCTCTCATACAGTATGCTGCCACCCAAAACACTTTCAAGCTGAGGGATAGAGCGAGATCAGTAAGGAATGTCATTAAGTGCTGAGGATGGTGGCTTTGTCAACTTTAAGCCCACTATGCAGATGCTTTTTAACAAAATGGAAATTAGGCATAAAAGCAAGACAGGATTATAGCAGATGTCTGGATTCAGCTCTTAATCCAAAAAATTAAAGTCTGACCCATTTGTTTTCTGGAGCATATCTTCAGTTTAATTATTATAATTATTATTATTTAATGACAACTGCAGCTTTCAAACTTTTCACTGAAATGTTTATGCACAGAGACAAATGGCTATGCCGTGTATCTTAAATATTTATATATGCACTTTACACTTGAGCAATAAGAAAGATTAAAATTTCATTCTTGCAGACTCCCTTTCTCCTTTAAAGAATGCTGACGCAGTACAGTTTAGTTTGATTTTGACATCTTGCCTTTTTTGCACAAATGGAGCTTAAGTGAATAGTTGTCATGGGGTTAAGCGAAACCTCAAGGTGTTCAGTCATAAACTGTAACATGTGCTTAAGACGAGAATTACCTCTTCCTCATAGGTGTTAGGCTATAAGTATTGATATTTTAGGGTAATGAATGTTTTTAATCTCTTTCTTTACTCATTGATTGGAATATAAAGTACTTGTATTTTCTGGATTAAAAGTGCTAAATAAATATATAAAAAACATTGTGTGCATGCTGTGTCTCCTGCTACTATTTAAAAAATAGTGTGCAGTATGAAGTATACACTGTGTAGTATGTGCCACACTAGTATACTAGTATTAAATGTCACAATCACAGACATTTATATGTATTTTGTAAGATTTTAAATAAAATTTTAAAGGGACAACCACATCTCACAATCCAGCATCACATAGAGATCTTGAGACATGCGTATAAACATGTTGTACAGGAAGGGTGCATTAATATTTAGTGTGGTGTATATTTAGTTTGGATGCTGACATCCACTGCTGATTATACTGAAGGTCACATCATGCAGTCAGGAGCTACTTTAAGAGCTCAAAGTGGTCAAAGTGATATCCAAGGACTAAAGAAAGCAGGTGAATGCAAAAAAAGCAAGATATAGTAGAGAGTTACATTTATTTGTGTTCTGGTTTTATTTATTGATTTGTTATTATGGTGGGGCCCTTGCATATTATTACCTTTCTCACTGTCTCATATGCACTAGTAGGCCATAGAATAGATATAGCTTATTTACAATGTTTTTTGTGTTTGGTGCAGTGTTGACTAGTTTTGTGTGTTAGTTCACACAAAAATGAAAATTAGACTGTGTTTTTGATGCAACTGCCCAAAGTAAATTACTGATAGATGAGTAATTTAATTATGGTAATTAACTCTGATAATGTAGTTTAAAGTTTTAGCAACTTCAACTCACTGAAGCTCTTCAGCAAGGCTAAAGGTTTGTCATCTGCACACGTGGACATACCTGTCGTGCCCTTTTCCTATAGTACATCTCATACAGTCTTTGTTTCCACCATCGCTCCTCTAGCCTACAAGAGATGGACAGAACAACTTTGGGCGAATGAGTGTAGCTCTCTCAGTTCAGTCCAGGACTTGACTTCAATAATAAATACAAAGTCTTTCAGCAGAAATGATTCATATCCAACTCAATGAGTTTCAAAGAATGCAAATCTGAATCTTTCAGACTCAAGACATTTGGAAATATATCATTCTTGGACACATTTCATGCAAAGATGCAAGAATTTATTTTTCTTTATTCTGACCTCACAGGAGAACAGAGCTGATTCGAGTAGTTTGATGCTCTGATAAGCACAACATGCAAAATACATACAAATATCTGGATCTCTCTGTCTGCTGTCTTAAATATATCATATATATTTTCAAGGAGCTCCTTGCCGTGCATTCTTGGATTTTATTCTCAACATAGAGTGACATAGAGAGAACAAAATAAAATCTAAACAATGTATAAAGTGCAATAAAATGTACGAGAGTGAGTGAGAGAAAGCTAGTCAAATCCTAGCATAGGCCATGTTGGGAAACTTGAGAAACAGTAAAAACATTAATAATGTTCTAAAAAATTTCTGTTTCAAGTAAATTCTCTTCTTTTGAACATTTTATTTATCAAGGATCATTTCACACTGAAGAAACTAAACACTAAAGCTGTGATGTCTGCTAAAAATTCCAGTCGCCCGTTTTTTTTTTTTTATCAGTTTCATCTCTTTAAGAAAGTTGTTGTTTATTGCAAATACTTCATTATAATGTAGTTTTAATTAGGCTCTCAGGGCAGGACTGATTGTTGATTCATCTATTTTCATAATTTAGCAGTTTAGGTGCTAATGAGGACTTACTGATTTAGAATCGCTCCCAGTATTTCGGTTTGATTGGTCATAGTCTCTCCATGCATTTAAATCACTCTGTTTTTTCCCTTGCAGTATGAGTTCAAGGCAAAGAGCGTGAAGAAGAAGAAAGTGAGCATAGTGGTTTCCGTAGACGGGGTCAAAGTGGTGCTGCGCAAAAAACCTAAGGCATGTGTAATCTCATCAACCCTACACCTCTGACATGACACATGAATTTCATTAACCTGTTTTAGAATAACAGTACTATAATTTATAAGGTTACATTTTTATTGCATTCATAATGAGCATTTGCAGTAGAGTCCCTTACATTTGCCTTGTTTTGACCTCAAGAGGAAGGAGTGGACGTGGGATGAGAGCAAGATGCTGGTTATGCACGACCCCATATATAGGTGAGATGCAAAATAAATGATACTTCGACAAATGATATTGTATTAATGTTTAGCCTATGTTAACTTTTTTTTCTTTGTTTCCTCCTAGGATCTTCTATGTATCCCATGATTCTCAGGATCTGAAGATTTTCAGCTACATTGTTCGTGACGGATCAAGTAACGCGTTCAGATGCAATGTATTCAAGTCCAAAAAAAAGGTAAAGCAGTATCTTTTTTTTTACTTAAAGGGAAAATATACAGTATTTTGTTATTCTCTTTCTCTCTGCCACTTGTTCTGCCACCAGATCAAGGATACATATCATGATGTATGCCATTTTTTCAGTCCATCTTGTCCTTGAGCGACTAATGAAATTTGTAGAAGGCCTTGGCCTTGATACTCTTCACCTGTTTGTCTCTTTTGTCTCTGCTCTTCTTGTCATTCTTTGCCCTTTGCTTTTTTTCATGGAATTGTAGTAGCACAGCCCTATTAATGGAAAAAATTATCTATGAACAAAAAGTGGAAGAAAGTAATTCTATATGAATATTTATATTTAAGAACATATATATTAGTTGTTATGCTAATATGTTATGCAGTTGCTATGCTGATGATTTTAGCATAGATTATTTTTTGTAATGAGATGATTATTTGAATTATATAATATAATTATATATGTAAGAATTATCAGATGTAAAATGTCAGATTATTCATATAATGTATGTCATGTATATAAGATCCTAAACGTGATTTTTCATCACGTTTGTCCTCTCTCAGAGTCAGGCCATGCGGATAGTGCGGACGGTCGGTCAGGCGTTTGAGGTGTGCCATAAGCTGAGTCTGCAGCACGCTGAGCAGAATGCAGATGAACAGCCAGACGGCCCTGCAGACGGCCAGAGCGATCAGTCTGGAGAAGAGCCCAGCCCTGAAGGTGAGACCATGCCATCGAATCTGAGCTCTATTGCCTTAAACACATGTCATCATTGAGTAAATCAAATCTGTGGAGTCCAGCATTTCTGCGATCTCGCGTGATGTATGAACATGTTGATCATTGTTGTGGTTTCTTGAAGCGTGCATCATATTCTTAAAATTCTGCTGTTGTTTACAGCTCGTCAGCTGACAGGGATGGAGCATGGAATAGATGATGTCACTGGAACGGAGAAACATTCCACAAAGCTCAGTGAGCAAGCTATGGATGACGTTCTTCAGAGTCTGTCAGAGCTCAACGTGGTGAAGCCTGAACAAACCCTCCAGGTGAGAGTGATCTGGAGTATGAGTATGACTGAGAAGCTCTTCTCTCCACAGACGTCTGGCCAATATTGTTGTCAGCTGGAAATAGGCTGTTTATAAATATAGAGGAAATTAACTTTCTCTTCTGTTTGTTCCCCCTTAATTTAACCTTATTCCTTCTTCTGGGTATTCAGTGATGTGATACTCTTATGTTGCCTTAGCCCTGCACACTATTTTCAAAATCTTTGCCTGACTTTAACCACTTAACTGTGTCTGAAGTGGAAATAATGTCATACAGCCCTAGTGAGACAGGAATTTGCTTTAGCCAGCAACACACACAAATCTCTAGATTATTTAAGTTCCGCTCATGCAGTAAGTCTCAGCTAAGTGAGCAGTTTCACAAACTTATACCAGAAATCATGCTGCTAGGTTAAGATAAAAATATTTTATACCCCTTTTATTAATTGTGGCATTGTGACATTATTTTAATTTCCCTTCAGTTTTTCATTAGTGTAATGCAGCTTCCTCATTATTCTCAGTGGTGATTATCATTTTTTAGACCTCATTTAAACCACTGTATTAGTGTAATAGATTACATGAACTGTATTTTATCTTCTCAATAATGAGTGGGTCATTACTAGGTAGGCTGCTACATTACCATTTAAACGTTTGGGGTTGGTATTTTTTAATTGTTTCTGAAAGAAGTCTCTTATGCTCACCAAGACTTTTTTTCTTTTAATCTACAATTAAACATTAATATTTTCAAATAATATTTTAATTTAATATAACTGTTTTCTATATTTTGAAAGTTGAGTTTTCAGCAGCAATCACATAATCTTTCAGAAATCAGAAATGTGATTTCTTATTTCTTATCGATGTTGAAAGCGATAGTGCTGCTTAATATTTCTGTGGAAACCATGATACTTTTTTTTTAGGATTCTTTGAGTGCATCCTTGCTGAATAAAAGTTGTAATTTCAAAACAAAATCTTGGTGACCCAAAACTTTTGAACTATACTGTATTATTAAAGTAAATGAAAGCAAAAACAATAATTAAAAAAATGAAACGAAATGCATTTAAACTTATTTAAACAAATGAATTCAACACATTTTATATGTGATATAAAGACAAGTGATATAAGACAAGTAAAGCCAAATAAAGATGGAAGAGATGTGGTTTTAGCCCATTCTTGAAGATGGCTAAGAACTCAGTTGCTTGGATTACGTTATAAATGCTTTCTATACTTTAAATAAGATATGGTATTATTATTATTATCAGTTAGTATTATTATTTGTGCATTACTACAGTAATGAGATTTATAAGGTGTGGTGGTATTTGCTTTTCTTGAATTTGTGTTGATTTGGCAGCATGTCTGTGTTTATAAGTTCAAATATCATATGAGAGTGCCATAAGGATTAAGTAAATTCAAATTCTAAAATTGTTTGATGTTTGATATCTCTCCATGGTTCATTACATAAATCCCCAGTGCTGAAAGGCTGCCTAGCCTGGAAGCAGATAATGCATTCATTCATTTTACATGTATTCATTTAGCAGCAATCCATTCATAATGCATTCATGTGTTCCTTGTCTAGCAAGCATCAAAGATCCAGTGGTGTTCCATTAGCTTTGTAGCTGACGATCATGACAAATGGATCTACTGGAGGATAAATGAAGACCGAATGGGAACAATCATTGTTGCAGCTTCCTTTTTTATGCTTTTTTTTATTATTAAATATTTTTTTATAAATATAGTCGTGAACTGTTATCTCTTTGCCATCCTACATATATCTGTCTGCACAATGGAGATAATGGATATGAAAAGATTGTTTTCATGAACGGTTTGATTTTGACAGTCTTGCTTCTGCAGACTTGCCACTTCCTCCATCCTCTGTCTCTGCTCATGCTGATATAAACCTCCAGCTCCTCCTGGCGGTTGACATCTCAAATCACACAGACTGTTAAAAGGATAGTTCAAACCAAAACTCAATAGTGAAAATTTTACTATAACTTCTATAGTATTTTTTTCCATACTCTGGAAATCAGTGACTAGCGCAACTGTTTGGTTAACAAAATATCTTCTTTTTTTATGCTCAACAGAATAAAGAAATTATATAGCTTTGGGTGTACAACTCGATTGTGACAGAATTTTCATTTTGGGGTGAACTATTCTTTCAGTGTCTAAATATTGTCTAAAGGTTTGTGTGAGGGTTTCATTAATTTAAAAATGTAATTGTTAACGTGAATTAAAAACACAGTTAACTCTTAGTAAACGCAGTGAATCTGCTTTCCCAAAATATAATTAGGTGAGAATGCAGAGAGTGTTTTGGTGTTCAAATCCCTAGAGCCATGTTTCTGAATTAGTTCTTTTATAACAGACAGAGTAAAGCTACTTAGAGAAAATTAGTTTCTCCCTCTCTCTCTCTCTCTCTCTCTCTCTCTCTCTCTCTCTCTCTCTCTGTGTGTGTGTGTGCGTGTGTTTTAGTTGTGCCTATGTGTATATGTTCCTCTTCTAGTGAAATCACTCGTGGTGTCCTTTGTTCCTGTGGAACCATATTAAAGTGCTCTTTCAGTGCAAACATGCATGCCTACTATGTTTTCAAAGCCCATAGTCCTCAGTTGTACACAGCAGAAGATGATATTTCAAATGATAATGTTTAATGACCCAAATAGTTAGTTAACATTTGTTTTCCTCTCATATTCTCATCCTTTATCTCTCAGTCTTTACAAGACCTGGAGGGTGTCTCTCTCTATACGCTATCTCCCAGCAGCCCTTGCTCTCCTACTCTCACACCTTTGGCCACCCAACACCGCCTGCAGTTACTCCAACAACAGCTGCTACAGCAGCAGCAACAAACACAGATCGCTGTTGCACAGGTAAGACGTTGTTTACACTTTTCTAGCTCTAGGAGGCGCTACAGCTCTATGAAATATGCGGCAGTTGATTCCATATTTTCAGGCTGTTTCACAATCATCTGCTCTCCAACCAGACTACAGATCCATTCACCTCACCTCGCCTCACAGCGGCAATTTTAGAGGCACATTTCCTGCATAACTCTATTTATTTTTCTATGTTGAAATGACTACTGATAGCCTTTGTTAGAAAGCACTCACGTACTCTATAAGCCCAAATCATTCTCCATAACCATGAGGAAGCAAAGATAATAGGAGAGACCGAACAAGAGGCTGATAGAGGCAATCATCTCGCTGCGTTTGCCTGTTTATTTTAGTCATTCTGTCTCCGACTAATGATATTAGTTCTAATTTGGGATACTGTATAGGGTTCAGATGCTGTTATGGTTATAAAGTCCTGTCAGAGAGAGAGAGGAAGCTGATGTGCTCTCAGTTCTGATTCAGCACAGTCATGCTACTGCATAGCAATAGCTTGGATAATTAGACTGATGTACAATCACCCAGAGGAACATTTTGTTATTCTTTCATATCTCAGGAGACTTAGATTTGAGTTTATTTTGGGTGTCAATCGTGTCCATTTGTCTCATTGCTATCTAGGAGAAACAACGGAGATATTAAAGAGATATCTTTTGCTTTCTTTTGAGCTAAATCTCCCAAACAGCTGCATAAGTGAAGACAACAAAAAGCCACTGCAGGAAGCCACTTTAGATTCTTTAAAAATGATCAATTCACTATATTCACTATATTACCTTGAACTATGAGTGGCTTTAATCACTATAATCCTCGACTCATATCCTACCTGTAAGTTATGATATCTTTCAGTATGACCGACATTATTCTTGACTGAGCGTGTCTGTGCTGTAGGTGCAGCTCCTGAAGGATCAGCTGGCCGCAGAGACCGCTGGCCGCATGGAAGCGCAGGCCAGAACTCATCAGCTGCTGCTGCAGAACCGAGACTTACTGCAACATACAGCGCTGCTGGTGAAACACCTCAGCCAACTGGAGGTCAGAGTCAGTGGAGCCACACAGAGTAAGACAGTCTCTCTACACTCAAAAACGGATTATATACTTTAATATTTCGCAAGAAACTGATAATCAACACAGTTCATAGTTTAATATTGTACCACTGTTTATGTTTTGCTTATTGTCAGTGCTTCATGAGATTTTTCATTCTGTCAGTTACACCACTGTTTAAAAGTTTGGGGTCAGCAAACCTTATGTTCAGCTAGGACATATTAAATTAGTGTGACAGTAAATACATTTATAATTTATTTATTTATTGCAGCTGAAAATGTTGCCTTGCCATTACAGGAAAAAAATTGGTCACACTTCAAATTTTTGCTATTTACATACCATTAACTATGATTTTTGCCTCAGTAAACTCCTAATGTGCTGCTTATTAATAGTTAGTAAGGTAAAGTGTTACGTTTAGGTATTGGTATAGGATTAGGGATGTACATGTATATGGTCACGCAGAATATGTGCTTTATAAGTACTAATAAACTGCCAGTGTGCATGCTAATAATCAACTAGTTAATAGTGAAAATTGGTCACTGTACTAAACTGTTACCAATGTATTTTTGTGATCTCTGAAAATACCTTTTTGCTTTTAGTCAGACTTCATATTGCTCTGATTCATCTCTTAGCTAATAACTTTTTATAAGATATTTCTACAAAGAAAATGATTGGGAAGAATACTTCCAGAATCCTATTACAGTCTTAAACAGACACACACACACACACACACACACACATTCTTTTCAACAGGCTGGGATATTATTGAGTTGGTTAGTGTATTCGAATCTATTTCAGAGTTTAGTGCAGGAGCTTATTGGGTTTGATTCATCAGCACTGGGCTCCATGCCGACTTTCACTTTGTGTGTGTGTGTGTGTGTGCGCGCGCATACATATGCTTATGCCTGGCGGGATGATGGTGGTGTACTTGCTGGATGGTATGATTGGTCATTTGGAGAGTTATTGAAATAGTCTGTCATCTTTATGCCCTTGAATGTCTGTCACTGAAGGGCTGCAGTACAGCCAGTCTCTCAAAAGCAGATTTTTTAATTGTAAGCTTAATTTACATAAGTGTTCAAAACATTCTGTAGGTATGACATCTGCATCTTCTAATGTTATAGACTTTTTCTGGGTGGCTGTTAAGAACTTTGTATCAACTTTTTATTTGTGACCTTTAGAGGAAGAATCACCATGGAGTAGTGTGCCCCCTCGTTCGCTCTCTCTCAACCTGAAGAACCTCTACACCCCTCACTCAGACCAGCCCGTCACCTCCACTCCAGCAGGACAGCCAGACAATCCTCCTGTTTCCTCCCACGCTGAGTCCTACCTCAATCTGCTTAACCTGCGTGGTGCTCCCACCATAACAGCCAATGGGAAGCCAGCGAGTGCGAGAAGTGAAGCGGGACTGGATGCAGCAACAAGGGAAGTTGCTAAGTTAGAAACTCGGAATTCAACAGCACTTGATGAAAGGTAATGGGACAAGGCAATAGCACTTACATAGACTTGTTTGTATACAAATAAATTAGTCTGAGTCTGGCAAAGATTTATTTTTATATATATATGTATGTATGTATGTATGTATGTATGTATAATAGCTATATATAAATATATTGTCTGTTGTTTGGGTGTTCAAAAGTTTGTATGAACACTAAAGACTGTAGTAATTTAAATTATCATAATCTTTCAAAATAATAATGTTTTTACCGCATTTTTGATTAAGTAAATGCTGACTTGGTTACCATTAGGGGATTCTTTTAAAAACATTTAAAAAACTGTACAAGTCTCAAACTTTTCAGCTGAAGTATAAAAAAAGAATAATAAGACTGTGACAAAGAAGAAGTACAGAAAGGCAAAGTTAAAGCACATTTGATTTGTGTTAAAAGTTTCCTATTTCTTAGCCAGTCAAGTTGCTCCTTTCTGATCTGTTATTTAAACATTAACATCTGAGCTGCAGCATCTGGATACAATAATCACAGTGTGTCAGTCTGTGGAAGTAGAGCAGCATCAAAACAAACCCAGAAATACAACAGAAAGCTTCAGCCATTATGGGTCTCAGACTCTCCAAAATGTTTAAAACCACTGAGCAGATGTTTATGTTTGTGAAGACTTGACTTTATTACCACATTTGGCTGGTGTTTGGCTTTTCTAAAACTAGTTCACATAATCCCACCTCCTCTCTGACCTCCTTTCCTCTCTCTTCCCTCTCCTCACTCCATACACAGGCAGCAGACTTGTCGGAATGGATATTGGTTGTGAGCAATGTAAACAAATCTAATGAAAGTCTATTAGAAGGCAGAGAGCAATCTTTCCACACTGACTTTTGGTTGGCACGTTTCCTTGAATAGTAATGGAAAATTTTGACCTTTGTTGGGTACTACACATTCATAGCTCTGTGTGTGTGTGTGGTTAGAGCCAGCGGTAAACAGTTGTTGAGCTTAGCAGTTATCTACATCCACACTTCTACACCCATTCCTTCTTCTGCTAGAGATGTTTTCTTGCTTTGGTCAGTTGTTTGTTATAGATTGCTAAAAAAAATTTGTAACAGAAAGAATGAAAGCATGCATGTGTTTTTGTGATTGTATGCAAATATGCTTGCTTCTTGATCTGCGTGTGTGTCTATAAATGTATTCAAGGGTATGTGTGTGTGTGTGTGTGTGTGTGTGGTAGAGTGATTTATTTCACAATTATCATGTCCCTGTGGATAGCTGCAGTCTCTCACACACAGTCAGAAAACAGTAATGTTCACACTTTATTAGAGCAGTTTAGAGCTTGCGGAAAACCTCACACTTACGCATACATACAAAGACAAGTAAAAACACACTTGCGGATTTACACACACTGACAACACACTCACGGGTCCAGGGAAAGTAAAACACATACTCACATAATGAACAGTTTGCTGTGAAAATACATACAAGGTCAGTTCTTTTTGTTGTTGTTGTTGTTTATAGCATGTATTGGTTTTAGTGTGCACTATAGTGTGTTATGGTTAAAAAGAAGAGTTCTGGGTGAGTTCTGTTTTTGTTATAGTATGTTGTTGCCAAAAGTACAAAGCAAGCCTAGCACTGAGCCCAACTGCATTATTTTTATTAAAGCAAAGAAAAGAACAAAATAATATACGTATATAACAGGACCTCTGACTAGACTTGAATTTAAAGTCAATTATTATAACACTTGCCAAGATGAGCTAAGAAAGAAAAACTTTTAAAGAATAATGCTAGATCATTGTCAAATGACCTCACTGTGAGCACATTCACCTGGAATTCATAGTTTATTTTCTGGATAACCTTTTAATTGACTTTTCATAGTATCCCCCAGAATCACAGACATATTATAATTGGACATATGCAGCTATACAATAAATATATATTCCCTTATGGTAGATATTAAAAAATAAGGTGTCTAGGAGTATTTGATTTTTTCTCTGATTTCTAAACTGAAAAAAAAAAATCGTATTCTAGTTATGGCTGCTACAATCATGTTAATGGCGCTTTCAGAATCAGAATATTAGTGCAGTACAGTTAATTGGGGTGAGAGTGATTTTTTTTTTAAATTAGGATTTAATTAATTAATTTGTAATTACATTATAGTATATAATATATTACCATAAAAAAAGTTTACTTTCAATTGTAATAATATTTCATCATTAACATTAAAACATGTTTAAAAAACATTAAAGGGGGGGTGAAATGCTATTTCATGCATACAGAGTTTTTTAGACTGTTAAAGAGTTGGATTCCCATGCTAAACATGGACAAAGTTTCAAAAATTAAGTTGTACGTTTGAAGGAGTATTTCTGTTCCAAAAAAACCTCTTCCGGTTTATCACAAGTCTCGGAAAGTTTTTTTCGAGTATGGCTCTCTGTGACGTTAGATGGAGCGGAATTTCCTTATATGGGTCCTAAGGCACTTCTGCCGGAAGAGCGCGCGCTCCTTTATAGCAGAGCAATGAGAGGCTGAGCACAGCCTGATCAGAGCGAGAGCATCGCGAAAAGTCACAAAAGGAGTGTGTTTTTGGTTGCCAGGGCAAGACAACCCTGCACAGATTACCAAAAGAGAAACAGCATTAAGGGACCAGTTTATGGAGTTTATTTTTACAGAGCATCAACAGAGTTGTGCAAGTGTTTTTGTTTGTTCCCTGCATTTTGGATTGCACATCGTTTATTTCTTAAGGATAATGCAGTCCCAACTAAAAAGGGTCACGATCGTGTGTTGGAACCACATGCGGTGAGTAAAACTGCTTCAAATATCTCTGTGTTGTTAACTTAGCTATCAGCGCATAAGCACATCAAGTAAACAACATGCGATGTTGTCATCAAACTGCACTTTCCACATGTACAGCTTAAAAAAAAAAAAGACGACATAAAGTGGAACTTAGTCATTTTCCGAAACCGCTAAGCAAATATATACAGTTTCAGTACATACCACATAGCATACCGCCTTTGCTGATGCTGCTCTTGTTAAATTTCAGCCTCTGGATCTGTGTCACAGCTTCCACATGCTCTCAACTCAAAAGCCTACTGGCGCTCGTGATTCTTTAGCTCCGCCCACACGTCACGCCTCTAGGCGCTCGTGTTTTCCCGGGAAAAATCGGTACAGACTATCTTTCTCTTATAAATATAATAAAAATAAAGACTTTTTGGAGTTATGAAGGATGCAGTACTACTCTATAGGTACTCAAGATTAACAGGATATTGAGTGAAAATGAGAATTTCACCCCCCCTTTAAAAACAGTACCATGTTATATATGCTGTAGAGAGAGGTGAATTGTATCGTGTTATTTTTATATTTGTACTGTTGTCTGGTATTTAGGAATTTTATTCAGCTTGCTGAACAATATGCAATCTATGTATCAGCTGTTTTTTATGGTTTATCTATTTTATACTTAAAAATTATCCTGCGTCGCAGTCACAAATAATGAAGTAGAGCCACAATTTAGAAACTGTCAAACAGGACTTCAGTGTGTCATGTCATGTGTGTGTCTGCTGGGTCTCAGTGTGTGTCCATCAGTGAGTCCTCAATGTGACTCTGGTTTTACGCACCTGCTTATCATTTGTTCATTTATCTGTCACTCCTGGTGTTAATGTCAGCGTGAACTCCACATGAGATGGAATCTGTTTATCCCTAATATGCCAGTCATAAGAGCCATTTTTTTCGTTATTGCTCTGGAACGTCTTGCATCTTGCTCCCCTGTTCTTTTATCCCTCTCCACGTGCGCTGTTGCTTATTTATTATCTGCCATCCAGAAACTGTCTCCGCTGATGATTTCAGCGCTGTAGGTCACTACACACTAAGACAGCTTTCATGGCCCCTCAGAACTGTGTGATCTTGAGCTTGTTTGTATGTCTGTGTGTGCTCGTGTTGATGTGAGAGGGATGAATGCATGGATGGATTTAATGTCATGGATTAGTCTATCTACTGTTGCATTGATCTTCCATAATCTTCACTTGCTGCTTGATTACTGCTACTTAGACTAATCGCTGTGTGTGTGTGTGTGTGTGTGTGTGTGTGTGTGTGTGTGTGTTTGTGTGTGTGTCTGTGTGAATGAGTTTATGTAAAGTTGAAATATAGTACATGACTTTTGCCAAGATTTGTACCCCAATTATGAGTCTGGGTGCTTCAACACTAATTGCCAAGTCTGAATTTTCATGAAAATTGCATAGTGTATGATTTGCACAGATTCCATTTTTTATTTTATTTTTTACACCGTGATTCCATCCAGTCAGAGCATATCAAAAATGTTTCATATTTTGACATTTTAGAACACTTTTGTATTGTGTCTCCTAGCAATGAGGTGGATGTTTGTGTCTGAGTTTGGAATGATTTGGACGTCTGGTGTGTGATCCTTAATTGTTTAGTGTATGAGCACCATTTTTTCCTCAGTTTCCATTTACACAGTTGGAAAGTGTATGATGCCCATATTTGTTCATGTAGTGGTATATTTCAGCCTTTAGGTCAACTTTAAGGGAAACTTAAATAGCCCACCCAAAGTGGGCTAAATATGAAAGCCTCCCTTAACTGATGTTTGTGGTTTAAAAATGATTCCTAAATAATGCAAATCATGTGGATTTGGCAGGATTATACAATGATAAAGATTGTGGTGTTTCTTTGGAGTCAGATCAGATGATTTTCTAGATGGATTTGTCAGGTATTTAGGTGAAGAGATTTGTGTGGGTTTGAGAATTGAAAGGGAAGAGAGACTTATTTTTGTTTTTCTCTGCTCAGGTGCACGTGTGAGGAGCCTCCCCTTCTGATTATCCACTTCCTCCTGTAACAGCCTTCTTCCTCCTCTCTAATCTTCTAACCCTCTCTGATGCTCTCTCTCCATCTCATGCCCTCACCTGACCTATCTTCCTTTGTCTGATATCGCTGATTTTTGTTTCTGCTCTTCTACACTTTACCAACCTTCTGTGAGTATAATGGTGATGTACTTTATTTAATTACACAGGCATGTTAATGAATGAAGATTACCATGTGTGTGTGTGTGTGTGTTTGCTCAGATGTCCAGAATGATGGATTTAGTCTCTGTGTTTGTGTACTGTGTGGTGTGGGCAGGTTTGACCTACACTGTGTTAAAGCTGAAATCTCCTCTTGAGGCCTCTACATTTACATTCATGCATTTAGCAGATGCTTTTATCCAAAGTGACTTACAGTGCATTCCATTCAGACTATACAATTTTTTTTCTACTTTTTTGTGTGTTCCCCGGGATATATATATATATACATTATTGTGGTAGTATGAAAACCATTGCATCTACAGTATGACACCTCGTTAATGTGTCTGTGTGTGTGTGTGTGTGTGTGTGTGTGTGTGTGTGTGGTACTGTATGTTATGTTCGAGCTTACAGTAACATGTAGTACACTGGCTTACACTCTCATTACAAAAGTGGATTTATGAAGTAAAGTTTATTGTATGTGTTTGTGCTCTTGCTGTCATTTTTATATATTTTATTATGCACATATGTGGAGTTCACACATTCCCCTTCAAGAATAAAAATAGTATCTGTCTACATATACAGACACATTACCATGATCAGGAGCAAGTCTAATGCTCTCCCTCAGGGAGCTTTTAATATTTCATCTGATGAACACAATATATCAGAAGCAGCCCCCATACACAGCTCCTGTGACTCTGCAACGGCTTAACAAGTGCAACACTGAATAATGAAATTTTGTATTATGAGAAGTACATTAAGCTCATTCTTTATTGTTGCAATGGCATTTTACACAAGACTAAAGGTTAAATTTTTAGACTTATTAAATGGATGGTGTGACATTTCATCGCAAGAGCTCCACTGCTATTCAACTATCATTCCAGTATTTGCAAGATTTATAAGGGCTCTTCACATTTCCAAACATATATATATATATATATATATATATATATATATATATATATATATATATATATATATATATATATATATATAAAACAGCACATGTTCAATGAAAGTCATTGCAGTACTAGGGAGGAGAGGTGTATATTAAAGAAAAATATTGAATATGAAATTACTGAGACTTTCCGACACCCATAGGAAGATGAGTTAATATTAGATCCCCTGAGACGAGGAGACGGCAGGAGGCAGAGTGCTCTCTGGAAAGATATGGAGGAGGAGATGTGACAGCGTTTGGTCGGGGGCCAGACTGAATTGCTGATGTGATCATATGCTAATTGGAGGAAAGAGAGAAAATGTAAAGTCCAAGTTCAAAAGTCTGTAGCTTTGTATGTGAAGTTATACTGAATGTGTTGGATTATATGTGTATTTATTAGCGTATCAATGAAGTATTATTCATATAGGATTAGGGATTTGATCAAACACCCAACCCTGTTTGGCTGATTGAAAAGAAAAGTGTATTACTACTCTCTCTAAGAGATCAGACTATAAAATAAATAAATTAAAAAGCTTAGACAATGAAGGCAGCTCTTGATTCATGTCTATAGAACAGAACATCATAGAGACTTAAGGGTGGGCTTTTTAAATTTAAAACAATAACCAATCTCTAACCAGCCACCCAGCAACTGCATTGCAACTCATGAAAAAGCACTTCATCCTTCATCCATCTTAAAAACTACACACCCACAAGCATTGTGGCAACTTTTATGCAGGCAGAAAATACGCATCTATCATAAGTTGCCTACTATGTAGTTTGAATTTAATGTTTTTATTGATATTTTTGCACATCATGAAACTTGCATATGTTTGAATGTGTATGAGTCAGAGAAAGAGTCTTATGTTGTGCTTTCCCCGTCCCATGCTAAGTGACTGCATTGCAGTTATTTTTAGTAGAGCCATCAATACAAAAACCTGCAGCTCTGTCTCCCATTTTCACTCTCCCTCTCTCTTTTTCCTCTCCCACTCTCTTTCTTTACTTAATTCACCCAGCAGGGGAACTGTGGTACAGAGATAAGTGCACACACGCACACACACAAGCACACACAGAATGGAGACTGTCTCAAAGAATTGTGTATGAGCTCTTTTTGATGATTCAGCAACTGTTCACCATACAATCCCATCTTCCTGCTGATTTCCCTACAGTTCTGATACAATGTCCTGACATGGCATGATAAGTGTTTAAAGGCTTTCATCCATGTATCAGCTGGTAATTATCTGTAGTCATGACAAGCACTAGGATATTGTAATCGGGATCTGTTTTTAAAGCACTGTGCTGTATAGTCCCTCCTACTGAAATCTCATTGGTCACAAATCCACATAACCACATACTTATTAAATACTTTATTTGGTTGTGAAATCGCTGATTTTTCATCCCTGTGATTTTATTAACTCTGTGATTAACTTAAAATTTGCATGCCTCCAAAAAGACTTCACAATGAATAGATGTAAGCATAAATGTTTTCCCCACAACTGAAAAGCAGATCTGCTGTATTTCTTTAACATATTGTCTTCTAACTTTTGTTTGTGACATTTATCAAGTTATTAATAAGACAACAATTATTTGAATATATATATGAAGAGTTTGGTGCCAAAACGCAATACATCCATTTTGATTAATTTGAGTAAAAATGTGTTTTCTTTTTCCAAGAAAGTGGCAAGAAAACATCTCGGATATGTATGGTAACCCTCGTTCCTGAAGAAGGGAACAAAGACATCACATCAAATGACCGATGAATTGAGATATCGCTTCGAAAGACTAATCGAATACTAATGTAAACTAAACGAGCCTATGCACATTGGCATACAATTATTGCATCTAGCTGCAGTTATCAAAGCGTGAGCATAAAAAGGCAGCAGGTGCAATGCATACCAGGTTTTCGCTAAGGAGCCAAGCCAGTGACATGGCCGGTCAGTGGTTGTACAGCAGCCGTGGCGACAGGATGTGACGTCTACATTCTCTCCTTCAGGGAACGAGGGTAACCATATGTAACCAAGATATTCCTTCAATCGATCACTTTTGACGTGCCCTGTTGGTGCCACCTGTGCCTCTTTTTGGTGTAGGCTGGGGCTCGCAACAAGTAGTTCCACTCACCATTGTCGAAGCACTACCCACTCAGTGAAATTGGAGAACACTTGGAAAACATACCCGTTCCACCTGGAACAGGCATGCCCCGTCCTGAAGGGGGTCTCGGGAGCAAATGCAGATATGAACATCCATTTAGGTGCATATGGAAAAATGGAGGTGATTGTAACCCTCTTGGAAATGGCAGAAGTCTGACTGATGGCAGAATGGCAGACTTTACACATATGGGATACACTTATGTCTCTCATATGGAACTCAGCCTTCTACCGGTTCTCAAGTATTTAGCAAGTGAAGGCCTGGCGCCAGATGCTCCGCCATGTCTGGCTGCCAAGCGGATGAAGGAGCTCGACAGGGTCTACGATATGGACTCTCTGGAGAAGTTTTAGCAAGCCTCTAAACTTGGTCAATACTAATCTTATATACAGGCACTGCAAAATGTATTTAACAGACCATTTTGTTAATGCTCTAAATTAATTACACCAATAAAATAAAATTTTATCATGAACAAGAACATGAACAACAATATCACATTAGAACACAGAAATTCCAAAAGTGCATTAATCTTTGCCATGTTACATCCATTTGGAATGGTGCCCTGTGATTGGTTGTTACCGTTTACAGTGCATGTAATGGTGCGCTGTGATTGGTTGTGCTAATATATAACATTCTGTAGAAAAGAGAGACTGGTGTTTGTCGCAATTTTGAAAAAAAAAATGGAGAAAACACCTAATAACTCTAAAAAATAAATTTTGCATAAAATAAAAAAATGTACTTTTCAATACCGACCAGATACAATACTGATTTTGGCTGAAACTCAGTTTTTTTTTTACATATATTGGCGTTTATCGCGTTTTAGAACCAAACTCTTCTTTTAATAACAGCCGATTAATCAGTATATTATTTTGGTATTAGATAGGAGTTGTTGCAGTATTTGAATTTTTATATCTACAGTTTTTGTTTAAATTTTAGTGGTTTTGTTATGTACTTTTGTCATTTTCAAATTTCCAGTTTTATTTTATCTTAATTTTTTTATAATCTTTGAACTAAAAATGTAACTTACCAAATCAACATTTTACATTTTTTCAAGTTTTCTTTTTAAGTTTCATCTTATATTTATATTTCAGCTTTATTTTAATTAACAAAAGCTATTTTTAGTAAAGTTAGTTTTAGTAACAATGACTAACTCGCATGACAAACTGAACTAGCAACATGCCCCGATGTTCAGTCAGAAAGCAGACTAAAAATGAATCTTTCATGTAAAAGACTTGATTTGTTTACAAATTGGAAAGCTATCCGGTTGGGAATATACATTAAATGTACTATAATGCTTACATGGTATACCATGTCAGTATTATTCTAAATAATGTTTCCCAGTCAAGTCTACTGACTGACAAAATGTGTCTCCTTTTTGTGTCCACAGGTATAAACAAACCATCCCTAAACTGGACCCTCCACCTCAGCCCCTGAACCGCAAGCGTTCAAACAGGACTCTCTCTCCGGGTGTCGAAGCGGAGTCAAGATCTTCAGCTGTAGTCACACCTATAAATGGAAAAATACTCACAAATGTGAGCAGTAGCTCCTCGTTTCCTGACATCACTCTATGTTCCGTTTCAACTGGTGATTTCTATTCTCACACCAACGGTAACAGTCTGTCATGTTCAGCCAGCGAGGATTCTGGCGTGCGCTCGGATGACAAATCCCTTATATCCCCTCAATCCAGAGACGACCCCTCTGATGACCAGAGCTCTGCGTTCATCTCCACTTCCAGTACCTGCAGCAGCTTACCTGAGGATCATCCAGCTGTGGATGGAGTCACTCCACCGCATTCTACCACACCGCTGGGATATGAGCAAACCATCCCGTTCTCTTCTCCTGTCAATGATACCTGCCTTCATATAAGCCTAAGCGAAGATGAGTTTCTAGAGGAGGGCAACTATAATGTCACCACCCCATGCAGGAGTTAGAATCCTAAGCAAAATATGTGAAATTCAGAATAATAACAACTCCATGGTGTTGAACAAACAGAATGAAGAAAGGTGGCATATTCGACAACTGATCTGTGTAATATTATCCACAAGCTTACACTGATTTTATGCTGCATCTTACTTTTTTGCTCCTTTTACCATTTTTTCCACTCCTTGTTTTGATCAATGACTCTCCAATTTTGTACCTTGCCCTCAAATGATTTTATCTATAAAATTTCCTGAAAGAATATTTAGTATGATACAGAGTAGACTACTATTGGCAGATGGATAGAGTGTATTTTTTAGATTGAAATGAATAGTTATTTTTAGCAATGAATGAAGTGCATTGGCTCCCACTAAGCTAAATAGGAATTGCTTCTGTCTATTTTAGTTTTATTATTATGTGTGCAAATTGATTTATATACTGTTTGAATGTTATTTGGATGTTAAAGAGCAGTTATGTAGCAAAGAAATGCAAAAGTATGTTAGCAGAAGGGACATGACTGGTGAGACATAGAAGAGAAACATAGAAATATGAAGAAATATGAAAAACTTTCTTGCAGGAATTCAAATTGCGCACATTTTGTTTCATACAGTAAACTGTGTGACTGAATAGCTAAGTACGGCAGTTTGAATGGATAGATGACTGCAGACAAATAACAGACTTGATTATGTCTAGACATCTTGAAGGGCTGAACCTCTCTGATTTTAATGCTTCACCAATCAAGGTTAAATGAGAGAAGATCATTATCACCTTTTCTAGGTGGAAAGGCTGCAAAAAAAAAAAAAAAAACAGAGAGGGAAAGTAGAGGTGTTGCTTTAGCAATAAATGCAGTAATTTCCCCATCCTGTGAATGTGTACTCACTACACAGATCTCTCTGCTTTTCTCAGTTAACTTGTGTCACCGTGTTGCCCTTATGATCCCTTCTTCATATAAACCACCAGATTATCTATTTAGGAATTTAAAGCAAGTTCAAGTGTATCAGATCATTCCCATGTGTCTAAGGCTGTTTAAATCTCAATGCTTTTTCTTTATATTGAAAAAGTATCTCATCTAATTCAAACACAAAGACATATTATAAATATATACTGACTACGGATCATGGCCAGCTGCTTTATTATAAATGGACTGGGACACTCAAGATGTCAATGACCAAAAACTGTGAAATAGAAAGTGTGCTAGTTGTAAAAAAAAAAAAAAAAAAAATTAGTTTTCATATTTTCATTATTTCACAATGAGACATGCATTTCACAGAGCCATGGATTTGTGTATCACACAAAAGCATAATGTATCAGGGTGAATAATAATGAAAAGAGGCAAATTAGACGAGGGTTGGACAAGAGGAAGTACCGAAGGGATTCATGTCATTTTGAAAGCAATGTTGTGAGCAGGTGTTTTTAGCTGATATGGGTTAGCATGACACTTTGAGACAAGAAGGGAAGGAGAAAGAAAGAAGATGGAAGTAGAGAAAGAAGATGAAAAATACAAAAAATAAATGGTGTTTTACTTGTGTTGTTCAAATTAAAAAGAAGCAATTATGGCAATAAAAGTGGAATAAAATGCAAAGTGGATTATTTTTGCAACATTCTAAAAATAAGTTCAGTTTTCTTTTCTTTTTTTCTCTCCAAAATATGTACATTTTAAATATTTTCCACAGACCAAAGCTCTATTTAGCAGAGAAATTAAATATTTAATATTACTAAATAATCATATGCAACTCATCTTTCTTCAACAATATGATATTCTGGTCACCTAATCTTCTTACATTCCTGTTTGACACAATGGTTGACCTTTTTCTTATTGTCTCTAGCAATCTGGCCCTAATTTATGAGCTCAACATGGGACAATTCAAGACGTCAAGTGATTTTTGACAGTATTTGAATCCTACCAGCTTTCACCATTTTACTCCTTTAGACAAAACAGCATGATTTTAGGCTGTATCCATGCTGTAGTGCCCAAAGTGAAAATACCAGGGTAAAATTAGTCTCCTGCTGTGGGACTCCCTGCTTTCCACTTCACTTACAACAAGAGAATCCCTTTTCTGCAGGATACTCATTTCACAAGGGACACAGGATATTCCTGTTACTTCATCCTCACTGAGAAAGGAAGAGGGCAGAGGGGGTGGTAATAAAGGATAAATGAAGGACGTGGAGACACTTCAGTCCAGTCGATATTTGAGCTGCAGTTCTGGGCCCTTGACTGCTGCACTAAAGATACAAAAAAAAAAAAAACCTGCACAGCTTTCTTAGGATATTGTAATGTTCAATATAAATTAATTTTACACTTATTCCTAAAATTAATTGATGTCTCTCTATATAGCATATACCTCAGAATATAAGCAAATCAAATTGTTTTAAAAATTGCAAATGAGGTATTACTTTTAGTATTTTTGTCACCTACTGAACATCATTATACCATTTATTTTTTCCACCCACTTTTCATATACCTAAATTTCCTTTCTTCAAACAGATTAGGTTACTGTGACTATATTTGATTATCATTCAACTCGTCCTACCGTCCACTTCATTTTCATTTAAAACAGAATTATTGGATCGTTTGTGTCAGAAAAATCTACTTGTCACACTAATAAATTTAGAGTTGGAATTTAAGGTTATTATGGAATGACCTGCAGAAAATCATAGAATTACTTGATTTTATTGAAAAAAAACTGTTGTCAATCTCTGCCTCAAGCACTATTCAGACAAAAATAGTTTTCTAAACTTTTTTTTTATCACCAGTAATCTGCAATTTCATGTAAAATTACATCACGAATGAGATGTATCAGATCTCTAGGTTTATTACAGAGGTGGGTGCCCTGAACACACGTATGGCAAGCCATTTAATCTATAAACATAACTACATATTTTCATGTTACTAGTACTTATTTAATATATACTAGTTATACATTAGGTAATAGCACTTATTAGACACAGTATATTTTGTAATTATTGGGTCAATATCACTGTAGGGTGCCTTTTGGTGTCCTGTACATAACTCATTTGCCATGATGACTCAACATAAAAATGACTATGAAAGAGTGTGTTATATATATATAGGCTAAGTTTTTATATTCATAACAAAAGCATTACTTGGTTCTTTAGATACATTTTCTTTTTTTGTGTGTGTGTGTAAGAGGATGCATGTTATTTTGCTATATCCCATGCACTTATTAAATTTGAATATTGTCAAATCATAAAATTAAGCATTTTTGTTCCTATTAATATTTTGTTAAATAAGAGATTTCTCAACATAAGTTATTTTGAAGAATGTAGTTAATTAAACAGTTGCTGGTCCCCAGTGATTTTCAATTTTTTTTTTCTTCTGTCAAAGGGGACTGGGAACCTGCAATTGTTTGGTTACTGCACATTCTTTAAAATATCTTCTTTTGTGTTCAGCACAAGATTAAACAAAAATTAATACATTTTTGGAACAACTTGACTAAGTAAATAATGACAGAATTAAAACTTTGGGGTGAACTATCCCTTTAATGACAACATAATGTTTAGTACTGTCCCTTTAAGAGATGCACGCCATGCACCCATTTCTCTCTTAACTTTTTACTTTCACTTTAGACATAATAAACTGTGTTATATGTATACCTTGTGTGTTTTTGTCAGTATTAGCACAATCAGGGGCAGTTTGAGCGCGTTAGAATAGAACAGCACGCGAATAAACGAATAAATGCAACGCCTTAAAGCACACGCAAATAATGCAAATAGGATACTTTTGTGATTGCAAATAAGTGCAGTATCTCTGTCTCGTGAGTGTAACTCCACCACTGAATTGACATTGTTTTGAATGCATTGCTTGATGCTTGTGGGTTATGTTAGTGGCTAAATGTTTCATTATATTTCAAGTGTTGCCTCCTTCGTTCACCTTTGCATTACTGCATTGCATCTGACACTGGTGCCACTTAGCTTTGTAACGAGAACCCACACTTTCGAAGGTTTCACTCTTGCACTCACACACACAGCACACACACACACACATGCACACAAACAGCAAACATGTGCATGGATATCACACGCACATCTAGCAAATGCCTTCCACATCATTCAGTGAAGGGAAATCACAAGTAGCAGCTTTTAATTCGTCTTAAACATTGAAGTTTACTACCCATTCCTAATCACTTCTATATAATCCAGTGTGTTCAATAGCTGGGTGTGGGGGCAATAACATTCAAACAAAAAACTGCATTCAAATATCAGTTTTCTTCAAATGTGCGACTGAAAAGCATGTGCGAATTGTATGAGTTTCTTTAAAAACCCAATGGTTTACTTAAAATATTTTATAGAAAATATAATTTGCCTCTTAATTTTTCAATCAAAACATAATTAACAGTAATATATGTCCACAAATGAAACGCACCATTATAACCTTTGTTTGAGGGCAAGCAGTAGCCAGCAGGCAGGTATTATGCAAATGTATTAAATGGTGACATAGCTTGTATGTCACAGAAATAATGACAGACAAACATTGTAGGATTGAGGATTTTTCGCCTTTATTTGAAAGACTCATCTTTCAGTGCATATCAGTGCAATCATGTTTTGCTTTAAACAATAATGTCAACATATGGTTAATAACACAGGAGATGGAGATGATCAACTGAAGGACGGAGAACACCAGCAGTATTCCAAGGATCCCAAGACCAAACCTCTATAAACACACATTCAACATGCCCATATTTGAAAGCAGTTCCACAAATAACATCCCAGCATATATTGAGTTTATTCTGATTATAAGGGTGTGTCTCAAAAATCCAGATATAAAAGTATACAAATCTTCTGTCATTTATTTGCCCTCGTCATTTTATGATTTTTTTTTTCTTCTAAAGAAATTATTTTAAAGACTGTATTAACACAATTACAATAAATGAAGACATGCTTTCAAGCTTCCAAAACACAAGAAAGCACAAGCTAAGACTGTACATACAACTTGTGTACTATATTTAAAATCTTTTCAAATCACCCAATAGCTTCATGTAAGGAACGACCTGGGGTTTATATTAAGATTTTCAAAGATTAATGACATATACTCTGGGTAAATGATCACAAAGTTTGGGTGAACTTTTATATAAATAAAACCACAATTAAAACAAATAATGTATATTTAGTACCTTATAGTCATAGTAGTCATTTGTAAGACTCCATGTAGTGATTCCTATGCACACACTTATAAGAATAAAGGATATCCCTGCAGTTATGGCACTGATCACATTCATTCCAAGAGAGGCTTTTAACTACAGTGGAAAAAAGCTTTTTATTGATAGGAATTGTGATGGCACACACTTGCATAATATCTTAAACTCTGTAAAGTAATAAAGAGTGAGACATGCTGATCAGTTAGTGGTAAAATAATGAACATCTTGTTGAGCAAAAAAAAGTTGTAATATATTGTGATCAAAATATTCTGTTTGTGTGTGTGTGTGTGTGTTGGTATATATATATATATATATATATATATATATATATATATATATATATATATATATATATATATATATATATATATATATATATATATATATATATATATATATATATATATATATATGGATCCTGTCTTCTGAAGGATCCAAAGCAAGGTCAGTTTCACACCCGATACAAATATTGTACAGAATATTTTACCATCTTTCTACAGGTGCAATGAGAGATTTACTGCTAACAGATTACGATGTATGGACTGGTGCTCAATTGTTGCGGTGGTCTGAATTGCACAACAATTACTTGAGTAATGTAAATAATTACTCTCACTCTCAGATTTCATCTTATTGTGTACATACCACACACAGATTAGGTTTATTCTTTGCCGCAACAGACAGAGAGCCAGCACTGATGTACTGAGAAAGAAACACAGGACATGTTAAAGTTCATTCAGATAATTCACATTAAAAGGGAATTAAAGCTAAACTATTAAATTAAACTTACAATGAGAGATCCCCAGATGGTGATGCCAGAAATACTACTAATTGTGAGGATATTTGCGATCATTACAATGCCAAGTAAGAAGTCCATCACTCCAATCATTATCTGTACAGTCTAGAGAGTAGATACACATTAGGTCAGCTGTTTTATTCATGATGGCATAACATTTATGGTTGGAGACACAAAAATTGAAGCGATGTTACTATGTGTCTGGAGACTTATATCATTTTTAATGATCTAAAATAAATTCAATACTAAGAATATTACCAAAGCTATACATATCACTACAATTCATTAAATGTGTTACCCCCAGTGTCTTTTGTTGTGCTTTGAAAAATCTTTGAAGAGCTGTATTAAGATCTACACCACTGGCCTGCTGTCTACCAACAAAAACAACACCGTCTCTTGTCCGCTGTGGATTTATGTGAATGACAACTGTCTCTTGGTCACTTGAGATGACCCCACTAGTTTCCATTCTAAGATATGTTTTGGATTTTACCTGTAATTACACATTAAATGTTATTTAATAAAAACAGCTAATAAAATGATTTAATGTGTATTAATAAAGAATTTCTGTTATTCATGTCCATATTGATTTATATTTAAATCAGTTATAAATGTTGTCACTCGTTACTCGTATGACAATCTTTTGATGAATTTAAACGTATACTTATTTTGACAAGAATGCATTTACTGTCTTCTGAAGGATCCAAATGTAAAATTTATATTGTTCACAAATAGTTTGCATGATTGTATGTTTCAATTGATTTTGACAATTTGGTTAATTAATTTGTTAGCTTGTTTGTTTGTTTATAACCCTTAAATACCAAAGCATAAAAATTAATCACTGGTATGATCAAAGTCAAACAATGTTTTTTTTTTTTTTTTTTTTTTGGTCAATTGGTCATTGGTCAAACTGTGTATATAAATATAGACCTTATAATTCAAATCATCATAGATGTTAACATAAAATACTTTACCTGAAATGAAATGAGTTGTGTTGATGTGGTTGTCTGATCGCTCTTCTGGTGTATCTTTGTGTGGGTGGACTGTGATGAACCACTGAGGAGGAGCTTGTGTCTAATGTGTTTGCTTTACAATTTTAAGGATTTTGTTGATGCTTTACATAGAGATTTAAAAAACTAAAAAAGCACCATAAACTAGAGATATTGATTAAGGATGAAAATATCTGTGATGGCAGTTTTTTTGACTTTGTGAAATAAAGTGATATAAAACCAAAGAGATTGTTTCAAAGTAGCTTCATATTAAACAGGAAAATAACATAATAAATAAGTCAAATCTAAATTCTGCTGTAAAGCAGCTCTATAAAAACAATTGTGTCATTATTCAGCTCAAGTTTAGTGTTGACAGTCAGTCCAGTACCAGTTCATCAAATAAAATATTTAAATCAAATGAAACATTCAATTTAATTTCAATTAATCAATAATCAGCTGAACATAAGACAGTAGTTCAAATCTAAAATACATCGCCATGCAAAATATGAAATTAATGAGAGGCACAGGAGCACATATATATATTTGTTTCAAACTGGTTCCAGGCAGTTGTGGTTGTGGCTTTGGTCTTGTTGTTTGATATTTCCTTTCCATTTTTTCTAGTTGTACCTTTGCTGTAGTCAACCATGTGGAGAAATTGCCGAAATGAACAGACTAGCATTATAGCCTACAGTACTTTTGCACTCCAGATTTTTAGGTTGCTATGAGCGTATTACATGTAGATATGTCGATAACTACAACATATAGAAATAGCATCATCTGACAAGCTATATTTGTCACAACACCACAATCAAAAACATTTCATTTGTTTAGTGAAACATTCGTCACTATAGAGGCAGGTGGCTTTGAAGATACCGAGACAGATGCAGAGACCACAGATGCTAACCATTGACATGTTTTCTTGTCACGTACAGGAAAGGTTTCTTGAACCCTGGTTTTAACTGAAAGTTACATTTACTTTTTGACTCCAGACATTCCAGATATGCTGGGTCCCCTATTGCATGTTAAAAATGTACTGATCCCTAAGTTAAGTGTAATGGGATTGATTACCCTTTATATAATTGCTACTGTAGTTTGTCAGACTATTTCTTAAGAAACATATAACCGTTTGTATAACCGGCCCCAAGATCTACTTATTTAGAAGTATTGACATTCCAAATAATTTTATAATATGTACAAATACTCTTTTTTTATTCTGTTCAGTTCCTGTAACACAACATACATACAAAAAAAAAAAAAAAACACTCTCAATTTTCTAATGAACCTGATACCACTGTGGTAAAAGTGTTTACAATGGAAAGTATTGTGGTTGACTTTAATCTGCTTAAATGCATCAGTGGAATACAGTGTTCAGTTAAGTGCCCCTTCTTTCTTTCTTTCTTTCTTTCTTTTATACTGGTCAGAAAAAGGTGATTGAATTTTTATTTTAGTTTTCTTGAATATTGGAGAGAAAAAAAAATTTTTTTTATTAAAATAGGTGATGTACTTGTGTGTTTGGGGCAAGCTGACAGGTCCCTGACACTCTTGTAGGGTTGTGATTGTTTTCATTGGCTATGTGTTCTTGTATTTCACACACAAAAAACAACCTACAGTATAATGATGTTTTATGTGTTACAGTCTAATAACAATTAGACCACCACAGCATACTGAGTCCATTAGTTTTTTTGTTTTTTGTTTTCTCACAGAAGAAAATAAGGGGGAAAAAATCCCAAAATCATATATAATTTGAATTCATCATTGAGCTCCACCACCTCGGGGTGAAGCCTCCATTCCCCTGGCCTCAGCACCTGCCTCGACAGGGTGTCTGCTCCAATATTCTGAGTCCCTGGTATATACATTGCCCTCAGAGAGCATAATTTCCCCAGGGACCACAAGAGGATCTGGTGCGCTAATTTGCAGAGTGGGTGCGATCGCAGACCCCCCTGACGGTTGATGTAAGAGACCACCGATTTATTGTCTGTGCGGACTAGCACATGATGATCCCTCAGGTCTGCCAGGAAATGCCTCAAAGCTTTGAAGACAGCCATCATCTCCAGGCAGTTGATGTGCCAGGAGTGATGATGGCTCTCCCACAGACCCTGAGCTGAGCGACCTTCCATTACCGCTCCGCAGCCAGTATGGGAAGCATCTGTTGTGATGGTAACCCGATGACAAAGAGCTCCCAATCCCGGACCCTGGGACAGGAACCAGTGTTCTCTCCATATGACCAAGGCGCAGAGACTCCGTCGCGTGATCTTGATCGTACATAGTGGGTTTCCCCTTGGGGAGAACCCTCTGGTCCTGAGCCACCACTGTAAAGGTCTCATGCCCAGCAGGCCAAAGGGGATCACATTGGATGCTGCTGCCATGAGACCCAACAATCTCTCGAACTGTTTCACAGTGCGTGACTGGCCTAGCTTTAGCTCTGATGTGGCTGTGAGGATGTTGGCTATACGAGCGGGCGAAAGAGCGGCTCGCATCGTGACCGAATCCCATACCACCCCAAGAAAAGTGGTCCTTTGTAATGGAGATAGCACACTCTTCTTGGTATTGAGCCTCAAACCGAACTTCTGCATATGAGCGAGGACGACATCTCGATGCCGAACCACCAACTGTTCTGATTCGGCTAAAATCAACCAGTCGTCCAAGTAATTCAGAATACGTATGCCCTGCAGCCTGAGCGGGGCCAGAGCTGCATCTACACACTTCGTGAATGTGCGGGGTGAGAGAGCTAGACCGAAGGGAAGTACCTGATACTGGTATTCTTTGCCCCCGAAAGAAAACCTTAGGAACTTCCTGTGCTGAGGGAGGATGGAGATATGGAAGTACGCACCTTTTAGGTCTTTCGTGTGCTGACTTCTCATTCTCACAATATCACACTATACTCCGCAAAGCAGAATTTGAATATTTCTATGCTTAGTGTCACCAATTGCTTTTGCAGTGGGGGGCACTGGACCATCACTGATTTCATTAATTATGCACAAACAAATATTAAGAAGCAACTTTTTAGAGGTAACTTTGCTATATCTGATTAAATACCTAATTAAATAGTGTTTTATTAAATTTTAAAACTGAGTCAAAAGTCAGATAATTAGTGTATGGTTTTGCAGATTTGTTGTGTTGTGTTTGAGTGTCAGGTTTCAGAAATTGTGTGACAAGTAAAGATTCTGTGTGTAACAGTTGAAAAAAAAAACTGTAATTATAACAACAGCTACAGGCCACATATGGGCATGGCACTCCCCTAACTGATAATATGTCTACTTTGATGTAAATCTCTTTCACTAACTCAGACAATGACATGGAGCCGACATGAGCACCAATAAGGTTGAAGACGGTTTATCATTGAACATTTGCATCTGCCTGACATTTCCTTTTCAATCTGCTAGCTGTACCTGTGCTGTTTTGGAAAATGAGAAATATTTATCTATGTAGCGACATTGATAAAAACTTCCTTTCTTGTTTTCAGTATTGCCTAAACTGTTATGCCTATCAGAACAAGCCTAAGACATAAGCATGAACATGCTACACCATATCAAAGCCATTTAGCTGATTTAGATAATTCATGAACTGGACACAAACACTTACTAATGGAGTAAGTAAATAAGTAAGTGTGTGTGCGTGTGTGTGTGTGTGTGTGTGTGTGTGTGTGTGTGTGTGTGTGTGTGTGTTTAAAAAATGCTATTCATGTACATGATGTTACTGATGAAATGAGATCATATGATACAGTATGTAGAATATCACTTAGTGTTTAATACTTTATTTGTTTCTTAGTATCCACACAAGCCTTCTCTCGTTCTCTACACATCAATCTAAAGAAGCCTGGCCTCTTGATAAGCTCTGTTGACCTGCAGACTCTCATTCATGTTTTTCCACATTTGATTAGACAGATCTATGTACAATGTAAATAAAAGTAATTTCTTGCTAGGACATTATCCGTTATTCAAAGTCAGGGCACATCTTTTTTTATTTTGATGGAGCATGTATGATTTAGTTGTAGTTGGTTGACTCCTCATGGGTTCGGTTCAGGATTAGTTCCTGTCCTTAGTCATAAGATCTTAAATACATAAATTATTCATTTAAAATATTCATATTTTACATCATTTATAAAACGGGGCATTATTAGTTTTTTCACTAAAGTATATACGTTTTTTTGACCAATCCATGATTCTCAACATAGGTTTTTAATTTTATTTGCTCATTTGGCTGGTAAGCATGGGCAGTTAGTCAATTCTGGTATAAATATTGTAAAAAAATATATATAAACCATCATTAAACTGGTTATCAACACAGAATATCATTGTATTTCACAGTTTATATACTATACCTTAACAGAAAAAACATACTGCATTGTGTTTGTTTCTCTGTGTGCATACATGTTTTGCTATACTAGTGAGCCAGTTGTATTAAATAAATTTGCATACATAATTGTAGTTGTAACCTGACTCAAAAGATTCATACATCAATATAATGTTGGTTGCACTTTACTTTACTTTACTTATAGTGTTCTTATATATATTCAATACTGTTCCGCATCACATTGTCCAATCAATTAAATTTAAGCTTGTTTAAGAAGCACACAATGCAATGCGATGTCACTGACTGACAGATATAAGTAGAAATTAACAGATTTTGAGCCAATCTTTACTCTTTTGTACACACAAAATTGACCACATATTATTATTTTGATCACTGCTGAAAGAGGGGCATTTTTAGTTAATTTTGGACAAAGGGAAGGAGGCTTGAGCCCTCGTGCCTCGTTAGGGTTATGTTTATGTTTATGGTACGTTCAGGGCTAGTACTCGATACTCAGTTATTGTAATTACTATAACCAAGTACATAGTATTTCACATAAGCAACAGGACTGTAAAATAAAGTGCTACCATAACTTCAACATAAAGTTCCTATAGTAAGAAGAGTTTGGTTCCAAAACGCAATAAACACAACAGGGCCGGTCTTTGAGCAGTGTAAAATGAACAGTTTAGGTCAGTGACTCTCAAACACATACCTGGTTCAATATTGTATATTTAAATATATATGGGTTGTTGAGATAAAACTGACTAAATCATTTACCAAATCAGTGCCACATTGACAATTGTGAGTTCAAGTTTGCTGGTGGCTTTGCAAGCAAATGCTGAGCTAAAGATGGAGATGATGAACTGCAGAATGCCAGCAATATTCCAAGGATTCCCTTGGAAAAAATGTAATAAAAAATCAATATGCCCATATATAATGTTTTTACACATTTTGTTTTTGTAAATATATACAAATCTGCAAAACACTCAAAAAACGTTAGGAGAGAGATATGTTTAACACTGTGTCTAATCAATTTTCCTTTTAGTTACAATGTTTAATTGTTTTGAACTTGAGGATACCAGTTCTGTAGCAGTCTGTGATCGTCATCATCTGATTCTCCTTTTCATGGGGCCAGTCTAGCACATTCACTAAAACCATGCAGTTGTAGTATTTGCAGAATGAGCCCTGCCATTGTCTTGATCTAATAACCGTGGACTTCCCATGAAACATCTCATCTTGATAGCAGTATATGCCTCTGTACAATGCTCCTGAATGTCTGGATGGGGCCTTTGGTCTTTGGGACTGAGAACTCAACATCCATTTTTCCCCAAAACAAGTTGAAATGTGGACTCATGTGACCACTGCACACATTTCCATTGTCTTTTTAACTATCTGAGATGACCTCTGGCCCAGAGAAACCTGCAATATTTGAAACCTGGATTACGTGAGATTTGGGAATTAAACTGAATAAAGAGAGAGAGCACCGCTCCAATGCTTGGGGGTCAGGACGGACTAAGCGGTGTTGTGATAAAGGCCTGCTTCAGCTTCTCAAAGGCCTCAGTGGCAGCAGAAGACCAGGACTGAGACTTGGGCTTTCCAGGGAACAGGGAGGTTAGTGGACTGAAGATGAAACAGCGATCAAAGTTAGCAAATCTTAGGAAGAACTGGAGTTCTTTCACAGTGGTGGGAGTTGGCCAGTTGTGGATGGGATCCACCTTCCTCTTGTACATGAAGATGCCATGTTGACTGATGTTGAAGATGAGAAACAGGATTTTGGACTGATGTAACTGATAATTCTCTGCATTGAGGTCTAGGTAGAACTCAGTTTTTATTGAGGACCTGGAGAACCCTAACTCTTATAAAAATAAATAGTTATGTCTGATAACACTGTTCTCAGTAACTAGGGAATACGCAGCCCAGATTTTTGTATATAGAGCCCGGAGCATTGGGAAGCAATTTATTCTGCGGCACCCGGGAGCAGTTGGGGGTTCAGTGCCTTTCTCAAGGGCACCTCAGTCGTGGTATTGAGAGTGGAGAGAGCACTGTACATTCACTCACTGTACATTCACTCCCCCCACCTATAATTCCTGCCGGCCTGAGACTTGAACTCGCAACCTTAGGATTACAAGTTCTAATCTCTAACCAGTAGGCCCAGATGAATTGAAAACAAAATCTAAATTGTGAATATTGTTTAGTAACTTAACATGAAATCCCTTCAAAATACCAAAGAATAAAGAAGAAAAACGCTAAATGGTTTCTAGTCTGTTTTGACCACAAATAACATGACTGTGACTCCCAAATGAATAATAGATTAGAATAGAATAATTATGATGATGATGATGAGGATAAAAAAAAAACTGGCTTGAGTTTTCAGAAGCAACAATATGAGTCATTAGTTCCTTGCAACTTTTGGACATTAGGATCTCTTCTTTGTGACTATGGAAATCCCTGGAAAGTAATAGACACAATATGTTAGTAAACAAGAGATTCAGACTCATTTTCAGTTTTAAAATTGTTATTATTTACAACATTTGATGGGGGGGGGGTGCGGGTAATGGGTGCTTGACTGATTGCACAGACACTATTTGATGAGAGGTAAACTGGATGATGACATCACAGAATCATCAATGAATTGACTTTAACTGAAAGAAAAAAATGACTTTTCTATTGTCCTCTTGCATGTATTGACAAACTATTTTCCTGTTTGACACTGCAAAGCTGCTTTGACACAATCTGTATTGTACAACGTGTTATATAAATAAAGGAGACTGGACTTGACTAATAAGCTGCACACACCATAACTGTTTTTATAGGCTATATGTGAAGATTAACTAGGAAAAGCCCATTGTCACACTCTTCACCAGTCTAGTTGAATAAAAAAGGCTGTAGTTTACAATAAAGTATGCTGTTGTTTTTAATTAGAAGTAAATAAGTTATATGTAGCATAACTTCATTTCAACAATACAAGTTTAAAGATAGTTCCCTGTAAATTGAACTAAACTATTGAAGACTATTATTTTACAGTAGTCGACTTATTATATTATTATTAGCCTACTATAATATGTAGCAGAATACAGTTTACATTGGACCATATTATGGTCACTTTATAATTCCTCTTCATAGAGCTAGCATTGCATTGTAGTTGTGTGGCTTGTTAAATGTAAATTAAAATATATGCATGGATCAATCTTACTGCATTTAATTATTTAGTTATTCTCCATTCAAATTAATCACCATTACACCACTAAAAATAATTTACCTGGTTAAGTGCCACATTGACCACTGTAGAGTCAGTGTTGCAGGTGGCTTTGCAGGCAAATCCTGAGATTAAAATGGAGATGATAAACTGAAGGATGGAGAACACCAGCAATATTCCAGTGATCCACATATTAAAGTTCTAAAAAACATAAATAAAAAAGGGGATTCAACATACACATATGAAAACAGTTTAACAAATAATATCTCTGCAAATATTCTGAGTGAATTTCTTAATATTATTAGATTTTAAGGAGGCATCATATGGCTTCAAACTCTTGGAACTTATCTAGTGCACAAGACAGACTATTATTTATTTTAATTGTTTTATTCTTTATCTGTGCTTTATCTTTATTAGTATCTATATCTGTATTAGTAAAATTAGTAAATAATGACACAGGCCCACCCACTCTGATGAAAGGCCCCCCAACTTCAGTTTATTATACACATAATATTTGTTAGCCTAAATAATTATTGTTTAACCTATTTTAACACAATTAGAGAACTATTATAAAATCTCAAACAACTAAAATAAGTAAAATGTGTTTTTGCATAATTATTGATGAGTTTGATTGACATATTAGCCAATAGTTATCCAGACTGTTTCGGGCATGTCGTGCATGTAAATTCACATATCCATGAACATCCCCCCTCTTTGGACTGAGAAAGACGGGCGGACATAAGTTTAGCATGTATTATAGTCTTAATCATACAACTGCCTGCTGTTGCTTCTGCTTGCTTTTAGATGGAAAAGTTGCCCATAACCTCTGTTTTATAATGTACCCAATCACAGACATGTTTGTTGATATTTAAAACGCAATGCCAAATCAGAGATGTTAGTTTGGAATCCACTGCTCCAGTCACCGCTTTTTGTCCAGTGTTGAGTTATATCATGCTCGTAACTTTTTTCTAACAAAGACTTGAAAGTTTGTTTTAGTTTTTTTTTTTTTTTTTTTTTTTTTTGTAACTTTGTTAGATCGTGATGAATGAGTGAATGAGTTTCTGATCAATTGTGTGTGTGTGTGTCAAGTCAAGTCAAGTCACGTTTATTTATATAGCGCTTTAAACAAAATACATTGCGTCAAAGCACTGAACAACATTCATTAGGAAAACAGTGTCTCAATAATGCAAAATGATAGTTAAAGGCAGTTCATCATTGAATTCAGGTATGTCATCTCTGTTCAGTTAGTGTCTGTGCATTTATTTGCAATCAAGTCAACGATATCGCTGTAGATGAAGTGACCCCAACTAAGCAAGCCAGATGCGACAGCGGCAAGGAACCGAAACTCATCGGTGACAGAATGAAGAAAAAACCTTGGGAGAAACCAGGCTCAGTTGGGGGGCCAGTTCTCCTCTGACCAGACGAAACCAGTAGTTCAATTCCAGAATCATCTGTTTCCTGTGGTCTTGTCCTGGTGGTCCTCTGAGACAAGGTCTTGACAGGGGATCTGTATCTGGGGCTCTAGTTGTCCTGGTCTCCGCTGTCTTTCAGGGATGTAGAGGTCCTTTCTAGGTGCTGATTCACCATCTGGTCTGGATACGTACTGGATGTGGGTGTGCAAAAGGCTCTGTCGTCTCTAAGTCCCGGATGATTCTGACCAATCAGAGAGTTCAGCGCAGCTGCAATGGCATCACGTGAGGTAGAGCTGAATCACAGGTTAGAGATGCATCGCACGTGAGCGCACATGGAGAGTTTGGCAGCTGTATTCTAGTTCAGAGATACTTTAAGATATTGACTTCGAATTATACTGGGTTACAGTGTGCGTACATGTGAAAAACCACAAATGTGTGTACCCACAAAGTCTTCAGTAAATCAAACATCAACCAACTACATTGTGTACTTCTCTTCAATTAAGAAATCATCTCACTCAGCCCTGACAGAGTGTTTCACACCCCCATAATTAATACACCAACGAACCCCTACATTTCAATTTACTTTATTAACAAATAACTGTTACACTTTACAGTAAGGTTCAATTAGTTAATGTTAGTTAATGTATGTAAGTGTATGTAAGTGTAATGTAAGTGTATTACTTATTGCAATGCACTACCTAAATAATGTATTTCAAGCGTTTACATGAAAAATGAACCCCAAACCCCTGATTCGGACCCCCTCCCCAGTCATGTGTCCTGGTCCTGGACCTTGAATAAAGATTAGGCTAGCTTACTCCTCATTGAAAATGTTTTTAAAAAGGTTTTTTTATTCAAAGAATTATAGGCCACGGCCGCCAACTGTATAAACCCTGGCCACCCCTGTGGCCACCCCAGGATGATTTGCAGTGGGTATTTAAATGCAGAATGTAAATTCACAAGAAAAGTGAAAGAAGTGAAAAAAAAAAATACAAATGCAGCACGTGCTGCAGCAACCAAAAAGACTGCAGATTGGTGCCACCAGAATAGCTTCCCTACACCCTCGCCTTGCCTCATCCAAGCAAAACAGAATGAAAAAGCTTTATTACACGCACCAACTTTCAAAAAAGAAACTTTCTTCTCTCTTAATTTGTTTATTTAAAACAAAAATAATAATCCCACTAGCCTATGTTCGGGCCACAAAAGAAATATTAAGTGAGCAAATTAAAACATTTAGCAATATAGGCTACTATTCAGCATACGAAGTTGATTTGTCTCTCGTAATTTCTCAGAGATTATTTGCCGTTAATGCTGCATCAGAAAACGAATGCACCATCAGTTTTTACTTTCATTAGTGAATCGACTGAGGTTCACCACATAGGCCTAACTCTTGTTCAAAGTTTGCACATTGGTTGTGTGATATCCTGGCTCACCTTCCTAGTTTAAAACAAATATTTAAAATATTGTGACGTATAACCAGCACCTCCATCCCACCCACCTACCCTTAAGTTTGTGGTTGGGGGGCGCAGATTTGCGTTAAGCAATGTTAGTTAGTGCCCGCTCACTTTTGCCCAGGCATGCCCAAAAATAAAAATTCTGGCTATACACCACTGTAGTATAGTGTTGCAAATTGTAAATTTAGTAGACCTACCGGAATACGTCTTCTGTAGGGCGGTGAAATGAGTATCTCTATGCTCATCAGAATAATGGCAATCACTGCAGTTATGGAACTGATCACATTCATTCCAAGAGAGGCTTTCACCTACAGGAAGAAAGGTTGATTATTAAAATGTGACATATAGTTATAATGATGTTGTACACATGTAAAATGGCTTGAAAAGTTTTTAATTACGCAAACTGAAAATGAGCCTGATGAGATGAAAATTAGATAATCTTTTAGTCCACATCCTGTTAGTGGTAAAAATTGTATCGTGTCTCAGACTACTGTGGTAAAAGTGTGTTCATCATGGAAAGTTTTGTGGTTGCATGCTATTTTGTTTACACAAAATTACTAGGGTGGCTAAAATCTCCCTTAAGATTTTAGTTTGTTTGCCAGTTTTTTTTTTATTGCTCATCCCAAAATATACAGTATGTTGATCAAAAAAATATTTTATTTTTTTCTTGAATACTTTTTCTTGACAACTGAGCTAAGCATTAAACCTACAAATCTTGTTAATTTTAAAAATCACTTTTACACACAAATAATAACAATCAAAAGTAAATATTTATTAAAAACAAGAGAAAAGACAAAAAAACATGCATGTAAAAAGAAATGCAGAAAAGCATGGCATTAACAGCTACAGAGTTCATAAATAAAGCACTGAACATTTGTTGAATATAACTTTTAAGATCAAATTGGCCTTTGTTACATTTTTTATATTTTATAAAAATTTATGAAAACACAATTACACAATAAATGTACAATTAGTTAAGTTCTTAACCAACTATTCTAGCATGAAGTACACAAATAAACCACAACATTAAAATTGATATTATAACATTTAACAAACGTTTCTGTGAAAGAATGTGAGCATGTGTATGAATGAAAGCGTGCCAACTCCATTTCTACTTAACAACACAGAACAAGCATTTAACATTGTTTTTACAAATTATACAATTACAGTTTTTTTCATAGTCCATGAAAACAGATCATGCATCACTGTCAACTTTCATGATCTCTTTAGCAAAATTGATGTAATCATGAAGAAGCCCCATCAGCACATGTGACATCTTCTACATCATCCAGGACAGCGTCCTCCTTTTAAAACCACTGCTGCATCAGTTTAGGGGAAAGAAGATTCTCCTCTCTGACCAGCATTCATCCCAGTCACGGCCTGCTCTTCATCAGTGGCCTAAAAAGAGAAACACATTTGAACAAAGAAAACATTTAAAGAGCCAGTAAGATGAAAATTTTAAGCTTCCTATCACTGTTTATAAGTCCTGTACATTAGGTTTAAATCCATCCAAGGTTAAAAAACATTGTCATTTTGTCAAAATATAATTTTAAAATTACCTCAATTCTCACAGATCCCCAAAAGGTTCGCGCGAAGCTGTTCAAAAGATTCAGTTTCCTAAAACCCCACCTTTCGGTTGCATACTGTGTTCTGATTGGTCAACTAACATAGTCAGGTTAGATTGGTTGTTTCGCACACACCTCCACGGTAAACTATGCGTTAGCATCTGTTTGGGGTGAATTATGTCTTATTCCTTTCATCACGAAGCAAATAGTAAAATAAAAAAAACTTGAACAGTATCACTGCTTTTTCTTCTGTGTGGGTGTATTCAAACCGCACGCTTCAGTTTGAATCTGAATAGCGTGTTCAACGGGGGGGGGGGGGGGGTCGCATTAGATATAAGGAAGGGAGACATGAAAGACAGACATTGCGTTGTTTTCATATGGATTACTTTATCACAGAATATCTGTTTTCGGCAGCTCTTGTAGACATGTCAAGCTTTCTATAGATATCTCTCTCATGTCTCTTCGTTGAGTATTCACGGAGTTACACTTCATTTTAATGACGTGTTTGTACATGACGATCAGCACAAACAAAGGCTGCAGACAGCAAAACATACTGATAAGACGCTCGGGAGAAAACAGACACATAACTTCATAATCATACTTCGCGTTGTGATTCGGAGATGCTCGTCTGGTCTTGTTACGGCCCATTACCATTTCAAGGCTCGTGAATTCTAAGGACACAGGCCGAACATATAACAAAGAAGAATCACAACCCCTGATGTGAATTCCAAGACGTCTCTATTTAATTAAAGTTCAAAATCAAACATTCACGAATAATATTTATAATAAAGAAAACAATCCAATGGATGATAAAGAGAACAAACAGTTAACGGGTAGGAAAACTAAGAAAACAGTTCCCTAACTACACCTGCTCTCAGAGTAAAGTTCTTACCTGGCTACCGAAAAATAAAAACAGGTGAGTCTTCCGGACATCTGCTTCCCTCGCTCAGTTCTTACTAAATAAGCAACCGTGAACTAATAAATAAATACATACACCACCCGCAACTGAACAATAAGAAATATACTAAATATCAAAACACAACTTTATACGTTAAACCTAAGCTTAACATAAAACAAACAAAAACCGCCTCCAAGAGGCGATAAGAGACGCTGATGAATGGGAAGCGGAGAGAAAGAGAGCACCGCCATTGCCGTCTCGGAGCCTTTTATCCGGTATCCCCGATGACGTCATAATTCTCACATAAGAAATCCTCCCACAACGCCACCTACGGACTCAGAAATAATTAATTACACAGATACACATAACACCCTCACCCTTAAGTGAATAAATTGTAAAAGTAATCTTTCTTACCCGGTTCTTTTTTTAATCCTCTCTTTTTAACAAAAAGGGAGGAAAAACAATTTATTCCTATTAGACACGTGATAAAGCGTCAGCGATAACATTATCTTTACCACGAATGTGTCGAATCTCTAGGTCAAACGTCTGTAAAAACAAACTCCAACGCATCAAACGTTGGTTGTTGTTTTTCATTCGGGCCAGAAAGACTAATGGGTTATGATCGGTGTAAATAATCAACGGATACGAAACAGAACCCACATAGACATCGAAATGTTGGAGAGCAAGGACAAGAGCTAACGCCTCCTTCTCAATGGTGGAGTAACGTTGCTGATGTTTATTAAATTTCCGTGAAAAATAGCAAACGGGATGCTCAACACCAGTCTGATCTCGTTGGAGAAGTACAGCTCCAGCACCTGTGTCACTTGCATCGACAGCAAGCAAGAACGGAGAGGAAAAGTCAGGAGCAAAGAGAATAGGAGAATTAATCAGAAGCGCTTTAATCTTTTGAAAACTTGTTTGACACGGTTCTGTCCATTTAAATGGCACTTTTGGACTGAGGAGATCAGTTAAGGGAGAGGCGACAACGGAAAAATTTACACAAAAATTCCTGTAATACCCAACCATGCCCAAAAATCGACGCAACTCACGCCGCGTAGTGGGCACAGGAAAATGGGTAATAGCCTCCACCTTAGACTCGACAGGCCGAACTTGACCGCCCCCCACAATCTTTCCCAGGTAAGTCACCGTAGCTCGTCCGAACTCGCATTTCGCTAAATTGATTGTAAGATTCGCGTCAGACAGACGACTGAAAAGAACATGAAGCTGTTCTACATGTTCTGACCAGGATGCACTATAAATAACCAAGTCATCCAGATATGCTTCAATGTTGTGCATGCCGTCAATAACACGATTTACCAACCTTTGGAAAGTCGCCGGTGCGTTTCGTAGACCAAAAGCCATTACAGTGTAATGCAGGAAGTGATCCGGTGTTACAAACGCAGAGATTTCTTTTGCGCGATCCGACAGAGGCACCTGCCAGTAACCTTTCAAAAGATCGATTTTGGTGACGAAAGCAGCATTTCCAACACGAACCACACAATCCTCCATACGAGGCAGTGGGTAGCTATCTGGTTTAGCTACGGAATTAACACGTCGAAAGTCGGTACAAAAACGAAACAAGCCGTCTGACTTTTTAACCAGCAAACAGGGTGAACTCCAAGGGCTAAAACTTGGCTCAGCGATGTTATTTTCGAGCATGAAAGTAACTTCTTTTTTCAACTGAGCTCGCTTCTCAGGATTCACCCTATATGCATGCTGTTTTATAGGCCTTGAATCGCCAACATCAATATCATGCTCTACCAGCGAAGTACGTGAAGGAACGTCGGAGAACAGATTACCATATGTCTGAATTACACTAATCACGTCAGAGCGTTCGATAACAGTCAAATGAGAAAGAAAGGAGTCAAGCTTTTGAATTATCTCAGAATTTCTCAACCTTCCCGCCACCAACTCTGTAGAAGGAAAATCAACATCATCCTCCAGTGTGGTTAGGACGGCGGCACTATCAGAGGTATGCGAGAACAATAGACAAGGCAAAGGTTCAGCACTGGACAGCACCCCATCAGCAGGTAGATCAGCACTGGACAGCGCCTGCTCTTTGACCACCGGAGAATCTGTAGGTGAGACTATTAACACAGCTGACTTCGCTCTAGACAGATCTGGCTGTCTCTCAAAGTACGGTTTAAGCATGTTAATATGACACAGACGAGTTTTTTTCTTTCTATCTGAGGTCATTATCACATAATCAAGCTCACTCACCTTCTCCTTCACCTGGTAAGGACCATGATAACGAGCCTGCAGTGCAGATCCAGGTACTGGCAACAGCACTAGCACTTTATCACCAGGTGAAAAACTACGAAGTTTAGCACCACGATCGAAACGTGTTTTCATTCGGTGTTGTGACATCTTCAAATTTTCTTTGGCTAACTCACATGCACGGTGCAGTTTCAAACGAAACTCTGAAACATAATCAAGAACATTGTTTGTTCTCCGATCATTAGTCCAATGATCCTTGATTAGCTTTAGTGGTCCACGAACAGTATGACCAAACACTAACTCGGCCGGACTAAAACCTAACGATTCCTGTACTACCTCCCTCACTGCAAACATTACCATAGGCACTCCTTCATCCCAGTCTTTCTGGAACTCTAGACAAAACGCACGAAGCATTGATTTTAAAGTCTGGTGGAACCGTTCGAGTGCCCCTTGGCTTTCTGGATGGTAACAACTTGACGTGCAGTGTTTGATGTGTAGCTGATCTAGAGCCTGTTTAAACACACGCAACATGAAATTCGTACCTTGGTCGGATTGAATAGTACGCGGAAGACCAAACAGTGAGAAAAACTTGAGAAGTGATTTTACGATCACCGGTGCAGTAATTTTCCGCAAAGGAATTGCCTCCGGAAAACGCGTAGATGTACACATTATTGTCAATAAGTACTGGTTACCAGACTTCGTTCGAGGCAAGGGACCGACACAGTCAACAATCACACGCTCAAATGGTTCACCAATGGCTGGAATTGGATATAACGGAGCAGGTGGAATATTTTGATTCGGTTTCCCAATCTTTTGACACACATGACAACTTCGGCAATAACTTGCTACATCTTTTTTTAAGCCAGGCCAGAAAAAATGTCGGATCACGCGATCATACGTTTTGTTTACTCCTAAATGACCGGCGAACGGACCGTCATGCGCAAGTCTCAAGATTTCAGGACGATATGAGGAAGGAACTACTACCTGTTTAACAATCTGCCATTCGTCAGCAGCAGCAGCATTTGATGGTCTCCACTTCCTCATCAACACACCATCTTCAACAAAGTATCCTTGCGATACACACTCGAGTTGCTCAACAGGAACAACAGCTTCAAAGAGGGATGACATTTTCTCATCTTTCCTCTGTTCAACAATAAGCTGCTCGCGTGACAGAGACAATTTATCAAGCTCCATGAAATGTTCATCTCGTTTCTTGATGGCGATGTCTAAACCATCAACAGAGTTTGAACACGTCCTTTCACCAAAATCTGAATTCGAGAGGAACGTATTATTCAAATCAAATTCCCACTCACCTTCTGATTTATCAAAGCTTTTATCTTTAAGTCTCTGTGAAATAGCGCGGGTCACAGCACACGAAGGAAATACCTCTGGATATTTCTGAGCCAATTCATCAGGAGTATCACAGGACAGAGGAACATTTGTTACCTCAGGGCTGGCAAAAACTTTTCCTCCCGCCAAGTCATTCCCCAAAATAAATGTGACATCACGAACGGGAAGACACGGACGCACTCCAACAACAACGCGGCCGGTAACAAGGGAGGTCTCAATTTCAATTCTGTGCAAAGGCACATTCACAAAGCCCATCTCAAATCCCTGTACCAAGACACTTAAACCAATAGAGCTCTCATTTGACAAGGGTAATATTCCTTCTAGAATAAAACTCTGAGCCGCTCCTGTGTCACGAAGTACCCTGACTGGTTTTCGCGAATTTGCATTACCAACCAAAGACACAAATCCGTCCATTATGAACGGGACATACCCCTGTTTTTCACACATGTCAGCCTGTAAAGCTAACGACTCCAGTCCTTCTTAATGTGGCGAGGACATCAATAAACCTACCGGTTTAGGGACACTATTTTTCTTTTTGAGTGCTTTGCACTCAGCAATAAGGTGTCCATGTTTCTTGCAATAGAAACAAACGGGTGAGGACACGGATTTGATCGTATTCTCCGCCACTTTATCCTCACGCGGAGCACGATCCAAGATGCGCTTTACCCGTCGACTGTTGCTACCAGGATTTTGTGCAGTACCAAACACAGTCTTATGTGTAAGCACATATTCATCCGCTAGAGCAGCAGCGGCAGAACATTTGAGAACTTTCTGCTCATTTAGATACGTTTCAACGCGTTCTGGTAAACAGTTTTTAAATTCTTCTAAAAGAATCAGTTCACGTAGCTCTTCATACGTTTTTACTTTCATAGAAGCACACCACCGATCAAACATTGACTCTTTCTCACGAACGAATTCAACGTAGGTCTCATCAGTTTTTCGATGATTACGAAACTTTTGGCGATAAGCCTCCGGAACCAATTCATAAATTCGAAGAACAGCAGCTTTTACTTCCTCATAATCGAGAGACTCCTCCACGGACAAAGAAGAATAAGCTTCCTGGGCTTTCCCCACAAGAACACACTGCAACAACATGGGCCAAAATGTTTTCGGCCACTTAAGATTGATGGCAACCCGTTCAAAAAGAGCAAAAAACTTGTCTACCTCTTTTTCTCGAAAAGGAGGAACCATACGAATATTGCGACCCACATCGAAATCCGAAACATCCGCGGCACCCCTTTCACGAGCTTTCAGCTCGATTTCCTTGAGGCGGCAAGCTTGTTCCATCTCAAGCCGTTTCAACTCAAGTTCATGCCTCTCACGCTCTCTTCGTCTCTCTTTCTCACGCTCCCATTCTTCCCTTTCTTTTAACAACTCTCTATCGTGCTCTTTAGCTTGCAACTCCAACTTTTTGACTTGTAAAGCAAGATCTAAACTAACCTCATCCGCTTCAGGATAATCAACCAGCTTTTCCTCCTCACCAAAGTCGCCCTGTTTATGCAACGAATCCACAAGCAACACCTGAAGTTCCCGTTTGGACTGCGTATTACGAAAACCAACCTTATAATGTGCAGCAATCTTCATAAGATCAACCCTATTAATTTGGAACAACTCAGCTTGCGTCGGATTTGCAATAAAATTCGTTAATTCAAACATGATTTATAAACGTCTCAGGTTAAAGAGAAAAACAATAAAGCACTACACAATCCAAAAAAAATGCCCATCAAAGTCTGTGATTCAACAAAGTTACAAAGTAACAAATTCAAGTGTGAACAGATCAAAAAGATCACACGAAGTCACACAAAATCCAGATCAATCCCTGGACGAGCGCCCAAATATGTTACGGCCCATTACCATTTCAAGGCTCGTGAATTCTAAGGACACAGGCCGAACATATAACAAAGAAGAATCACAACCCCTGATGTGAATTCCAAGACGTCTCTATTTAATTAAAGTTCAAAATCAAACATTCACGAATAATATTTATAATAAAGAAAACAATCCAATGGATGATAAAGAGAACAAACAGTTAACGGGTAGGAAAACTAAGAAAACAGTTCCCTAACTACACCTGCTCTCAGAGTAAAGTTCTTACCTGGCTACCGAAAAATAAAAACAGGTGAGTCTTCCGGACATCTGCTTCCCTCGCTCAGTTCTTACTAAATAAGCAACCGTGAACTAATAAATAAATACATACACCACCCGCAACTGAACAATAAGAAATATACTAAATATCAAAACACAACTTTATACGTTAAACCTAAGCTTAACATAAAACAAACAAAAACCGCCTCCAAGAGGCGATAAGAGACGCTGATGAATGGGAAGCGGAGAGAAAGAGAGCACCGCCATTGCCGTCTCGGAGCCTTTTATCCGGTATCCCCGATGACGTCATAATTCTCACATAAGAAATCCTCCCACAACGCCACCTACGGACTCAGAAATAATTAATTACACAGATACACATAACAGGTCTAAATAAAGTTGGTAATGAACAATCTTTTATGGCCAAACGCTTTGAAAATCCCGCTGTACTCACCAAGATTAGAATGACATATTTATCTGACTATGTGAAGTTAGATGTACAGGGCTCTAGGGATGTGATTTCTTTTGTGAGAACACGTGTGTACCGCTCTTCCTCTGAGGAGGTTTAGGCGGTCAGGGGCTGCTGGGCGGAGCAGTGCCAACCATGTTCCAGCCCCACGTGAATACTATTGGCCTGCTGTACATTAGACCCCTTCAGTGGTGGCTCAAGACCAAGGGGTTCTCCCTGAGGGGAAACCCACTTTGCATGCTAAATGTCACGCGGAACTGCCTACGTGCCTTGGATATGTGGAGGAAGCCTTGGTTCTTGTCCTAGGGCCCGGTGCTGGGAGCTCCTTGTCGCCGCAGTATGCTAGCGACGGACACGTCCCTCACCGGCTGGGGTGCGGTCATGAGTGGCCACCCTGTCCGTGGTCTGTGGAGTGGTCGTCATCTGACATGGCACATCAACTGCCTGGAGATGCTGGCCGTGCTTTGTGCACTTCGTTATTTTCTCCCAGACCTAAGAGGTCACCATGTGTTGGTGCGCACCGACAACACAGCGGTGGTCTCTTACATAAACCATCAAGGAGGTCTGCACTCACGCCGTTTATACAATTAGCGTACCAGATCCTTGTGTGGGCCCAGGACGAATTCCTCTCGCTCAGAGCAGTTCACATTCCTGGGCATCTTAATATGGGAGCATCCTGTTGAGGCAGGGGCCGAAGCCCGGGGAATGGCGGCTTCACACTGAGGTGATGAAGCAGAGTTGGAGATGTTGGCCAGACTCGGGTGGATCTGTTTGCGACTCGAGAGACATCGCACTGTCCCCTCTGGCTTTCTCTGACTCATCCAACTCCACCGGGGCTGGACGCCATGGTACAGACATGGCCGAGGCTTCATCTGTAAATTTTTCCCCTGATTGCTCTGCTCTCAGGAGTTCTGGAGAGAGTGCGCCGGCACAGAGTCCAGCTGCTGTTAGTAGCCCCGTTCCGGACGGGCCGGGTATGGTTCCTGGGCCTGATTTCTCTTTTTGATGGCACTCCATGGGAGGTTCCCATCAGGACAGATCTCCTCTCGCAGGCGGAGGGTGAGCCCCCGCATGGAGCTTAGAGGCTGTAGGTGTTGTCTCTGAGGAGGCACAACTCTTAGCTTCCGGTCTCTCAACCGAGGTTGTAAGACCGTTCTCCAATCCAGAGCTCCCTCAATGAGGAAACTGTATGCCTTGAAGTGGAAGCTTTTCACTTCTTGGTGCGGAGACTGCCAGCTCGACCCAGTTAACTGCCCGGATTTTACAGTGCTGGCGTTCCTGCAGGCTCTCCGCAGGGTTGACCCACTCCACCCTGAAGGTCTACGTGGCAGCTATGGTGGCCTACCACGCCCCTCTCGGTGGCCAGTCAGTGAGCAGAAACCCTCTGGTTACATGTTTCCTCCATGGTAGGCTGAGGCTGAGGCCTCCGGCCAGAAGAAGCTTATGCTAAGCGGTGATCAGGATGCTGTCCTAAGCCTCGAGTCCTCTGATCTCCCCTGTCCTGTGGGGTCAAGTCTCACTTCCTTCTAAAGTTTGGCATTGGACGGGTTGTCCCCGATTTCTGTCAGGCTCCTCTCCTTCTCTTGCTTTAGCTGTGCTCTTCCACACTAGGCAGAGATTGGAAAGTCTGGCGGCGTGGGCATTCTCGTTCCCCAAACGTTCTCGACGCATCTCGAGTTCCTGAAGAAGAAACGTCTAAGGTTACGTATGTAACCCTGGTTCCTCGAAGGAACGAGATGCTGCGTAATTTTTTGTGTGTGTGTGTGTGTGTGTGTGTGTGTGTGTGTGTGTGTGTGTGTGTGAACTTTACCTTTAAGAGGGAAGACCAAGAATGATGACCCCCCAAATCAGACAACTCCAAAGTTAGTTTGAGTTCTGCAATGAAAAACACAGACATCAATGGTTTTAATAAAGTGAGCATGTAAACACTGTTTTTGAATCAAAATGTGAAGTAAACAGAAAGGAGACAACAGAAACATTTATTTTCTAAAAATAACTTATAAAAAATAAAAATAACTGCTCTCCCATTTCCCTGGCTTTCAACATCTACAGAAACATTATTTTACTCTTAGTAAAAAAACAACAACTGATAACTGATAACATGAAATTATGAAGTTTACTTGCCTTAAACTATCTTTCCCTGTCTTCTAAAGCTGAGAAAATCACCTCCTCCTCACACAAGCAGACTTCTATGTCCTTAACTCCAAAGTTAGAGTTCTTCAATTAAAAAAGTGACATCAATGGTTTCAATAAAATATTAACATATAATCACACTGTTGTTGTATGAAAATGTGAAGTAAACAGGCAAGAAACAACAGAAACATACATTTTCTAAAAAATAACTCACATCATTCTCAAAAGAATGAAGTTATCTTGTCTCTGGATTTCAACATCTACAAAAACAAACATTATTTTAGTCTTAGTAAAAATAAAGATAACCTGATAGAATTCTAAAGTTTACTCTCCTTAAACCCATCTGTCCATCTTTCAGAAGAACACCGCCTCCTCCTCACACAGTCTGTGTGACTCCTCACACAAACAGCTTTTGTGTCTTTAACTCTCGGTGCAGACACAGTGAAGACACGGCTCAACAAGTCTGAAATATTACATGTAAAACATACTTTTAACAATTGCCATTTCAACAGCCTCAAAATAATCATGCTAGTCTTTATTACATAATGCGGTTTCATTTAGGAAACTAACGTACATTCAGTTTAACCACAAAAAATTCGATAACAAATTAACATATGTAACCGTAACCACAACCGCCCATTAACACCTCCAAATGTGCAGATATTGTAAAATATTTTGTAAATATGACATAAGACACTCACCGACGTTATATTAAAAGTACATCTTCCGTTCAGTAACGTTAAATGAGGCCGTTAAGACCTCCGTTTCAGAGGCGAAAACCACATCTGCATATTTTTCTATTTAATGTTAAGCTCTTTTGTTTCCACCTTTCATAACACCTTCCGCCTTCAATAAAACAGGGTAAACAATAAACGATAACTTTACATTTTGAAACTTTACTTACCATAATGTCTTTCACTCCTTGCTTCTTTCACGCTGAGAAAATGGCAGCTTTTCAAACTGAAGACGTATGATCTAAATGTGACATGCGTGCTCTCCTTCACGTCCGAGTTCCTAAACCAGCGCCGCTGGGTTATAATCCAGACCAGTTTTTCAGTTTGAAAAAACAAGCCAGCATTTTTTTGTGTAAAAGGCTGTTGTTCTTGTTATAGATTTAATTAAAAATTATGAAAATATAAAGGCAGCTAAAGCAATTTATATATATATATATATATATATATATATAGGAGAATTGTGATGATTTTGTTGCTGTTTGGTTTTTAAGAGTTTGACAATACAATCACAAAGTCCTTTTACCCCGTAGCCCCACTGTACCCTACTTTTCAGCATATTATAAATACATACCACACAGAGATGAAGTTTATTCTGCGCAGCAACAGACAGAGAGCCAGCACTGATGTACTGAGAAATATACACAGGACATGTTAAAATTCATTCTGGGAATTAGAATAAGAAGTTAAATAGCAAAGCCATGAAAAAGAAACTTACAATAAGGGATCCCCAGTAGGTGATGCCACTAAAAATAACAACTGGTATTTCATAGGTATTGTCACTAGAGGTGTATGCAATACCAACCAAGAAAATCACCACTCCAATCATTATCTGGACAGTCTAGACAGGGTAGATATGGGTTAAATGCTTATTTATTTATTATTTATCTTTTACCATTATGGCATATCATTAATGTTTAGAGGAAAAGATACAGTAATGTTTTATGCACTACAGTCTTAAAGCAATCAGAATGACACACATATATTCACTTCAGGGCATTTGAAAACACAGTTTTATTTTCTGTTCATTTTATCACACAAGACAATATGGCAATAAAATATGCCCAAAATCGTAATAATTGTAATTCAACATTACCCCCAGTGCCTTTGGTTGTGCTTTGAAAAATCCTTTAAGAGCTGTATTGTGATATGCTACTCTGGCCTGCTGTTCGTCATCACAAATAACATTATTTTGTTTCACCTGTGGATTTACTTGGATGATTACTGTAGCTTTGTCAGTTGACATTAACTTGCTGCTTTCCATTTTTTGGCAAAGTTTTCACCTGCAATCAAAAGGAAAGTTCAACAAAAAATGTATTCTGTCATTGTCTACTCTCTACTCTCTGTATGGGTTTCTTTTATCTGTTAACCACAAAATAATAATTCTTTGAAGAATGATGATAACCAAACCTTTGAGAGTAGCTACTATTAAAAAATACATATATAATATATATATATGAAAATCAATGGATACCAGCCAGTGACGGAGGCAGAGGAGGGTCCAGGGTGGCACTGGATACCTCTGACATCTGATCGGCCACCACGGTTGCCACCCCTATAATTACTGTGCTACTATTTCATTTTCTTTGTTTAATCGTACTGAAAGAAGCATTTATTTTAGCCGCGAAATCAATGATGTGAACGCGTCTGGTCTAGTGTTACGCATCGCGCTTCATCGCGTCTATTTCCAGCCTCTCGTGTACTTGCTCTTGCGACACGTTCATTTTCTTACAGAGTGGAAAACATCGCAGCGCAGCAAGGACACAGACAACGAGCTGGCAGACAGGACACAGCAGGAAACGAAGTCTCGGCATTCAAAATCTTCATTCAAATTTTATTAAGAATTTCAAACTATAAATATAGTTTTGGAGCTTTTTAGTAGCGTGACCATAATTATGCGCGCTCCCCCTTTGCCTCAAGTTCAAGCAAAGCAGGAGTGCTCCCCTTTCAAGGAAACTTTGAACTGTGTCCTCTAGGGGGCGCTATGGGGAACACCTCGCCGTGACCCGTGTCTGAAGCATACATTGAAAAAACACCAACTTGTTGGCCGGCGACAGCCTCTGACGTCACTACCGGCGTGACTATAAACAAGCACCAGGAACACAAGTCATTCTCTTCTTCATCTTCACTGACTGTTCTGTTTGATCATGATCATGATCATGATCATGATGTCGGCGTGCATCTGAAAGAACCGGTAAGAGCGATCTTTTTCTGTTTATCATGGCAACAACTAGCAAGTGTATAGACAATGTGTGCATCCGTGTCGGCATTATTTGACACCCAATGACACACACAATCTTTGCGTCATTTGTTTGGGTGAAGAGCACACACGCATCTTTGAGGAGGCAATCTGCGTGCATTGTGAGTGTTTTTTCAATTAAAAAAGCTTTTCTCTCATTCGTCTCTCTTCTGAGGGAAAAAAAGGCAGCCATCTGCTTCCCGCGGTTCAGGACCTGTCGCTGCTGAGGCACGGAAGAGAATGAGCTTGTGAGAATACAGGTGGATCTGTCTGAATGGTATAAAGAGGAATTTTCCCTTTCACGCTCGTAATGGCGGCAGACGAGAGAGAGCCTCGGGAGGATGGTGTTATATCTTTAACACTTTCTGATACTGAGGTTAGTGCTCTGCTGGGTTTTTACCCAGGAAAAGCAGGATATATTTGAGGATGGTGAAGAAGCTGAGGCTCAGCCTTATCAATTCTCCTACCCTGCGTATGTAAAGCTGTTGAAGGTTATTGATCGTGCCACGGCAAAGTAAAAAAAAGGGACTTTCCATTAGAGTGCGCTAACAAGGTAACACTGTGAGGCAAAAAAAAAAACTCGATGAGCGTTATCTTTTTGACCATAGCCCTCCAGCTCAGGTGAGCCTTCCATTTCATGATCATGATCTCCACGCAGAGATCAAAAAGAAAAGAAAGAGGCCGTTTTCTTCTTGCATCCATCGGTTTTGGCACGAAATAAATCTGCCAACATCGAGGTAATGCACGAAAACGGCCATGAGGGGATGCCCCCTCTAGAAAGATTTAAAAATATATATTTCTGCAGGGGAAACATCCTCTCTTAAGCTCCGTCCTTGCCATCTAAGCCCCTTTAGAATATCATCTCGCTTAAATGGCAAGGCATACGCAGTAGGAGTTCAGGCCGTGGCTTGATGCTGGTGTTTCAAGCATATCAGATTGATCTTCTAAGAGACCTAGATAGAGGCGGGGGCCTTTTTTCTGATCAGGTAGCTGAGCTGCGCCGCACCACAGATCTCTCTCTGTGCTACCAAGCAGGCTGCCTCCACCATGGGCAGGACTATGGCGGCCATGGTAGAAGTGGAGAGACATCGGGAAGAAAGAAAATGTTTTCTTCTCAATGCTCAGGTTTCTCCTTCTGAACTTTTCGGTATTTCCGTTGAGACGGTGATTGAGAAGTTCAGGGAGACGAAGGCACGCTCTGCTGCTTTCAGATCCCTTAACCCCCCCCCCTTAGAGGAATCGTTCTCATCTGTATCGGAATGATACCGACGTATCTACTCGATCCCTTTGGGGATTTTTAACTTCTGCTTTTATCCTCCCCTTCCAAATTCCCCTGTAACCACCAGCTCTCCACCTGATCGAGGTTAGGTGGAAACCTCTCACATAAGTCTCCTATGCTGGACCTATAATGTTTTTTATGTTTTTTTTTGAGCAGGGCTTCAGCGCAGGAGGGTGGGTGAGTAAATGTAACCCTCTCTGTATATACTTATGTGTATTAAATTGCTGGTGGTTATGTGTCTACTAATAAACACATAAGTGAGTTTCCTTTGCAGTGCTCAATTACAGTGTTGACTAAAAACTCGCCAGCACCACCCATCCGGCTTTATGTTCCGATATTAGGGGCTGAGATCACAGGCTTCTGAGGAAGTCTCCTTGATCATCAGGCCTGGCACAGCACTGCAGGGAATTTTAATGGATGTCCAGCAAGGTCAACCTGAGGGATCTCCTGGCCACTTAGTGGTGCTGTCGCATCTAGTGGGAAGTGGAGGTGGCAGTTACAGAAGTCTTTTTGTATATGCTGCCTCAGGTGATGCTCCCCCCATCCGAGGTTTCTAAAATTTGAGCTTGCCTCTCCCATGCGATTCAGCGCCTCTGCGATGCTTAGGAACCTTTAAAGTACACACGCTAAGCTTTGTGTACTTTCTCAAAACCACGTGGTGGTCAGTGTGCACATGAACACTTATGAGCACGCTACTGAGCTCGGAGTTCTCCTCTCATATCAGACTGAATTCTCAGGTTTTTTTCACCAGAGCGCTCCAGTATTGTTTCTAGAGTTGTTCCGATTCCGATACTAGTATCGGAAATATCTCCGATACCACAACAAATTCTGGCATCGGCATCGGCGAGTACATGAACCCATATACCGATCCGATACCATTTTCTTAAAAAAGACCTAGTTATGACCGCAAGCTTTGCCTAACCGCTGCACGGTTCTTCTTCGCTGCTCAAAATGCATTGAAAACACAGGAAGTTGTGCTGTGTTGCCACAAGCAACCTCTGTTTAGAGCAGCGAAGAAGAAATGAAAACGCGTTAGCAGCCCTTATCTATATATGACTGGATCACTCATCACATTCTAAACTGCCAAAACACAGTGAAGCCGCTACTATATTATAGATCAGTGGTTAGCAGTATGTCTCTGTAGTACCGGTAACAGACTCTCGAGTATATTCAGTACCGGCAGCTGCGTTCAGTCGCTTCCGTGTAAGTCAAAGCGCAGGGCTCCAGACAGTAGCCGAATATATACTAGTGTCTGTGAATATTAAACTGCAAAATACTATTTAAATATTACTCCCGCAAAATCTACATCTCTGTGGGTGACTGGCACAGATGCGCGAGAGCTCGCTGTTTTGTAGTCTCTGCTGTGTGTCATGAGGACACGAACGCATAAACCGTCACTTCATGAGAATTTACCGTTTCATTTGAGAATACTGTCATATCATAAACACAGACACTCAAAGATCTTCATGGCAGCCCATTAAAATAAATGTTTGGTTTACATGAGTAAATTGACAATATATAAAGCTACTGTTGTAGCCTACAGTAATAATAATACGTCTCTATAATAATAATAATTATGCCTAGATGGTTGCTTGTTTTTTACTTGTTTTGTTGTAAAGAGATTATCTGATTAATAGATCTTTTTTGTTGCAGTTTTTTTATACAGTTATATTGTAAAACTTAAATACCTTTTTTAGTTTGCGGTGTTAGATTTTTGGCTGCATTTGAAGTTCTTTTTTGCATAAGAAAATAAATAATACTGTCAAATTCATGTTAGATAATAAAAATACTGTAATAAATACAGTAGTTCACCATGTATTTGTTCATGTTTTATTGAGGGATCTGTCTGAAGCACACCATAAAAAAATTCTAGCAATTTACACAGGGCTAGTAGTATATACAGATATACACCCAGGTATCGGATCAGTACTCGGTATCGGCCGATACCCTGAGCCCAGGTATCGGAATCGGTATCGGGAAGAGAAAAAGGGTATCGGAACATCTCTAATTGTTTCCATAGATCGATTTGACATACTGTTTTGAGATGCACTATTCCATCTATGAGCTGCTCTATCGGAGTGCCACGAGAGCCCCTCCTTAGAACATTATTGGAAAATCCATGCTATGGTAAGTGTGCACTTGAAGTCTTTGCACACTTTCTGAAATCCACACTGTGGTAAGTTCGCACACTAGTATTCTGAATTCTTTCTTATATCCTACACTGTAAAAAAAGTCCGTAAAAATACAGTACAATATACCGTAATAATTTAAAGGAATTGTCTGTATTTTCTTTTTACAGTCGTTTCTCCGTTTTTTTTTTAACTACGCTTTTGCATTGTGGGTACAAGAAGCTCAGTCTACAATCGGCGCGAAACCAATGCTTTTGCAGGCGCCATTATTCACGGAGATACTCTCTGTCAAAATCTCATTTTAAAGTCGGATTTAGGATTTTGAGAATGGTTCCTACACTTCCTTTGTTAAATGTAACAAACTGTATCGTTAACTTTGTTGCTGCCTGGCTTGTTTGGCAAATGAATGTCGGAGCCGTTGCATTCAACATTTTCAGCATACCGTCACATCTTAACGTTAATTTACTCGACGTGGAGGTACGTGTTGCAGTGGTTGCAGTGCACTTTTTTAGTTTTATAAATAAAGGTTTATTACCTTTTTATTGTTGTTGATGCGGTGTAACGTGTTTGTTAATGAGCATGTCTGAAGCATCAGGCGTATTAATGTTTCTGAGGTGATATTGAGCAGCTGTGATAACGTTAAATCTGAATTGCGGTACAACTGTGTTTAGAGTGCTTTATGCCTTCAACAGGAGCAGGCAGAGCAATTGTCAAGAAAAGAAGACTCCATTAACGTTACGACTTTTTATTTTAAAAAGATTATATGAGCAGAAGATCTGACAACACGGCGTTCTTCAAGGATAACGCACCTTTTCTGCCAAACGAGGTAGGTTTAGACATTTCATCGGCTTATTTATGTTAAACACACACACACACGATAAGTTAATTCTGTAACTTTACTGGCACCCTGTCTGTGAACGCACACACGTCATGCACGCACAGAGAATGGTGCTTCATACAAGTTCTCTCACTCTTACACAGACAAAAGCACGCACAAAATGTACATTTTTGGCGAGTGAGAGTCTCAAATAAGTTAATAAGTCTTGACTGATGTAAAGATTAGGGATGTGTCAAATGTCCGTCGACGTGAGTCATGTTTAAAAGGGACAGTAGTTCATGACATTGATGGTGTTTCTGTTTCTTTTCTTTTTCTTTTCTAATGGCAGGTCATAATTGCTGCTGTACTTTGCATCCCAAGCCCCCCCTGCATTTTTATCACGGGTTTGTATTATGTTTTATTTATTAAGTTTTTATTAATGAAAGCTTATGTGTAGCAAAATTCAGTTAGAAATGTAATATGCAAAATGGCAATGCAACATGTAAAACAGCAATGTGTTTCTGTATTTTAATGTACATTTTGCCTTCATGTCCAATATTTAGTGCAAAATGTTGTTGCTATTTCCTACAACAATACTTTTAATATGCAAAATAAAAACATATTTTAATGCTTTATAAGTTGCAAAATTCAAATGAACATATATTACACAAATTGATTAGATTTGTTTAATATGTCCAAGCAAAAACTGTAGTAAAATTATCATTTAAATGCTGTTTTTCCTAAACAAATTTTGACTTGGGGGTAGGACACTTGGGATTGCATTTTCATCATAATACAGCATGATAATTGTAGCAAAATACAGTAAGAATTTCAGAATGCATTCTGAGCCAAAGGTGCCACAAAATGGTGGTTTCAATTTCTATTATTCTTAGTGCATTGAAGAAGTGGATTGACACTTACAAGATGTTTCAGTTGCATTTTCACTTAATACCTCGCAATGAATATAAAGTCAGTGTGGATTTGAAACGCATTTGGAAATGCATCACGCCCCTGACCTGTCAATCGTTAGGCTACATCAAGGTGGGGGTCAGCAACAGGACACACAATATGTGTATATTCACTCACACATTTGGCTCAGAATGCATTGTGAAATTCTCACTGCATTTTTGCTACAATTTCATGAGGTAGTAAGATGAAATTGCAATCCCAAGTGTCCTACCCCCCAAGTCTAAATGCATTTAGGAAAAACGGCAATTAATAATAATTTAGCTAGATTTTTCGCTTGGACATGTTAAACATCTAATAAATTTGGGTAATGCATTTTCACTGTAATTTTGCAACTTATAAAGTGTTAAAATGTTTTTAATTTGCATATTAAAACTAGTGTAGAAAATGGCAAATGTAAATTATATAACTGAGTTTTTATTTTGCACTAAATTTGACACATGTATGGTAAAATGTTAATTAAAATACAAAACTACATTGGCATTTTATGTATTGCATTGCCATTTTGCACATTTCAAATTGAATTTTGCTATCCATCATGGTTTTACCATTAGGGATGTTCAACACTGACAAGAAATTAGTCATGGAGTCCTTTAGTCAGTTAACAGAAAGATTGAATCAATGTTTGGAGTGGCTTTCTGAATTTACAATGTGTTGTTTATAATTTCTTATTGGTGATTCCAGATTGCTGTCACACAAGTTACCATTTCCTCCCCCGTTGTGGTCGGCCGAGCTACACATTCTCTTTGTTTTATTTTAAACATAAATATCCAGAGGAGAATGGCACCTACGCTGGAATTCATTCAAATGTAAGGAACATATCTAATAAAACTGTGTATAAAGCATTTTGTTATGTTGCCATTTAGTTGAAAATAATAAGGGTTAGTTCACTCAAAAGCAAAAATTCTGTCATTAATTACTCACCCTCCTGTTGTTTCGAACCTGTAAGACCTTCATTCATCTTCAGAACACAAATTAAGATATTTTTGATGGAATCTGAGAGCTTTCTGACCCTCCATTGACAGCAAGTGCCCTACCACGATCAAGGCACAGAAATATAGTATAAGGACTTCGTGAAAATGGTGCATGTGACATCAGTAGTTCAACTGTAATTTTACGTTAATTTTGTGTTCTGAAGATAATTGAATGATTTACGGGTTAAGAACGAATAAAACCTTCTTGACAAGATCACGTGACCGGTGCAATTGGAGACCACTGGAAATGCAAGTTTAGCATTTTATAAGCAATGCTTAAAATGGAACTTGATAATTCAATCACAACCTGTTCTGCACATTACTCTGTACTTCACTTTCATTAATTTTCATTTCTCGTCATTAACAGTCTTCCTGTTAAGTAATCCTGACCGAGCGTCAAAGGTTCAGATGAAGGGAATCTACGCTTCCAAGACTCATGACTGAACTACTTCTAGATTCCAAGGTTTTGTTTTTGTTTTTTTTCAAATCTCAATTTAGGACTTGGACTGAACATGCAGCAAAAAAAAAAAAAAAAAAAAATTTCCTCAAACGGGCACATGGCAAGAGATCCTAAAAGCACACTAACACCTGGAGCCCTGATCTTAATTTAGATTGTATAGTTCTCTTAGTTTAACATTAAAATGTCAGGAATGAGTGCATAAATCTTTGTTCTTTATTTTCAAATGCTGTACAAGCTTTTTATTTAATTTTTTTTTTATGTCAATTGTAGATGCAGATAATTTAGCATGAATAAAAGGTAAGTTAATCTAACTAGGTTTAGTTCACCCGTAATATTATATGAAAAGTCTCATTCCAATCCTATTAGACTTTTGTTCATTTTTGGAACACTAATGAAATCTGACAGCTATACTGTATTAGACCTTGAAATGGTAGTTGCATAGGCTGTCAATGGAGGGACAGAAAGCAGAGATTTCATAAAATATACTCTTCATTTGTGTTTCAAAGATGAATGGAAATCGTATGGATTTGGAACGGTATGAGGGAAAGTAACTGATGTCAGAATTCACATGTTGTGCTTTTAAATAATGTGTTCTATAGGAACATTATGTAATTTCACTTGACTATTGACTATTAGTCTGTAGCAATTGTTAATAATGACAGCCCTGTCTTTGTATAAATTTTTACCCCATGTATTAAAAAAATAATAAAATCTTTATCTTTGTGACCATTATTTGGTGAAACACCAATATTGTACAGGTACCTGCTCATATTTTATTTTAATTTTGTACGGAATTAAACATTTTAGGATGACTGAAGTGTCATTTTAATGGTATTGATTGAGTACTTTAATAATACGGAATATTACATTTTAGGTTTGATGGAAGTGTCCCTAAATGGTAAAGAAAAAGTCTGGTAAATCTACGGAAATATCTGTTATAGGGTTTACGGAATTGTCCGTACAATGACGCAAAAATTTAAGGAAAATATGGAATTTTCCATTTTAGGTTTGACGGAAGTGTCCGTCAATGGTACAGAAAAACTCAGGTAAATCTACAGAAATATCCGTTTTAAGGTTTACGGAAGTGCCCGTACAATAACGGAAAAAGTGCTGGTAATTAATTAATGGTTCTTTAGCCGTATCCCTTTAAAGGAATCTTTCCTGATTCCAAGCCTTCATCTCTACCCTGGGCCGAGGCTCTAACAATTAAGTTGGGTATGTAGCTTAGGCCTTTGGCCGTAAGGGGTACTGTCACAGACGTCCCAGGGGCGACTCCCATGGAAATGGTAGAGTTGGTACTTAGTACTCGCCATGATTCTGGCCTGCACTCCCCTCAGCATGGCGGAGTGTGTATACTGTTCCCCATAGCGCCCCCTAGAGGATGCAGTTCGAAATTCCCTTGAAAGGGAACGTTTCAGGTTATGAATGTAACCATGGTTCCCTGAGTAGGGAATAAGGGTGTACTCACACTAGGCACGGTTGCCATGAACCGGGCCCGAGTACGATTGTCCCCCCTCCCCACTCCCCCTCTGGCCTGCACTCACATATAGGGTTTCAGCATTCGTGCCGGAGCATGCTTACGTCATTATGGTGCGACGGTTTCGGGATAAACAGGAAGAGCGGCGCTCTATGAACACAATGGAGTGCATCGCTCTGTTTTCTTTGTGGATAATTTTGTGTTGTTTGGTCCACAGCCTGTTGTTAAACAGATGTGTCGCCTTAGTGGCGCGAACATTTTCACGTAATCGTGCTGCTCGTATGAGGATGTTTGCAAGATACCAGCTGAAGTGCAGCAAGGACTTTGCAGTTTTTCGTTTTTTTATGCGTTTTGCACCTCTGCCGTAGACCAAAGCGACCCTTTCCCTGCCATGTTGGTTTTGGAGCGTCGCAAAACCGTGATGCAAAGCGTCCTTTTCCGTGCCCCGGCACGGTTAGCGCTCACACTGCATGCAAACCGCGCCCGAGTCCAACTGAACCGTGCCCTGGCCCACCTCTTCCAAGCGGGCCAGGGCCGGCCAATCGAGCCGCGCCCGGGCACGATTCGGAGCACTCACACTAGTCAAACGAACCGCGCTTTGGTGGTCAAACGCACTCGGGCACGGTTCAAACTGGCAGTGTGAGTACACCCTAAGACACTGCGTCCCGGTGCTTGTTTATAGTCGGGCCGGTAGTGACGTCAGAGGCTGTCGCCGGCCAACAAGTTGGTGTTTTTTCAATGTATGCTTCAGACTCGGGTCACGACAAGGTGTCCCCCATAGCGCCTCCTAGAGGACACAGTGTCTCATTCCATACTCAGGTTTTTTTTATTTTTATTGATTTTTATTAGCATGAAGTAAACACTGAAGGAACATCTGATCCATGTTGAAAGATTCATTACAACTTACTGAATGTATAGTGTATCATGTAATCAACGAGTGTTTCAACTGTGAAAAGACAGCAGCTAGAAGATATTAACAGCAGAAAATTCACTCAGTAGTGTCCATAAACTTGTTAAAAATGTAATGCAAAAATTACATTGTATACAATGTATAGATATAATGTTCTTATAAAAATGGTCTAATATAAAATTTGTATACAAAACAATGGTAAGGGTTCCCTGTATAGTTTAGAAAAATGTAGAAAAAGTAAAGTGTACGTTACCAGTCAAAAATATTTTTAATGTGTGTTGTTTTTTTTTTTTTTTTTTTTTTTTTTTTTTTTTTTGCTGCTAACCAAGCCTGCATTTTATGATCCAAAATAAAAGCAGTAATATTGTGAAATATTTTTACTATTAACTGTTACTGATTTCTATTTGAATATATTTTAAAATGTAATTTATTCCTGCAATCTCCAAACTTAACTTTTAGTATCATTACTCCAATCACATCCTTCAGAAATTATGCTTATATTTAGATTTGCTGCTCAAAAAATTCTTATTATAATTCTTATTATAATGTTGAAAACAGCAGAGTAGAATTTCACTGCTGGTTTTATATGCTATATATAATTTTTTATGTGACGAATAAAAATCTTGAATTGTTTCAGGTTTCTTTGATGAAAAGAAAGTTCAGAAGTGCAGCATTTATCTGAAATATAAATCTTTTGTAACATTATAAATGTCTTTTATCATCACTTCTGATCAATTGAAAACATCTTTGTTAAATAAAAGTATTAATTTATATAATTCCCATTTTTTTATACCGGTTTGGAGTTATACACTGTTTTTCTGACCTCCTGAATTAGCCTTGGCCACACCATGTAACTTTAGCTCTGCCACTGCCACCAGCTACTTGATGGTTTTGTTACCATCATTCTTCAAAAATCTTCTTTTGTGCTCCACAGAACAAAGAAATGTATACACATTTGGAACAAAAGAAGGTAAGTAGTAAGAAGTAATTTGTGGGTAAATTATTCCTTTAAGCATTAAAATTCACAAATCAATTAAGGCTGCCTTTGTCTGCTTTTCATGAACAGTCTACATTTATATTTATAGCATTGTTTTGATTGATATATAAAACTTTCTAAAACAAGAAAATTACAATGGCTTTTTTTTAGATTACACTGTCATAAAAAGTAAAGGTAGAAAATGCACATCTAAAGATGTTATCACTGTAATGTATACTCGTATAATACCTTGATTAAAAACTTAAGATAAAAGTATATAGAAGTTTGACAAGAAAAACACAAAATTACACTAAATCAATTGCTGGTATGAAAGATCACAAAAATTCAAAAAATTATGGTTATTTGTAACTGATATATATATATATATATATAGCAAAGTGTGTACAGTGTACAAAGATATACTTTATAATTTAAATAATAATAAGTTTTACCTGAGCAATTGATATATTAAATATATTTCACCTGAAATGAAATAAGTTGTGTTGATGTGGTTGTCCGATCGCTCTTCTGGTGTATCTTTGTGTGTGTGGACTGTGAAGAACTACTAAGGAGGAGCATATGTCATATGTGCCTGCATCATATTTCAAGGATTATGTTGATGCCCTAGCTCATAACTACAGCTAGTCCAAAATGCAGCAGCAAGAGTTCTTACTAGAACCAGGAAGTATGACCATATTAGCCCGGTCGTGTCATCGCTGCACTGGCTCCCTATCAAACATCGTATAGATTTTAAAATATTGCTTATTACTTATAAAACCCTGAATGGTTTAGCACCTCAGTATTTGAATGAGCTCCTTTTACATTATACTCCTCTACATCCGCTACGTTCTCAAAACTCAGGCAATTTGATAATACCTAGAATATCAAAATCAACTGCGGGCGGCAGATCCTTTGCCTATTTGGCGCCTAAACTCTGGAATAACCTACTTAACATTGTTCGGGAGGCAGACACACTCTTGCAGTTTAAATCTAGATTAAAGACCCATCTCTTTAACCTGGCATACACATAACAAACTAATATGTTTTTAATATCCAAATCCGTTAAAGGATTTTTAGGCTGCATTAATTAGGTAAACCAGAACCGGAAACACTTCACATAACACCCTATGTACTTGCTACATCATTAGAAGAATGGCATCTATGTTAATATTTGTCTGTTTCTCTCTTGTTCCGAGGTCACCGTGGCCACCAGATCCAGTCTGTATCCAGATCAGAGGGTCACTGCAGTCGCCCGGATCCAGTACGTATCCAGACCAGATGGTGGATCAGCACCTAGAAAGGACCTCTACTGCCCAGAAAGACAGCGGAGACCAGGACAACTAGAGCCCCAGATACAGATCCCCTGTAAAGACCTTGTCTCAGAGGACCACCAGGACAAGACCACAGGAAACAGATGATACTTCTGCACAATCTGACTGGAATTGAACTACTGGTTTCGTCTGGTCAGAGGAGAACTGCCCCCCCAACTGAGCCTGGTTTCTCCCAAGGTTTTTTTCTCCATTCTGTCACCGATGGAGTTTCGGTTCCTTGCCGCTGTCGCCTCTGGCTTGCTTAGTTGGGGTCACTTCATCTACAGCAATATCGTTGACTTGATTGCAAATAAATACACAGACACTATTTAACTGAACAGAGATGACATACCTGAATTCAGTGATGAACTGCCTTAACTATGATTTTGCATTATTGAGACACTGTTTTCCTAATGAATGTTGTTCAGTGCTTTGATGCAATGTATTTTGTTTAAAGCGCTATATAAATAAAGGTGATTGATTAAATTCAAAGGGCTTTACATTTAGATAAAAACTACAAGGTAGCATAAATTATGACCATTTGAGAACAAAAAATATGTATGATTATATGTTCAAACACACCTAATAATCCTGTAGTAGTGCACTCATTTATCAGTATATGATTGGGTAAGGCCTTAAATTACTTCTTAAAGCCAGAAGGAACCAACTTTACATGAAATGATCAAAACTAAACAAATTGGAATATCACCTGATATTTAAGTAAACATTTTCAGTATATATAAAATTTTGCATAAGTATTCTTGCCTAAAACACTATAATTAATACAAAAAATATAATAATAATAATAATCAGGAGCAATAATTTGAGATATTAATTCCCATCTTTTGGACTGTATGATCTCCTTACTGTGACTCAGTGTTTCTTGAAAGTAACAGACAAGATATAATAGTACACAACAGACTCAGGCTCTATCAGTTTTAATTTGAATAAAAACCATACACCATACAGTTTATTAGTTTATAGGCTCCAGTCTTTGATAGATTATAAAGAGAAACAATAAAGCATGCTGTGATTTACTTATACAGTAGTTCAGCTATTTCATACAGTATGAGGTGCACTAAGGTTAAAAGCAGTTTACCATTAACCATTCATTTCCTTTACATTCTGCTAGTTTTATCATTCTGCTTGTTCAGTGGAGCTGCATCATCCTCTAAAAATATTCATATAAATAACTTTAGATTTTTGTGATAAAACTGATTGCCAAGCTCATAATAGCAATAATAGCATCATCACCGCTCAATCGTTTTCCCAGTTTAGTGCACATTGACCACTGTGGAGTTTTTGTTGCAGGCGGCTTTGCAGGCAAATGCTGAGATATAGATGGAGATGATGAACTGAGGAATGGTGAACACCAGCAATATTCCAATGATCCTCATTGTAAAATACTACAAAAATTGAACAAAAAGTATATTGAAGCAGGAATCATTTTGAGCTAAATATGAGAGTTGAGAGTATCTCAACAATCAGAATATATATATAGTCTTATACAGTAAATGCCTTACCATACAATAGATCTGTGTGAGGTACAGACTGATGTGCATGTTTTTATTTACTTAAAAATCTGCCATTGAGCCTTTTCCTGCAATGGGATCAGATCTTGAAATTGAGAAACAGGTCAGTCAGATTTGTGACCTGAAAATATTCATCTAAATATTTTTCAGTGAATAATGACTTAATTCTCAGCCTGTTTCGCACACAAAGCTATCTTATGGCCTGGAATATGTGCACAGATCATATGGACTGCTTATGTGATAACTTCAAATGTCTTGCCCCCAGTCAGTGTGATTGTATGTTACAGAGTGAGCAGTACAATCTTCAAAATCTCTCATTATGTGTTTTATGCATGCAGGTTAGGAGTTATATACGAGTGAGTAAATAATGATAGAATTTTCAACTGTGCCTTTAAGTAAATAACAGCTATTAAAAAAGAAAACACAAATGAATGCACAACTAAACATGAATACAAGATATTGTACATTGTGAATATAATACCTCAACATATAAACTTGGATGATCCATTGATATTAATGCTAATTGTATGCCCATCAGATGAATGGCTATCCCTGCAGTTATGGCACTGAACACATTTATTCCAAGAGATGCTTTAACCTGTAGGAACAGAATTTACGATACTATGATGGTGAATCAACCCGATCTCACGGCAATTCGTACATTTTTCACAAGGTGGCTTATTCGTACTGATTCGTAAGACCACACTCGTACAAATTCATACGATTGTTGCCAAATCATACGTATTTTACGAGTTGCACAATTCGTATGAATTTGTACGAATGACCTACACCTAACCCCGCCCCTAAACCTAACCGTCAGTGGGGTCGTATAAAATCGTACGAGTGAGGTCGTACAAATTGTTACGAATAAGCCACCTCGTAAAATACGTACGAATTGGTCGTGAGATAGCGTTGGGTGATTTAAAAACAGCTAATTTGGAGCAGACAAACACTGGGAAAACATATCAAAGTTAGATATACATTAGGCAAAACATTGGGTTACAGATGTTAAAGACAAAAACTCTGGTCCAGTTTGTTTTTGTTTTGTTTTTGTTTTTTGGTCCTTTTACCAGCAGTAGCTTTACAAGCTACAATGAGACAACCAATCTTTGCTAACAAATTATATCTAATCTTCTACATTTATGACAACCTGAGATGATTTAAAGTGCACACTTATAACTAACAATTGGGAAAATACATTAAAACAATGTGTTATGTATGTGCTGAATCAGTCGGGGTTATGCACATACCACACATGGATGATGTTTATTCTGCGCAGCGACAGACAAAGAGCCAGCACTCATGTACTGAGAACAAAAAATAAAGGACATTTAAAGATAATTCTGGAAACTAAAATGAGAAGACATAAAGTAAAACCATTAAATAAAACTTACAATAAGGGACCCCCAGTAGTTTATGCCGCTATAGTCAAGAATTGCAGAATAATTGTAGACACTGGAGGTAAGTATAACACCAAGTACGAAGACCATCCCTCCATTCATTATCTGGACAGTCTAGAGGGCACACATAGTTCAGGTATTTTATTCATGATGGCATAAAATGTGTTTTTGGATACAGTGATCTAGAAGAAATTAAATACTCAGAACATTCCCAAAACAATATTTTATAATTAATATTTAAATGTATTACCCCTAGTGCCTTTGGTTGTACTTTGAAAAATCCTTTAAGAGCTGTATTGTGATTTTTTCCTCCGGCCTCATGACCATCAACAAAAATAACAGTGTCTTGTATCACCTGTGGATTTACATCGATGACAACTGTAGGTTTGTCAGTTGAGATGTCCTTACCGCTTTCCATTCTTAAAAAAGTTTTGGATTTCTGTAATAAGCAAGTTTGTAATGTGCCAGTTGAATAAGAAATGTGAACAAAGGTCTGTGCACAAAGGAGAAATTATGACTAGTTAAAGAGGACAAAAATATCCTACTGACGTACTAAATTCTATTTCGTATCTTTTGAATAAACTGGCAGCCAACAGAAACAGAGATGGAAATGAGAAATCCACTTGAGCTCATCACAAGTAGATTTTCCAAAAGCTGAGGTAAATACTAACAAATAGTATGGTAACAGATGACACAACAAAAAATTGTAATAAAATAAACATCAATTTAACAACATGAGATGTATCATAAAATGTAAGAAGAACTAAGAGTAAATACAGTAATTTCAATGGAAAACCAAAGAAATTACTATATTTGTAGTGTCACAGGCAATTCTGCCAATGTCAATTTGTGGTCTTTCACAATAATTTATCAATAAATTGATAATTTTCACTTACATAAATTGAACAATATTTTACTAATAAATTACATTAAATGTCCTATATTAGATGTATTACAGTTCATTGCATAGCATAAGGAATTTACCCTTAAAAAATTTTTTTTAACTTTTTTTTGTCTTTTACTGTTCCAAATACTCAAATTTTCTAAGATACCTTTGTCCAACCTAATGTTCTAACAAATCAAAAAACATTTAAAATTAGTTTTTAGCACCACACAATAAATGAGTGACAACTTACACCAAAAAAATATATTTTGTCCAAAATTAAAATTAAATGACTGCATCAAAAATTGTATATACAGTACAGTAAACACACAATACAAAAAAGAACATTGATATCAATTTATAAAACATCTTACCTGAAATGAGATTAGTTGATGTCTGGTAACTCTTTTTCCGTTTTTGTGTGTGCTGACTCAAAAGACCCTTTAAGGAGGGGCTTGCTTAAAGTTAATGGCCACCGTCTTCTGAAAACCCAAAGCACTTTGGTGAAAAATAATGTTCAACACATAATAACTGGCAACTGATGATAGATAACATTTTTTTCTTCTGCTTAAATTGAATGCATTATTAATATTTATGCATTTACACAGGCCAATGATAATAATAATGATGATGATGATGATGATGTTTTTTTTTTTAAACCATACAAATAATAATAATCAGAACTGTTTTAAAAGCACTAAGATACATATATAAAATATATACCGGAAATTATTTCTAAATTAAATCCATTTAAATTATTTTTTCATTGGTTCAAAGTCCTAGTTACAATATATAACAGACTTTGCTCTGTTACTGCTTAGATTTTTGGCACAAAGAGTTACTTAGTCCACATTAGACTCCCAGCACAATATTCATTCTATCAACAACCAAAATAAGCAAAAACATTTTTGAAATCTAGCATTCCTGCAGCTGAAACAGTAGAACATGGCACTATCCATGTTAAAATCATGGCTTCAATTCCCTGCGAATTCAAGTACTGATTATATGTATATATTTTACAACTCAAGATGACTGTGCTAGTGCTACACTAATCAAGTTGAAGGTGGTTTACCATGGAGCATTTGTTGTTGCCTTAGTTCATTTCCTTTTGCCAGGCGTACATTTGCTGCCTTGCATTATGTAAGCTATTTAACCATAAAGACTTAACTTAAGCAGACTTGTTAACTTTGCAATATCAGTAAAAAAAGATAAAAAATACAAAAAATACAAAAAACAATTAAATAATCTGATGCACTTTTAAATTAAAAATTTAATAACTTCAGTGAGGGGTTCTCATGAGACAGAAGCATGTTTATGCAGATGGCACATTTAGATAATACAAATCTTTATCTTGTTTACCGAGGGTTGCGGGGGGGATCATCTTGCTGCTGATCTCATTTTTATAGGACATGTTGTTCATTTAAATGTAGTTCCTGATGAAAGTGGGAGATTGTAAATGTGGGATTTAGTGTCATCTTCATAAATGTTACTAAATCAAATGACTCCGTATTTATGTAATAGTTTATTATTGTTGTTCATTACTTCCACAAAAGCCTTCTCCCTTTCTGCGACACAAATCAATCTAAATGAGGACTGAGAGTCTGTCTTTCTTAATAAGCTCTATTGACCTGCAGACTCTCATCAGTCATCAATGATAAAGTCAATTGTAAACAGGCATGCACGCACACACACACACACACACACACAGCTGACTGCATAAGCAGTATTTATAAAACAGTAAAGCAGAAAGCTGTACTACTAAAAAGAAGCACACACTGAATTGTATTTGTAGAGGTAGAAATTATTAAACATCTTCTCCAAAAAGCATTGTGCCCAGTAAAGCAGTGTCAAGGTTGGGAAAGGTCAAGGACAACCCCCCAAAAGACTATTGATTTTTCTAATACACTTTTGTTGGTTTTAAAAACATCTTATCATAATATGTAGTCAATATTTTAATTGGATCAAAACCTTTGTCCTTAAACCTAAAACGTGTTTTTGCCTTGGGACAACTTTGATGAACTTTTTATGATCCACTTCAAAAATGTTGTCTATCAGTTATTTTTCATGTCTCACGTTCTGATTTATTTTCTCCTGACATGAATTAGTATGTGTAACTGCTAATGTTTGTTAGTATTTTTTTTATATATTGATAAGGTGACAAGTGTTTGTTTTGAATTTTGTTGCCCAACTGTAAAATATCACAGACCTTTTTTCTTTCTCTTTTTTCCTTTCCTTTAATATCTCACATAGTCAAACGGGCATCTTTTATATTCTGACCTAATGACCTCTCTACTTTGATAGATTGGAGCATTGATCTGGATGAAGCTGTCAGCTGTGCCTCACTGTGGTCTCCCTTTCAGTCTTTGCTTCTCCAAGGCTGTGCAGTCTTGTATTGATAATAGCTAAGCATTGACCACAAAAAAATAAATAATAATTCTGGGGCAGAAAATACTACAAACGCTGTCTGAACCAAAAGCTGGACTTGTTTTTGTTAAGAAGTTGAGCAGATCGTTACAATCCATTAAGAGGCTCTGTGTCCTCACAATTGATTCTCTGCTGACTTCCACAGAAGACGTGATGGATTTTTGCTAGTATTTTAAAAAAAAAATTGTCAAAAGTAAAGCCATATGTATATATATATATATATATATATATATATGTGTGTGTGTGTGTGTGTGTGTGTGTGTGTGTGTGTGTGTGTGTGTGTGTGTGTGTGTGTGTGTGTGTGTGTGTGTATGAAAAAAAACATAATAAATATTACAAAAATAAAAAAATATGACTAAATGGGATATTAAACATCTAAAAGTCACTCATTTTTGTCCAATAGCAAGACACACAGGTAAAGTTACAAAAGAGACTTGCCAGAGACTTTCTACATTGACTCTAAACATGCTGTGACATTTATGGAGGCCCTTTGAGATGAATTGGGGAAAGTCACATGAGAAAAAGCAATGGATTGGATGTAACTGGTTCGTGTGATAAATCCTGCCTCTTGTTTTCATGCTAGCTTTTGGTTTGAGTGAATAAAATGATAGTGTTATTGACTAAATGAAATGTTAAAATGTAAGTAAGCAACTCTCCTGCTTAGATATCACTGCTTTGTGTCACGTCAAAATAAAACATGATATTAAAGTCAAATGTCTAAGTCTGCTTTATTGTCAATTCTTTTACATGTACAGCACATACATACAGAGCATTGAAATTGCATTACTCTCAGACCCTTGGTGCTGATACAGATAAAATACAAAAATTACAAACATACAAATAAGGGCATGTTAAATATACATATATAGGTTGGGAGGGAGTTCAGCTTCCTGACAGCCTAATGATTGAAGCTGTCCTTCAGTCTGCTGGTCCTGGCCTGGAGACTTCACAGTTTCCTCCCTGATGGCAGCAGACTGAAGAAGCTGTGAGATGGGTGGGTGGGATCACCTGTGATACAGAGGGCTTTGCGGGTGAGACAGGTTCTGTAAATGTCCTGGAGGGAGGGGAAAAGGCAATGATCTTCTCAGCTGCTCTTTCTAAGCGTTGAAGGGTCTTCCGGCAGGATGCGTTGCAGGCGCTTTGCAACTAGTCAGGATGCTCTCGATGGCTCTTTGTAAAAGGTGCACATAATGGGGGCCGGGGCTCTGGCTCTTCTCAGTTTGTGGAGAAAGTAGAGATACTCCTGTGCTTTCTTGGCCAGTGCTGCGGTGTTGACAGTTCAGGAGAGGTCCTCTGTGATGTGCACACCCAGGAACTTAGTGCTGCCCACACTCTCCACAGTCGCACCATTGATTGGCAGAGGAACATGTTGAGTGTGCACTCTCCTGAAATCAACAACAGTCTCCTTTGCCTTCTCCACAATTTCTTTTGTACGTATTTAATATATTTGAGTTTCTCAGTGTGCCAAAATTAAACTGCATTTAAAACGACTTGAAAATGTGATATGGCTCGTGATATGGCTTGAAAACGCGATTACCGTCAGTTTTAAGTGAGGTTTTAAGTTTGATGAAAGATCTATTGTGCTTGTGAGAAGTATAAATAGCAGAAAATCCTGCTAGGTGTAAATAGAATCTATTGCACTAAGTGTAAACATTAAGTGTAACAGGGACGTGAATTTATACAGGTGCTGGTCATATAATTAGAATAGCATCAAAAAGTTGATTTATTTCATTAATTCCATTCCAAAACTTGTATATTATATTCATCCATTAAACACAGACTGATATATTTCAAATGTTTATTTCTTTTAATCTTGATGGTTATAACTGAAATCTAAGGAAAATCCCAAATTCAGTATCTCAGAAAATTAGAATATAAATTAAGACCAAAACAAAGAAAGGATTTTTAGAAATATTGACCAACTAAAAAGTATGAACATGAAAAGTATGAGCATGTACAGCACTCAGTACTTAGTTGGGGCTCCTTTTGCCTGAATTACTGCAGCAATGCGGCGTGGCATGGAGTCGATCAGTCTGTGACACTGCTCAGGTGTTATGAGAGCCCAGATTGCTCTGATAGTGGCCTTCAGCTCTTCTGCCTTCTTGGGTCTGGAATATCACATCTTCCTCTTTACAATACCCCATAGATTTTCTGTGGGGTTAAGGTCAGGCGTGTTTGCTGGCCAATTAAGAACCGGGATACCATGGTTCTTAAACCAGGTACTTGAAGCTTTGGCACTGTGTGCTGGGGCCAAGTCCTGTTGGAAAATGAAATCTGCATCTCCTTAAAGTTGGTCAGCAGCAGGAAACATGAAGTGCTCTAAAGCTTCCTGGTATATGGCTGCGTTGACCTTGGACTTCAGAAAACACAGTGGACCAACACCAGCAGATGACATGATCCCACAAACCATCACTGACTGTGGAAACGCTACACTGGACCTCAAGCAACGTGGATTGTGTGCTTCTCCTCTCTTCCTCCTGTCTCTGGGACCCTGATACCCAAAGGAAATGCTAAATTTACTTTCATCAGAGCACATAACTTTGGACTACTCAGCAGCTTTTTAAAGGGAGACGCTTCTGACACTGTCTGTTGTTCAATAGTGGACTGACACAAGGAATGCGACAGCAGAAACCCATGTCTTGAATACGTCTTTATGTAGTGGTTCTTGAATCACTGACTCCAGCTGCAGTCCACTCTTTGTGAACCACCCCCCCCCCACCCACCCCCCACACACACACAAATTTTTGCATGGGTTTTGTTTCACAATCCTCTCCAGGGTGCAGTTATCCCTATTGCTTGTACACTTTTTTCTATCACATATTTTCCTTCCCTTCACCTCTCTATTAATGTGCTTGGACACAGAGCTCTGTGAACAGCCAGCCTCTTTTGCAATGACTTTTTGTGTCTTGCCCTCCTTGTGCAAGGTGTCAATGGTTGTCTTTTGGACAACTGTCAAGTCAACAGTCTTCTCCATGATTGTGTAGCCTACAGAACTAGACTGAGAGACCATTTAAAGGCTTTGCAGGTGTTTTTAGTTAATTAGCTGATTAGAGTGTGGCACCAGGTGTCTTCAATATCTAATATTTTCACAATATTCTAATTTTCTGAGATACTGAATTTGGGATTTTCCTTAGTTGTCAGTTATAAAATCAAAATTAAAAGAAATAAACATTTGAAATATATCAGTCTGTGTGTAATGAATAAATATAATATACAAGTTTCACTTTTCATATGAAATTAGTGAAATAAATCAACTTTTTGATGATATTCTAATTATATGACTGGCACCTGTATTTTACAATAAGCAAGAAAAGTTGCAATAAAGATTATTATATATATATAACTACCTCCTAATTTTAAAACACCACCACATGTCACACACACAAACACACAAACGTTTGTTTTGTATTGCATTATGCCCATAGGTGTAATGGTTTTATACTGTACAAACTGTATATTCTATGGCCCTACACCAACCCTACACCTAACCCTCAAAAGATACTTTGTGCATTTTTACTTTCTCAAAAAAACTCAATCTGTATGATTTATAAGCGCTTTGAAAAATGGGAATGGGTTATGTCCTCATAAGTCACCTTCTCCTTGTATATATAAATGTATGTGTGTGTAAGAGCATATACATATATATAATTTTTTTTTCTTTCTTTCTTTTTTTTTTTTTTCCAGACAGGACCACTTTTGGCAAGTTACTTGAGTTTACTGAACACAATTTATCTTTGGCAGTACGGTTCCTTATGGGGGTTTTTGTTCCCAAAATTAACTGAACATACAAAAACTTAAACATTAACCCCCTCGGAACCATCAGCTTGGAAATACATGACAATTAAGACACTTAATAATGTCTTTGAAGTTAACAGTGGTAATCGTGTAGATGGGCAGTGGGAAGTCTAACCTGTAGTTTGCTGTTGAGGATGAGTGACTCCCAGCAGTGAGGTCCATACCATCCGTGACTTGAAAACCTTAGTAATCTGAAACAAAGAAGACAACAACCAGAAGGTGCACGGAATATATATATATGAGGTGGGTCTAGACAACTTACTTTATGCACCTAAATTCAACATTAATTGTCCTAATCAGTGTAATATAAAAAATAAATACAAAATTAAGTGAAATCTAATGTTGAATTATTGGCATATTTCAAAAGCTGTTAAAACATAGATATATATTTTGAGATGTAATATTTATTTCATAGAACATTCTGAAGGCATGTACTTTCAAAAATCAAGCAGTCAAGCCTGTCAAATTAAATGCAACAATGCAGTTTGATTTCGGCATGCTAAGAGACTCAAATATTCAAATATGTACAAAAAAATTTACATTTAAATAATATACTCGAACACATTTTGGAAGTATGACATTTAAAAATACTGTAAATGTGAATGTCTTTACATTTGTTTAAAGTGTATAAATATCCTGGCACCCCCCTGTGGTGTATTTGAGCAGCACAGGAAATGAGGCAGATGAATGGGGTTTTTAGCAGCACTAAATCAGTAAGAAGACACACAAATCCGAGAATTGCACACACAAAATGCCTTCACATCTCTTGCAAAATAAAACACTCTATTCAAAATATCACAAACACATCTCAAAAGCAAGCATTTGCAAACACCATTGCCATAATATTAATTCCTGTTCGATGTTTGTGTGTTACAGTTCATAGAGAATAGAGTGTTGTGTTTTGCAAAAAGTGTTTTATAAAATTCAGTTAAAGGCGTTTTGCAGATTTGGTGTGTAGTTCAGGTGTTTGAGTGTCAGGTTTCAGAAATTGTGTGACAAATAAAGATTTTGTGTTTAAGCAGTTGAAAAAAAAACTGAATTATGACACAAAAAAATACCACATTGTCAATTTCCAAGAACCCTGTGTAGAAAAAGAAAGAGAGTGTCTGTATCCATAAATGATCCAGCTTTTCTGCAACAGTCAATAAAATGTCAACAATGAGGCATACAGAGCAGTTAATTTTGAGCATTGCATGTGCTCTCTCTCTCTCTCTCTCTCTCACTTTCTTTTTTCTTCACCATCAATGAACCATTCACCAGCTAAAATAAGGAAGATTCTTCACTGGAGTGCTTTGTGTAATATGACCTTTCCGCCCAGAGGGAGATCAAGTTTTCTATTGTGCCGGTTGATCGTATAGTCAAAATTGCGTGCAAATTACACCTCAGTAGATGTAAACCGTGTCCATTACGAGTTAACAAAAGTAAAGAGAGAAGCAAGAGAGGCTGTTCATTTAACTAAGATTCTCTTTACACTGAGTACCTGCACCACACATACACATGCACATGCCTGATACTCTATGCATTCTTTAATGGGCTATTTTGAACAATTTGAGGAGAGTGGCTCCCTTGTTCACCATTAAACTATGGCCGGCCTCACTTAATAGCATGTTATTTAATGCTCTGTGTGTGTGTGTGTGTGTTTGCAAATAAATACAGATGGCTGTGAAAACGCAGATGCAGCAGTTCTTCTAGGGATGAGAAAAGTAATTTCTCACTATGAGTGTGCTGTGTCAGGACATGCACATGCACCATAAACAAAGGTCAAGAGGGAGAAAGTTACATGGTTAAATGACTATAAAATGAGGATAAATGACTGATAAAACATTATCCTCGGCATATGACCTTTTGTAGGTTTAAAGCGTTAGTGCTATTATTGAGAACAATGCAAACAGTTCCTCTGTTTATGAGGAGAGGGTAATCTGGTCAGCATTCACTCTCCCCGGTACACAAGCTGTCAGGCACGTGCACACATAGACATCAAAGCTGGCTTGAACACCTGCCCTTTCTTCTGGGGATTCTTTTTTTATTTTTTTATTTATTAATAAATGGATTTATATATGTGTGTGTTTCTGTTTGCACTTTCCCTATCAAACAAATAAAAAAAAAATCTAAATATCAGGTCGGGTCTGGAAATTTTGCGACTGTCAAGTTCCGATGGCTTTCTCCCCTCTACGTCTCCACGCAGGCACACACAGCGCACAGCACAGCAATTTAGCACAAATTGATCACCACATTATAGGCCGTAGACGCGAAGCCCTCCCTTTCTTTCCAGTTGAGTTTGTCTTACTGTGGAGGTGAGTGGTGATGAACAAAAGACTAAGCTACCTGTGCCTTGAATTTACTGCTAATTATCCAAAAGACAAATATAGTTCATTTGTCTTGTTAACCTCCATGACTCCTGAGCTACTAAGTAATAAGTTAGCTAAAGTTTAACTAAGGCAATATATTGTGGACATACAGACTATCTTAATGGAGAAACGACAGCTGAATACTGTAAAATTAATAATGTCATCATAATCACCACATTGATATGCAAATTAGCTGTTAAATTCATTCATTAGACACAAGTCATTGCAAATGAATAGGATAACCAAAATAACTAAAGCATATCACCACAGAACTTCCCCAGTTATTAATGATTTACATCAAGAGTCTTTTCCCGATGTTATGTTTAAATATCTAGAACATAAATTATGTCTAGAACATTTTACAATACAAAATATTTTTTAAATAAGTTTCTTGTCACATTCAAAATGGTTGTCATTGCAACAACACTAATTTGTGGAGATTCAGCTCATTCTGAGGTCCTCCAAAAATCTGAATGCATTATTTTTAAATTGACTGTTATGATAAACATTTTGCAATTTATTTTAAACAATTTTATTTTGCAAACAATTTATTAGCTGTAATATCATTGTGTTGCAAATAGATGCCTGTATAGCCCTAACAATCCTAGTAGCTAAGATATTGCACATAATTGTCACATAAATCACACATACATTCATTTGATTAGATTTGGATTTGAATGCATGTTAAGATATGATAAATGGATACTTTTTCTATTTATCTGTTTTGTTTTGTTTTTATATATATAAAAAAATGTGTTGTTGTTGCTTGAAATATTGATTTAAAGTGTCAGTTGTTAAAACCCTTGTTACACTAAACTACAAATAAAAAGCCTGATCAGTGGCATAAAAGTAATCAATACAGCCAATTAATCCTTTGCTACTGTGACTCTTAATGTTTGATATATATAGCACTGTAGTAAATTAGCTCAAAAGGGAAATGTATATAAATAATTATAACTAATTATGATTAGTATAGTAGCAACTTTAGGAGAATTTCATTTCCATCAACTAATCTGTTCGTCCAGCGGCCACAGAAAACATCCTTCTTATTGTAGCCTAATAATGCATAAGAGCATGTAGCAAGGATAAAAATCATAAAGGAACAATTAATTTGCAAAGCAGAATCAGAAACTCAAGTAATTTGTGGTGTACGAGTCGCGATCACCTTCTTCCAGGTTTGAAGAGTGATGAACTCCAAAAATATGTTATTCTGACTCTGTGGTGGTCGGGAGAGTTTTCTCCCAAATGAAGATGATGAAGAGCTAAGAGAGGTGTCAGCTGAGGTCCAAGGATCGTTGATAAATGTAAAGACAAGGCCGAAGACTGGTGCAGACCTAAGAGTTGCAGAAGCATTCTAGCTCACATCCTCATCTTCTCAGAATCTAACAGAACTGCAGACTGACTAAGGTGGGTCACTGATGTGAAAGCTTTATCTCCTTTTGAGCTCACACCTCCAGGAGGTCACAAAGCCAATGGTGACTTTCACTTTTGGAGGGAAAGTTTACGATTCTTTGTCTTAGAGCACTGTATTTTGCATATGTAAGTTGATTTGATGTTGATGCAAAATTACTAAAGATTCTTAGAACACTAAGATATTGCTTATGTACCAACAAATAATATACACTCTCGTTTAGATCATCAGAAGATGAATTCATAGATACTACACACGTTAAAAATAGACATATAGGTAAGATTACATGAACGAGTGGTTGTATCACAAGCATGCATAAAACAGTATACAATACAAAAGACAATATAAAGAAGACAGTGACAACATACACAATTACCTGAAGTATGTGTGTTCATTTGAAGAAAGCTTTTCCTATGAATTAATTAGAGAAGAGTCCATTTTCATCGGCATTTTGTGTCTGGTTAAGTAAGAGCTGCTCTGCCCGCATTATCAGATGGTTTGTATTTGGTTGCCATGGAACCAGTGGCCTGATCTGCCCTTTTGAGGTGTTATTTGCATTTCGGGGGAAGGGTCCATAGACCCTTATAGTTGGCCCTTTGTTTACGTGATGGGGCATTAGAAATTATTTGTTAAATATAACAAATTGTTGTGTGTCTGATTGGTCCAAATGCTACACCCGTTGACCTTCCTTTTTGTTGAGAATTGTTCCTGTAATCTGTTTTTGGTGAGTTCATGTTTCTGTCTGTTCAAATCAAGTCAGTTCAAATCTGTTCCTCCCAAGTCAACTCTGTTCACATCTGTTCATTCCAAGTCAACTCTGTTCACATCTGTTCATCCCAAGTCAACTCTGTTCACATCTGTTCATCCCAAGTCAACTCTGTTCACATCTGTTCATCCCAAGTCAACTCTGTTCACATCTGTTCATTCCAAGTCAAGTCTGTTCACATCTGTTCATCCCAAGTCAACTCTGTTCACATCTGTTCATCCCAAGTCAACTCTGTTCACATCTGTTCATCCCAAGTCAACTCTGTTCACATCTGTTCATCCCAAGTCAACTCTGTTCACATCTGTTCATCCCAAGTGAACTCTGTTCACATCTTTTCATCCCAAGTCAAGTCTGTTCACATCTGTTCATCCCAAGTCAACTCTGTTCACATCTGTTCATCACAAGTCAAGTCTGTTCACATCTGTTCATCCCAAGTCAACTCTGTTCACATCTGTTCATTCCAAGTCAAGTCTGTTCACATCTGTTCATCCCAAGTCAACTCTGTTCACATCTGTTCATCCCAAGTCAAGTCTGTTCACATCTGTTCATCCCAAGTCAACTCTGTTCACATCTGTTCATCCCAAGTCAACTCTGTTCACATCTGTTCATCCCAAGTCAACTCTGTTCACATCTGTTCATCCCAAGTCAACTCTGTTCACATCTGTTCATCCCAAGTCAACTCTGTTCACATCTGTTCATCCCAAGTGAACTCTGTTCACATCTGTTCATCCCAAGTCAAGTCTGTTCACATCTGTTCATCCCAAGTCAATTCTGTTCACATCTGTTCATTACAAGTCAAGTCTGTTCACGTCTGTTCATCCCAAGTCAATTCTGTTCACATCTGTTCATTACAAGTCAAGTTTGTTCATGCCAAGTCTTTCTTCATTTGTTTGGATATTTGGATTTCACCCTGCTAAATAAAAGCTGCACTTGGGATCATCACAACTCGCCTTCAGGGGACTGGTTTTTACAATAGGGAACCCTTTAATTACTAGGCCTATTTTAAATGCATCCCAGGATACACCAGAGAATGTGCAGAGCAGTAAAGAGTAAAATTAAATATAAGTTAATTAGAGAAGCTAAAATATAAATACATTTTTTTGTTTCACATTATTGGTAATTTCATAATTTCATACATTTTGGTTGTTTAATTGTTTTCATAATTTTGATGCCTTTATTATTGTAATAAAATGTGTAATTAAAGAATGAGTAAGTGTAGCCAAACCACTGATTGGTACTTTATAAATGGAGAAAAGCATGATTAATGTAATCTTTCTATTCACTACTAAAAAGAATTTAAACAACTGTTCACCTCATCCCTGTGTTATTTTTTTCTTGCACCAATCCACCTCCCTATCTCCTCTTTTCATCTCTCACAAGAGGACTTCATACTTGTACCTGTCCATTACGGACAGCAAGCAATGACATTCCAAAAATCTGTCATAGATGATTTAGCGTGAACATCGGGATTTGATGACCACACTTGCTATCAGTTCCGGATTATTGTTTGTGCTCTGCCAAGAGATAAGTATGCGGTTATCTGTTATGATCATGGTCCCAAACAGAAAGACACATAACAATATCTGCTGCATGTCTGTATTAGAGCCAGTTGCCTTATAATGAACAGAATGTCTTTTCTTTTTTTTCTTTTGTTTCATGGTAAAAGATGCAAATGATATTGATTTATCAGCACTTTGGCCAGTTGCAGCCAAAACATTTGCATTAATCTGAGCTACCAGGCAATTAAGGTATCCACATTTGGCTTTGCTCAGTGTGGGTGTATGTGTGTGAAAAAGAGCTTCATGTGGATTTTTGTTTTTTGTGGTCAGTGAGATTATGAAGAAATACAACACTGGAATTATGTGTGAAATGTGTATGTGAAAGAAAGTAAATAATATTTCATCTTCTAATCCAGACATACAAAAACAGAGAAGAGAGCTGGACACGCTGCCTTTGTCTTTGCAAGGGTTTGTGAGGTAAGAAATTAGTAATATATAATCAGTTGGGAAGGTTATTTTGGAAATGTAATAGGTTATAAATTATAAATTACCCTATTTAAAATGCATAATGATTAGTGTAACTTCTAGTGTCAATTACTTTGACACTAGAATGTAATGCAAGGCTAATTACATTTGATTACATTTTACAATTTCTAATATTTTAAACTGTTAATCATTTTGAACCATTTAATCCAGGCAAGGTAACATTACAGTAGCACTTAACACTGATTACTGCCAGTGTTGAGTACTGACTTTCAAAATCCTTTCAAAATCATGTGAATTAATATTACTAAGTAAGGGATAATGTATATATTTATTTTGCAATAACAACTGGCTGGATGTACAGTACATTATCCCGCTTATTACATGGCTGCTTGCCTCTAAAGTAAATAATTAGACACGAAACACTGATCTGAGTTGAAATATTTGAACACAAAGCTTCCACAAAGAAAGCAGTTGCTAGCAAGCGGCAAGTTCAAACTAGACATACATTTAAGTAATACAGTGCAGTCATGCCACTTTTATTACACCACATTTCACCACATAAATAATGAATTACTGGTACTTACAGTACTAGTACTTACAGTACTAGTCTATTATTCATCTCATAATCCATACAGTGTACAAAGCGAAATGGCAACATCGGCATTTGTATGAAACGACAGAGCAAGTCCACGATACCAGGATGACAGAATTAATAAATTGTACACATACTGTAATATAGAATTAAGTTTTAATATTTTATTAGCTAACCAAATGTAAATCTTCCACCAAGAAAAATTGTTCCTAGCAATTACATTTTAGCAATTTAAGTTTCCCCAGATGAGTCTGTGTTATTGGCTTTTACCAGTTGTTATTGAGGAATAACATACCTTGGAATGTCAGGACTGATTGAAGTAATTCTGTTACATGTAACTAGTTACTCCCCAACACTATATATATAATTATTATCCACCTTTTTCTTCAACGCAGAAGTAAGCATATGGGCGAGACTTCGGATCATTAACCACAGTTAAATAATGAGAAGAATAACAACATGAACTAAAAGGTAAAACCAGTGTGTTCATAATTAAGATAATACATTAAAATAATATGGCAAGGCACACCAATTTTCAATATCAAGAAGCAAAACGAACTGTTGTCTAGAATTTACACATCTAAAAATAGCTGGACAAATAGAATTTAAAAATGGCCGCACCCATTTTTATGGCAAGAAAAAGGTGGATACATTTATTAGTTTAAGTAAATATAAAGCTTTATTTATACAACTTCCTACAATTCACAAGATATTTCCTACTTGGAACAAGGATTTTCTGTTATTATTATTTTTTATATAGTCCTGTAAGATAAAAACAAGATTATATGGTATATCATTTAACTTCAACTATAGTAAAAATAACATGGCATATTTTATTAAAACTTAATGTGTAAGTAATAAGTTCCAGAAGCTATAAATACTGTTAAATCAAAGGTGGATTGAATCAATATTGCTTTGTCAACACTTCTTCCAGATTTAATGTAGAGCTTCATTTTCAGCACTGGAAGTTGCGGTTGCCACTGAGGCTAAACGAAGAAGCAATCATGCATCGAGTACTTTGGCATCTATCCCTTGTTTTCATTCCTGTCAAATGTGAAATATGACACTACGATAAGGTCTAATGCTATTTGTAATCATTATCTCAGTACTCTTGAGCACTCAGTTCTGATTTGGTCAGTCGCATATCCAGCAGTCTGATATTTCCTATTATAATATTTACTGTCATCCAATTGCAATGGCATATATCAGATCACCCATGACTCCTGGCATTAACTGAAACACCAAGCTACCAGAACATGCCATATCATATCACACTGCAGACTCATGCTAAAGTCCCTATCGAAGATATGTATGTGTGTGTTTACATTTGGACACAGACACATTTTGTATTATTTTAGCTGTTGACCAAAAACATATTCAAGTTACAGTTTATATAATTTATATGGGCTTAAATTGCACACTCTGAGCTTTAATTTTGGGGGTTTAGTTCTCATCTTAATTGAACGAAAGGTTAAGGTATTAAAGCTCTTTAATATGTACCTCCCCCCTTTATCAAGGGACCATAAGTAATTGGACATTTAGCGCGAAAGCCATTTCATAGACAGATGTGGGCTATTCCTTCATTATTCCTACATCAATCAAGCAGGTAAAAGGTCTGGAGTTGATTCTAAGTGTGCGATTTGCATTTGGAAACTGTTCCTGTGAACCCACATCATGTGGTCAAAGGAGCTTTCCATGCTGGTGACAATTGTTAGGCTTTAAAGACAAATCAAATCCATCAGAGAGATAGCAGGAGCATTAGGAGTGGTCAAATGTACTACATGTGAATGATCAGAAGATCCTATCCATGGTAAAGAAAAATGCTTTCACAACATCCAGCCAAGTGAAGAATTCTCTTCAGGAGGCAGATGTGTCACTTTCAAAGTCTACAATCAAGAGAAGACTTCACAAGAGCAAATACAGAGGGTTCACCACAAGGTGCAAACAAGGCCTTTGTATAAAAATGGTTATAATTCCTAAGCTTTTTATGTTATATATTTGTTCAACCCCTTGAATTATGCACCTCAATTTGATCTTAATTGTCTCATTTTATTATATTCTGGTGGAATATACAGAGCCAAAATTATGATATGTATATATAATTATGATACATTAAATACTTAGAAACATAGTTTAATAATTTGTCAATGTACTGTTTTATTGTATAGCCTTTTATTATTTTTGTTTCATTAATAATAATGAGCAAAAAACGAAAAATTCGTTTGAAGTAAGGGGAAAATCCAAAAACCTTTTTTTATATATATAATGTGGGTATGTATTCTTTGTTCTTTTAATAAAAGTTTAATATAAGCTACTTTGTCAGTAGCCTATTGCTGTTGTGTGTGGGATTAATTTTTATTAATATTTTTCACTAAGAGTAATACTGAATCAATCTTAAGTATTAATTATCATTGTAGGCTTAGGGTACTTTTTTCTATGAATTTTAATGAATATACAAATTAATAAAATCAGTTTTATTTTATTTTTTTCTTGGGCTAGAAAAAACCCTCAGCAGCCCTACTTCCCATGAATATACTTATTTGTGCCATTTACTTCTAGATAAGTGTACCTCTGTTTGTTGTCCTGTTCCCATATTAATTGACATAAAAAATGTATCTTTTACCACATTAAAATCGTTATAGTTTGTAGTATGTCAAGTCTCGTTGCCCCCATTTATTCATGAAAGCGTCTCCTTCAGCGCTAATGCATGAATTGATTAGATTTATCCTTGCTCAATCAAAATGAATGACTATTTCATTCACATTCATGTATTTTCCTTCAGTAATAATCTCCTAACGAAGTTCTCAGTAAAACCAGCTCTAATTTATAGGGCCTCTGCAGGGCCCACAGTGACCAGCTGGATGGGTCAAGTGCACCAAATGTACTTACGGTTGCTATGGAAGTGTTCTTAAAGAGGTCACCTTAGAGATGGAAGGAAGGAATGGAGACATGATAAAAAAAGAAAGTTCTGGTTAGATGAAACTCATGCAAATTGTACTGCCAGGAGTGGGTAGGAGGTGAAGAGGAGAGTGGGAGAGAGAAAAATAGGGAAGGAGAGTGTGTGTGAATCTCAATGACTTATTGAAGTGAGTCTAATTAATCTCTTAGTAGCTCTCATCTTTCCTCCAGATGCCCCAGGGACACAATGTACCCTGTGTGTGCATGCATATGTGTGTATGTGAACACATGTGTTTTTGGTTCAAGGATTAACTTTAAGACTATCAGAGCAGAAATGCACCCTGGGTGGAACATCAAAACCCAAGCACCCCATGTCAGTGGGGAAAAAATCACTTTGGCAGTGTGTGTGTGTGTGTGCTGTGTGTGTGTGCTTGATCTGTAAGAAAATGCATGTTCCATTGAGTGTTTATGAAAGTGTAGGGGAACACACAGACTATTTCTTTAATTTCCACACAGCGGGAGCTTAACACACTAATGTACAAATCCACATTCCAGCTGGACCTACATGACTCATTTAGTCACGTAGGTCCAGGATAACTGACTCAACAACAACACTACATTTCACAAAATAAATAAATAAATATATAATATATAAAATTATGGTATTTAGCCAAGGTAATTTTGGTATTATGGTCTATATTATGGTCTCTCGTTGGGGGGGAGTGAATGTACAGCTCTCTCTTCCGCCCACAGTACCATGACTGAGGTGAGACCCTTGAACAAGACACTAAACCCCAGACAGCTGCGTAGGTGTGTGTGTTCAATGCTGATGGGTTAAATGCAGAGCAAAAATTCTGAGTATGGTCACAATACTTGGCCACATGTCATGTCACTTCACTTTCATTTTCACTATAATTTTTATTTTTTTATCTATTTTATTTAACCTTTATTTAACCTGGAAAGGTCCCACTGAGTTACAGTAACTCTTCTCCCAGGGATTCCTGGCCAAGACTGGAGGCCAAAAGTTTCAATAGATAAAAGACAGGACATAAATTACATAGTACACCACATATCTCTATACATACTAGAAAAGAAAACAAGACATTAACGACAGCAAATACAAACATACAGGTGTATAAGATACCTAATTCAAAACAATTGCACTGTTCGGTCAGAGTTGACTTTAAAAGGTTTTTAAAAGTATTAATAGATGGAAGTGATACTATATTTAAAGTGTTCATTCCAGTCATAATAGCCTACCTGGAGAAAGATCAGGTAGCATTTTCATTCCCACCTCAGTGGCTGTCAGAGGGTGCTGGAAGTATGTGATTACACATCCATCAACCAAAATGTCAATCAAACAGTAAATAAAACGGTGGCCTACCTTAAAAAAAAAAAAAAGAATATACATCAAAATGTTTTTATTTTTGAAAGAAGTCTCTTAGCTTTTTAAAACTGCGACTTTTTAAAAATAGAGTAAAACCAGCCATATTGTGAAATCTAAAAATTTATCCACCACTTTTTCTATTTTAACAAATTTTAAAACCACCTTGTGATGGCAAAGCTGACATTTCAGCAGCTATTACTCGTCTTTAATGTCACACATTCTTCAGGAATCGTGCTAATATGCAGATTTGGTTTTAAGAATTTCAACTTCAATTTCAAGAACAGACAACTTACACATAAATTCCCATAATTTTAAATCTTGACTCTATGGTCTCTATTCTTCCTCTCAAAACATTGTTAATGACTTTTTTACCCATTACAGTTAATTAGGATCTCAAAATCTCCATGTTTCAATGAGTTCCATTTATCAGAGTCACACATTATCAGCTGATGAGAGCTTCCCCAATTATCCATTGGCGTATCCAGGGTAACCCTCTGTCAAATGGAGGATGGTTTTTTGTATACAAGCATCCCCCATGCCTTTGACAGGCATTATAAAAGAACACCACTGATTGTGGACAAAATAGCAGCTATTAAGTTTGATCAATATACACTAATATCATTGTGATGCAACTAAGAAACCTGATTGAATACAAATGATGCAATCAGCTGTGCAATAAAAACAATATTACTTAGCATATTCACATCCACAATCATCTGCCTCAATGATTTAGAGCACATATCTTTTGTCTGCTCACAGTGTTGCACATTAGAGAAGTCTTCCTGACAATAACCAAGATCTTATTCTCTTTCTCTTATTTCGTTTTATTCTGCTGTCTCAGAAAATCAACATGATGCCTCCCAGCCAAGTTCCACACACACACGCACACGCACACACACACACACACACACACACAAGCCACACATTCTCCTTCAGTGAGTGAAATGTACACAGTATTACCATCTGGACAACAAAGAATCCTTACAAGGCGAGCCTGGACACCATCTCCCTCTTACAAAATATGCATAGCACAAATAGGCATGACATTGACTTTTATCAGTTTTTAACCATTCACTTTGATTGGCTGAACTGTTGTCAAGTAAATAATACTAATCTGACAGAATAAATGTCTATGCCATTACTCTACTAAGATGTCTATGCCAAATAAATCAATGGCAGCTGGTTTGCTTAAAATCTCTCGCTCACTGTCTCTGCGTATCTATTTATCTGAGCGTTCGTCTCGCTCTCCAAGTGAGTCAAAACCAACAGAGCTTTATTGACATGACTGTAATCATTACAGTATTGCTAAGGCATTCAAGTTCTTACATAGTACAGGAGAACAAAATAAAGTCGGTTGAAGTACATAACAATAAACAAATTAATGTGTTCATGACGTATAACGTGTGTTGAGAAGTTGTATATATAGTATGCTTACATAAAACACACTCAGACTGAGACACACACATATACACCTTCAGAGCAAATCAAAATGACCTCAGTCATGATCATTGCTGCATGCCTGCCACTAGACAAACATGAGTAATGCTCAGATAGTTCTTCCAGTAACCCTTTAATAATTAGTGTAACACACAAACACTCACACGCAGATGGCAATGTAACAATTAGCAGTTGATAATCTTATTTCTTTTGCTGTTTAACAGTAACTATGAAAGGTTATTTGGTTGGTTGCACAGTATTTGCATTTAGCATCACTTTTTTTCCTGCAGTCTGTCACCCAATCAGAACAGACATGCCAGCCATTTTTGGATTATGATCCACCGGAGAACATCTGCTCTATTTATTAGTCTTTTTTGAATCCTTATGTACTGTGCTTGTGCGTGTGTGTGTATGTTATGTGTTTTTTGTTATTGTAATGCACACACACACACACACACACACATACACACACACACACACACATTTGTTTCACACTTACTTTAGGTATCAGTGTCTGCCTGCTGTTATAAACGTATGTGTGATGGCTTGAGGTTTGGCCCCGAGTAAATTCTTTAGAATAGAGTGTAGTCTATGACGCAATAGCTATAGATAAATAAATTAATTCATTAAAGAAAAACAGTGTCTTATAAATAATTAGGCTATATTGTTCTCGCCGGGAAAATAAAAAATTTCGCCACCAGAAAATGACAGCGCAAATGAGTCGCCGCCCCACAAAAATTCATGTATTTTCTTCCATTCTTCTGGGTAGACATTAGGACCGCGCAGACTATACGTCCCCTAAACAACGGGAACGGGGGATCGACCCGGAGATTATCCAGCCGACGACTTTTTGCACTTCTGATCCAAAGGAACCGGTGTGACTGGAGTTTACGCATCACTAAGCACATTTTATCCACTTAAATCATACCTTCTCCGGCTGCAGAAAGTGTGTGGCTCACTTTTTTGCCTTTCCCGTGGAGGAGGACCCACTGTTGATCTTATATACCACTCTCTCTTTGTGCGCCCTCCCGGTTCTACGTTCGCCAGACGCGAAGCAGAGCCGCATCACCATCATCATAAGCGCTCGCGCTCGCGCTGCCTCTGTGTCTCTGCGCCTGCATTCGGGACCAGTGTGCCCTGCTATCCCACCACCATGAATTCGGATATTAACATGTACTTGGGGCGGGAGAAATCGGGGATCATGCGAAAGAGAGCGCTGTTACTCAGGAAAGGCTGCAGTTTCGAAATAACGAGGTGAGTTGATATAAGGGGAAGGGGGTTCTTGTGGGGAGTGGGCATTTTCAGAACACCGCATCATCCGGTTACCGGATGGTTGGGTTGTAAATTATCACAGCAGTGTGTATGGCATCTGAGATAGACATGTTTTACTCAAGTGTGCGGATTTGGACGAGCTTTCAGATGCATTTGGCATAGACCAGCAGCATATTAAAGGGTCTTAAGGCTGTCGCTAGGGATCCCAGAATCAACATAGCTTTATTGGCATGATTTTCAGCATATATTGCCAGAGCATATACAGCACTTAAAATATAAAAACAGGCAGAACATGGAATGGAATAGAAAATACACAATACAGATAAAACAGAAAATAAACTAGTCTTAGAGGGTCATCTAAAGTGAGTCCTGGTCCTTAAGCACTGAGACATCAGCCTCCAGAAGCAATAACTCATTTTTTCATCGGGATTCCCTGTGAACAGTTGGAGGTGGGGGAGGTGTACTCAGACAGTAATTATTGAGAATGGTTCCTTCCTATAAATGCGTACCTCAAGTATCGACCCGTTGTTCTCATATTTGCAAGAAGATTGTGTTTTCAGTGTCCCATTTCTCTCAGTGAAAGTAAAGATATAATGATGGCAGTGTTAAAGCCCATGCTCAGTAATGGTAGTGCATCACAAACAAAGGTGGTTTAGTACATGAGCCATAGTGTGTCTGTGTCAGAAGTAGAGAGATACATAGAAAGAGAGGGAGCAAGGTAGAGGTCACACCCCATTTTGGCCTGTCGCCTATGTTGGGACCATCATGGTGTAGACTGCAGTGTTATGCTGAGACAATACTTTATGTAAAGTACACCATGTAATCATATTTCTACTGAATTTCAGGTCATTTTGAAATGAGAGGCCCTATATGTACTAATGCAAGACTGTCAATCATCTGAATATGCATACTTCACTACTTTATTGTAGTACCCAGATGACCTATACGTCCATTCTGAATTACAACGTGAGAGAGGATTTGTATAAGTTGACGCTGAGATGTTACATGACAATGACAACATAAAGAATGTTACATTCATACTATAGAATACACTTTTTTAACAGATACAAAGTACATATTCAAAAGTAATTACTCAGAGGGTATGTGATTTCAGATGCAACCACTAAATGATTTCATTATTAACCTTAATCATTACTGCATAAAAGCAATATCACACAAGCAAGAGTGCTGTTGGTCTGAATATCACCAAAGCTGTGATTATTTGAAGCACTCACCGGTAATTATACAGAAACATGAAGTCTGTGTGACCCAAAATGGCTTAACATCTTTGATGGGCTCCATGGAATGTACCTTATATTTCAATAAAAGTCCCACAAATCTCTTCCCATTAAAAAACCACAAATTACACACTTCCCAAACAAGCAACAAATTACTCCTGCGGCCAGACTTATTGTGCTCAGACAAGGACATTGATGAGGGGGAGAATGCATCAGCCTCTAACGATGTGTAGGCGAGAGGCCCACAGCTTTCAATTCATTCCTTCGTAATGTTTTATCATGAAGACATTTTTCTCAAGTGGCAGAGGATAACTTGATCATTCAGTTGTTTTGAAGGCCACATACAAACACTCATGCGCTGTATTTTACGTCTATTTACATAGAAGCTCTGGTGAAATTGTCAAAGGCTGTTTACGAAACATTGCTGTCCATTATAGAGTTCTAGTGCTATGTCTGTAACAGCTGTTCTGTTTTGCTTATCTTATTTGCTTCCCTTTTTCGTTCTAAAGTGAATCTCTCTTCTTTCATTAGAATGTCCTCCTTTCTCTGTGCTCTTTCATGCACCATTTATTTTTCTCTCTTATCTACTTGCTTTTGTAGCCTCTCTGTCAGGAATTAGTTGTAAACACCTCTAAAGGGTGCTTTAATTTCCTTCACATTATAAATCATTCAACCCACAAAGATACCTGTTGTTTATTCTTGTCTTTTAAAAGACTAGTTAAATGAAATATAATATAAAAAAAATAAAGTGAAAGAATGGTAATAAATAAATACATTTATTGTAATAAAATACCATATTTCAAAGCAGACACGACACTGTAAAATATACAATAGATCCCAATCATGTGATCATACAGAGAGTACAGAAGAGCGTTTTATAGCCATTTTTTCCTTTTAACTAGAAGAAATGAGCATGAATGTATTCTTGTGGTTTTGACAGCTGGTTTTGTGTTACCTGCTTCCTTTGCATTGTCGAAAACGTCATGTTGTTTTATTAATAAATCTTGGACTTTGAAGAGTGAGTGTTGCACCTTTGTTCAGCTCATATTTTCCTTTGTATTGTCGCCATGAAAAGGCAGCAATGATAGTGGAAAATATAAATATAAAATAGTTAAACTCAGACCTTGACGCACAAATACACCTTATACATAACTTTAACAAAAAATTAATAAATAAACACAAATAAATAAATAAAATTATATGTATGTTAATATGTTATATTAAAGGTAACATTAAATAATTTATAAGATAGATAGATAGAGTACAAAGAATAATCATATAATAAAATATAAGGTTTATGAAAAATGTATGCCTTTTTTTGTTTGTTTGTATGGCTTTTTTTGTGTGTGTCTGTGCTTCTGCATTTTAGCATTCATTGATAAGGAATCTAATTCTGAATCTAAAGTTTTTTTTAAACAAGTAATCAAACAGAAACCATACTGTAGCATACTGTAGTTATTTCTCTGAAAGTGAGAATGATGAACTTAGAAATGAGAGTGAGAAAGTTCATGGCACGTTTAAGAGTGTTAGGGTGGAGATGACACTTCGTGACTCATACTGAGTTCATCTGTGTATTCATGAGAGTGAATGTGTTTTTACCAAGCAAGCTGAACACAAACTCATCCAGTAACCTGAGCATGTGCCTGTATAGAATCTCACAAATTACATTTGAACCATTTGCATTGTGCCTGCGAAGAGACTATAAGAGAGAAGTATTAACCGTTTTTTGCTATTTTCAGCCATATTTCTCTTCTTCTTCTTTCTCTTTCTGGCTTGTGTGCAGTTAGCCCTGCGGTTTGTACCAATCTGATAATACTAGCACTACAGCTAACACTAATCACTCTCAGCTGTGCAGTCTGCATGTGCACGATCACAACCTCTTCATTTGCAGAGAAAAATAGACGGAAATCAAGCGGAGGAATAAAAGAAAGAGTCCCGCTCTGATTACAGCCCTATGTAAACTTTTATTCCGCGCCCACATATGCTTCCATTTAAGGTTTAAAGACGCATACCTACACATTAGTGTTTTTCACTCCAGGAAGCCTCACTAGGAAAGTCTCTCTTCCCATTATAGCAACCCTGGAACGCACCCAGTGTAGGATGGATGGAGCTTTTTGGAGTTTAGCCTTTGGCCAGACCACTGTTTAAAATACTGGTGGTTGCTCCCCAAGGGCATTCACACTGGGTGTGTGTTGCGTAAATTTGGTGGTGTGGGTTGCATAGATTTGTGTTAGGATGGCAAGAGATCTTAGAATATAAAAAGTGTAGTTACTGGATGACTGGAGCAAAATGGTATACTTCCCACTGACATGGTGTTATATAGGCCTAGCACATTTGACTGAACAGAGATGTGAAGGAAATATTTTTCACACGTTAAGAGAATGACACTTTCTTTTATTATATTCATATATTATTTAAAAAGAAACTGATGTGTGTCTGTGTGTTTAATGTAATGTAATTTCAGCACTGCTGTTTTCCAATAAAAAAATCTGAATATTACAATGCTGATATTTAGTGCTCAGTCCTGCTTCTAAAGATCTACTGATCTGTATAGTTTGCATCCATCCCTGGTCAAACACGCATGAACCAGATAATCAAGGTTATGGGGTACATTAAAAAATACGGACAGGTGTGTTACAGCAGGACTGGAACTGAACTCTGCATGAAGTTAGACCTGCTTGAGCTTTTCTGAGCTATGATGTTTTCCCAGCTTGCCCCACCTGGTGGTTAGTGACCACCAGTTGTAAGAGTTTATAAGTAATATACAGTTCAATCAGGACCACTTCCGTCAAGTATATTTTATGACAATTATATTGCATACAGTTAGTGTTGGCGGTATGGTTATGTTCTGGGCAACACTCCACACGCCTGTCCATACAGCCATGCTTGGACAGAGCGGGGAGAGCAGCAAGACAAACCCCCTTGGGGTACAGAACATAGCCATTATACGCATACATAATTACAATTCACAATTAGGAATTTTTTTTTTTTTTTTAAACAGCACTGCCCCCCCCCCCCCCATTATAAGCATACATGCTATGGAAGAGACTGACTGAAGAATGGGAATTTAAATATACCGCATGTGATAGGTGTTAATACTGGATTGGTACACGTCAAGAACAGCTGATGCAAGTGTGACTAACGTGGCCTGACTGAACTAACGTGATGCTTGATTAGCAACGTTTTGATATTTATATCTACAAATAATTAATATAGTCACATTATCTTTTAAAAATATTCAGATGCATAGTTTTAAAAATAATAGAGTAATTCAGCATTTGCAGGTTTAGACACAGAATATACACGTTTTTATTTTTGTTGGAAAAACTTGATTTACTGTGTGTGTGTGTACTGAGTGTGACTGGCATTGAATAGATTGGCTTTTATAGAATTTCAATTATTATTATTTTTTTAAGTGTACTCAGTGTAGCTGCTTTAATCATTCTACAATATTTTCTGGAATTCTTTTGTATGCCCTAGTTAAAAAAACAAAACAAAAACAAACATCAAATGCATTTATTTATACTAAGTATACTTCAAATCCATTAAAATTTGTTGACATATCACTTAAGACTTACTGATATAGAAATATTATTTATCTTTATTTCAAATATTTCATTATTGCACAATGCACATTTCTTAATATTATGCCTAAAATTTTAATATAACTATTGATAAATATTGTATGGTCTCTCTGTAATATCAGTCTTTAAATGCAAGATACTTAAGGTATACCTAAAGTATACTTGCACTAGTTTACACAGTATATCTTTAGTTGGACCTCAGCACTACTTCCACACATTTAGAGTGGATTAGGCGCAAAATTAGTTGTTCCAGTTTAGCAGACTTTAAGTATACCAGTTTAGTATTTCAAAGGTACAATTGCAGGGCATTTTTATTAAGCACATAAATATTGAAATGTCATTGTAGTATACTAAGCAGAAAATAGATGTATTTCACATACATTTTAATATTTTTTTATTAGGGTGTACAAGACTATTCCTTTTTAATTTATTGGCTGGTCACTCACAATACATCGGAGCTTGATGCTGTTGGATCAATTATTTGCTTGACTGTTATGAATTTAATTATATGCTTTTTTTAAATACAACTAATCAAAGGACATTTGTAGATCAAGGTGAACTACCAACTGTATCTGGTTCTGCAGTAGACAACAGTACCCACTAGAGGACACTGTGGTTAAATAAATGAAACTCATTGGACTAAGATGAAGGCAACAAATTTTAACCATACTCTCCAAGGCAGTTGATATTTTTGGATGGACTAGTTGTCCGCAAGCTGTTGACACAAAGCATTTCAGTTGACACAAAGCATTTCAGACAAGCCTACAGTTTGTCTTTGGTTTGTCCAAAGGCTTATATGTTAACCAAGAGAAAGGTAAATGATGTAATGTTTAGCTGCTATGGGTCTTGCAATACCATGTATGACACCTGTTGAGGCGCACTACAAATATTAATAGGAAGTTTTGCTGTTAAATGCAAAATTATTAAAATATCCAAAAACCACTAGTACAGTGTTATGTATTTTGCTGATTTGTTTACTTACATTATCCCAAATGTTTAGAAGAATGTTTAAATCCAGAGAAATAAGCAATTAGAGACATGGACCATGTCATCGTGTCACCTGCCAATTATAAAAGAACTTTCAAATGTACCTAGTATGATAAAACAGCGCTGGCTATTGTGTGTGTTTCCACTGCAGTGCAGTTCAGTTTTAGATTGGGCAGGATTATTTATATGTCTTTATTGTTGCACTGCTCCTAAAAGCGCCATCATGTCTCGGTGGATCTTCTCCACTGCTATCAAGAAGAGGAACGTCTGTGCTTCCTTAGAAGACAATGAAATAGACATTTTTGGTTGTTAAAAAAGGGGTGCTTGTTCAAAACAGTTTCATGCGATCCTTCGCTGGCTGTGCTGATTTAAATCTAGCTGTGTTTGTGTCACAAGTCCAGTGATGTAGGTAGTGATGATTCTCTCTAGCCAATCTGTGATCAGCAGCGTTTCCACGTCCCGTTTTGGTAATGGTAGGGTTTACTTGAAACCTCAACCGAGTTGGTGCTTAAAAAAATACCAGGTACCAGGTACTTTGCCCAGTGGAAACCCCCCCAAAAGTGAACCGTACCGAACCATACCATGCCATACCATGCAGTGGAAAAGTGCCATTAGACAGCTGCGGCTGCCTGCTGCGAGCTTCATTTGTAAATATTGAGTGCACTTTACACCCAGGTGATTGTAACCACTCTAAGTTCGTCTGCCTTGTGAAAGCTAAGTGAAAACACTCATTGCCTTCTCTAGTGGAGCTCAACCAGGTCTATTCCCATTCTTCAGTATTTGTGATATCACAAATCCCGGAAGATAATTGTTGTAGTCCAAACGAGTCGTTCACTGTAGTTTTTGAAAAGTGATTCCTGTTAAATAGATATCTCCTATTGAAATGGACTTTGAGCTTGGTAACTTTGCAGATCTTTTTTATGCTCAAACAGCAACATTACAGACTAACTAAAGTTGAAAAAGTGAAAAAGCATAATAGGACCTCTTTTAATAGAATTACACCTTTTCATACGGACTACAAAAATAAAGAATGTTACAAAATCGAGAGGGCAATTTTCCTTATAGCTATATTATTATTCACAGACAAAAAAAAAAAAAATCTGTTTTGGTTATATTTTTTATTAATATCCCAGATCCTCCTGTCAGTCAGTGATCAAGCACCTTTGTTCAAAATTCTCTGGCACCACCCCTTGCTCTAATATGACTGGAGTGCAGTTCTTGAGCGTTGCACAAATCCCCCTCTACTCTGTGTGCATTCACCGGCTCGCTCAAGAAGTGTGATAAGATTTGCGTAACCCAATCCTATCATGAATCTTATGGTCAAATATGTGATCTATTTTAATTATTTAGAGAAAGTCACTTAAAAATGTTATGGAGAAAGTCGAACAGTATCTGAAAAAGGCAGATAAACTAAAAAGACAAATGAAAATAGGAGAAAAAAGTCTTGAATCAGCAGTACTAACATTATTTTAAAAAATTACTCATGGTCATATTTACTAGAATTTATCACGTTTTATTGTAGGCTTATTTAATGTGTAAAATCTAGTCTTCAGTTAGGTTCAGATAAGAATATGGTACATGGCCTTCAGATATTCCAAAAGATGGCATAGATTAAAACATTAAGAGCCTGGTGAACTGTTAAGGAGAAAGAAATAATATCAATATAAGAAAATGTTAAGTTAGATTGACTTCCCATGGCATGTTGAATTAGAACATTTTATCAAACTATAGCTTTTAAGTGCCTAAAACAGCCTGAAGATAAAATGTGAGAGATTGCATTTGGTAATCACAGTGAGCATCAGAAAGCATTGGTATTATGTATGTATGAATGTATTTATTCATGCATGCTTTGGTATATTCTTCTTTTCTTAGGTAGAGTTTATCCCTAACCTCTCCCCTTAGTCTGATCTGCTTTAAAATGCCAGAAGTTCACAGTCTAGACTCTGAAAATGTCACCTTGTCAGACACACACCACGAGGAACGACCCCACTCTTTATAATAATCAAACGATTTAGCCTTTGTGCCACAGCTGGCCAGAGTCAGATGTGGGTATTTAGATGCGTCTGCATGTTTGTCAGAATCGTGATTTGTCCGATCATCTACATTCAGCTTTGAATGGGCAAAGGTTGATGTCCTGTCTGGTCAGAATTGCTCTTTTCTTGTCCTCATATTTTACAGATCTGACAGGCCTAATCTCTGTTCTGTGTTCAATTTTTAAATTCTTCTGTTTCACTGAAAATCATAATGGCTGCTGTCTCAAACTCAAAACAAAAGTCAGTCTTAATACAGATTTAACATAATATTTCATGTTTATAGTATAAGTTAGCATATTGTGTTTCAGAAAAAGATGTACAGATATCATCCTGTTGATACAGCATTTATAAATGTTGCCACATAACATATCATGACTAATATAATAATGAAAAAAGGGGTGCATGCTTGCATTTGAATTGCTTTCTTCTGCCAAAAAAGTGTCTCAATCAATTTGGATGCATTGATGATACTTTGATTGAACTTTGTACAAAAGGAAAATGTCAACACAAGTAATGATATATTATTATAAAAATCAGCCTATAAACAAATACATTTTAAGCTGAATAGTCAGTATTTTTGTTATTACTGATGCCATTATTTCAGTTTTTCTTCCAAAAAAATAAAAAAAAATTAACCGGTTTCTATGCAAACCAGAATCTAGCCAATTTTATTGAATACTCAATATATATTGGAGCAAAAGTGTTTTTGTTGAAAGTGCAAAATGCTGATCTTGTATAGCATGATGTCAGTGATGATGGCTGATCTATGTGGGAAAAGATCGTGCTGTGCTTAAGTCTGTTCTTGGCAAGCAAACACACAATATGTTCATGTGATTTTGAGCCCACTCGATCTTTGCTCTCCAAGATATGTGAGAGTGAGAGCAGAGGATCAATGGTGTGGCATTGCAGGATTTCCTATCAACACATTTCTAGTTCTCAGGTACACAGACAACAACAAATACCACAGCTCGCATAGTAATATTCTGCCAGACAGTTATTTTATCAGCCTACACTTATTTATGAAGAAAATCTTCTGATGGTCCAGAACATGCATGATGGGAGTGGTGAAAGAGTTTCAGTTGACTCGAGAGCATCCTGTCCATTGAGGATTTTAATATTTTTTTCTCTCTTTTTCTCTGTTGTAATGAGGACTGACATCTTTACCTTTGCAACGATTTCAACTTTGCCATTTTGAGCTTTTTTTCTGCCACCGTCAGGGGACGTCAGGGACTTGCCCATGATCTGCTTTAGGTATCAGAACACTGATAGGTAAGGTTTTATTGAGGGTTGGGGGGGGGGGGGGGGGTAATATCTACCTGCAGTTTGTATAAACATTATTTAAATTGCTAACAGCTAAGCACACACAAAAAAAATCATTTAATTTGCTGATAGTATTCTTATTAAATATGTTGAATCCATTCAGTGTTTCTGAATGAATGAACAGATGTGTGTAGATGTTTTCTAATGTTTGCATGTTACCAGATGCATAAACTAGCTGAAGCCAAGCAAATCATAAATGTGTGGATAAAAACACAAATATAGATTCAATTTGCATGCATATAGAAATTCAGTTTCAGACAGTTTATTTGCACGGCCTGTACTTTGATTAGCTCTGTGTCTGATAGTTTCAAAGCAAGACAAAGAATCATGGATCAGAATCTAGCTGTGCTCTCCTATTCATCTGATATTTATGGAGAGACCTGAGATTGATAATGGGCTTGTCAAACCAGTCTTCTGCATGCTGTTGATACAAAACATCTGAACTTGAGGCAAAAAATATTTTGGGGGTCTTGCAGTACCACATACAGTATGATATCTGATTCGTCACAGTAAAAATGATTGGCTAGAAGCTTTGCTGTGGCCAAAAATTTGCATCAAGCAGTGAGGGGAAATTGATGTCCTATGTTATTGTGTGAGCACATCTGGGCTGATATTCCACACTAATTCTTCTGAAGTATTGCTTAATTTAATAAAGCATGCTACTGTTATTCAATTTCATATCATATTTTTATTTGTATTTTTTATTTTTTTTTGGTTAATGTTAAAGTGTGTTAACAACACTTAGAATATGGTTATGACCAATTTTACCTTGTCTTTAGAGCACATCGTCTGCCTACATATTTCTATTAAATCTTCAGCTTCCGGAAGTAAACTCTTTGTCATATTTCTAATAACTTTGAACAATACAAAATAGTATGTTATTCAATATAGTAAATGTAACATTTTAGTACATTATATTAAAACAATGTTTTCATTATGAGCTATAAAGAAGCTATTAAAAAATTATGCTTAATTTTCTGAAGTTTTCCATAGACTGCTCTTCATCCGAAATTACGGTGGCCATTGAGGCTAAACACGGAAGCGATCAGTACAGAGCCTGTAAGACTTATATGTAAATCTCCTCTTTGCATGTGACATTTTGCATTTACGCACAAGTTGCATTCACATTGGATGTCAAAAACAACAACAGCCTCTTTGCAAATTCTGAAACACAACGTTTAATTCCTTAGAAAGTAAGTTTCGGGCCAAATTTCTGAATAGTGAATAGGCGTTGTTGATATGTAAATGCAGACAGGCATGTGTGCACATTTGTTCATTTCAGATGTCAGAAAGTTGAGGAACTAAGTGCCATTTTCCCCATTTGCTATCAAAAAAATTAACATTTAAATTCTAAAAGGGTGATTTTAGAGTCTTAAAGGTATGATTCCCAATTTTATGAGCTTATTTAGAGGTTTTAATGAAGCTTTCTAACTAAACATGAATAATGTGTTTGCATGTTGGTGTTTGTGCATGGAAATATAATCCACACTCTACTGGAGATTGATTTGTACTTTATAGTTTGCTCACACGACCCCCTCTTCCACACACAGACACATTGATCTGCTTCGGTATTCCAGTGCTTCACTATTCCTGACCACATATGCAAAGCGTAGCTCTTTAACAATGACACAATTATGCACACACAGTCCTGTCTGCTATTCGGCTGCTGCTTTTCTTCTTGCAATCATGTGCTGAATATTTCAAACATTAGATGTTTCTGAAGTGACTTCCTTGCACCTGTCCGTTATTTTACAGTCATTAGCATCTGTGTTCCGTGTCTGCTACTTTAGTCTAAAAATGTCATTACGGTTTTAACTGATTTGTAATATACCTCTTATTTGTATGTGTATATTGTAGTGAAGTGTGTGTGCGGACCTGTATGTGATTACAGCACCTGTAATTTGAACTCTTATGTTGACAATGAGGTGCTTAACCGCACATTCATTTGGTGCTATAATACCCACAAGCCTCAAGACAAAAGAGTTTGGGTTACACACACACACACATACACACCTGAACACAAACCCTTCAGCACAAAAACACAGCAGTACAGTACAGTACTTCTACAGTATATGGGCTGATTTCCTTTTTCTTCAGTTTCCAGGCAATATTTGTACAATTGTACAATAGTTCTTTCAAAATATCGTCTTTATAACCTCAAACACGTTTTAATCACACATCTCAATTTAATCTCAATATAGGTTTCCAAAATCATTCCTTACCTGTTCTCAATGATCCATTACTACCTGTGATGTCATCAGAAAGGGACTTACCAGATACAAGCTGCTCATGTTACGTTTGTGGTGGAGTCTATTACTGCACGCCTCAGTTTGTCTGATAACATGCTGTTCTGCTAGTAATACTGATGTAGAGCATTAAACAGTCTGAATTAAGACTCCATCCACGTCCTACTACATATCACGGGATTCTCCTATTACTTAATAGAGTCAAGACTCTCATAATCTCATAATCTCATTTTCTATCTTTCTCACCAACTGTCTAGTTTTTAAATAGTTACATGTTTTGCATGTGCAGGTGTGTAATGAACACAGCAGGCATGGAGATGGGTCTGAGTGTGTGACATCATCAGACAGTGAGGGTGAGTCGAGAGAGAGAGATTAAATGAGAAGAAAAGGTTATTGTCTTAACAATGACCTCATTGCACCCCTCACTTCTGTGCTAGACAGAAAGATTACAGGTAGACCTGGGGCAACTGGAAGAAAAATGAAGGGTATGAGATCATAAGGGTACAAAAAAAAAAACACTGTCTAGAAACGCATACACGGGAGGAGGGATGCTTGTCATTTGTGAATGGTGTGAATGCAAAGTGCTCAGCGTCCTTGAAGACAGAGGCCAAAACATGCACACAGTAACATTTCACATGCATGCAAACACATATGGTTAAAGCTCTGCCTTTTTCAGTGGAAGGGTTAGGGTTAGAGTCAGTTATCCTCATTTTCATGGACTCATAAAGTAATGCGTTTGCATACAAAACTTGTGAAGACTGTTATTCCTTTGCAATGATGAAGTAGTTGTAAGTTGTGACATTATTAAAAACCATGCAAGCCTGAATCTTTCTAATGTAAATGAGCATCTTAATGAGAAGCTGTCTGGCTCTACTGCATGATGATCTTGGGTAGCATTACTTGCTGTTCAACGCACCATAGGCAGAAACTGTAAATGTCTTAAAAAATGATGTTGACAGCAAAGCTAACAGACATGGAAGGAAAATGTTGTAATAAAAAGATGCTAAGTATTTCAGTGAATGCACTCGATTAATAATACTCTTTCACCCTTTAAATCACTTTGCCACAAAGGTAATTAAATATTCCAATTAAAATATTTTACCAAGTGTTTTTGTATGTGTAAGACAGACAGAGCAAGAGAGAGAGAGAGAGAGAGAGAGAGAGAGAGAGAGAGAGAGAGGCCTGTCTTGTCTTTGCACACTGCACACACACACACACACACACACACACACACACACATATATATATATATATATATGAAGAATGAAAGAGTGATTCGCCCTATAACTGCTGTCATTGAAGTGTTATGTTATTTGGCTTTTAAGCTTTAATTTTGTGTCATCATATTTTTTTTTTTTTCCGTCTTTTATCATTTTACTATTCGTCTATTGATTTGGCAACGCATCACTGAGACACACATAAAGGGAGATAATAGAGAATAGAGGATAGAGAAGCTCCCCACCTGACTCTCTCGGTCACGAGCACGGCGCGCGGCCGTGAGGGGACTCCAGTCTACGAGAATCTGCTTCTTGAATGTTCAGTTACGCGTGAGGTGTGTCCTGTGTGTCCATATGAAACTCACCACTGCACCCATCAGGTGCATTAAGAAAGGGACCGGCAGAAACGCGTTACCAGTACTAAAAGACAACGCAATGAGGGGATACAGCAGCACGAGCAGCTGTAGTGAAAATGACGCGTACTGATCTGTCTCTTTGAAAGAGAAGACTAAGAAAAAAGGCGAGGGTCAGAAGAACTTGGACTGCGGGAGAGAATAACATCGCATGGGGCCATGAGCGGTGCAGACCCCGCAGCGAACAAACTGTTGAGTTTCAACCAACGGTAAAGCATACAGTTACTTCATATTTTTTATAGACTTTGACATTTACATTGAGATAATATATTCAGATGTTTGTTTTCTGAGGGTTATTCTGACACAGCCATAGTGCAGCAGTAGCTATGAGGGGTTATAGACTCTTGAATCTCATTTGAACGTGCAACAAGCTGCACCCTACCCGGAGTGATCAATCAACATATTGGATGCGGGCATTGGAAATAAGCACTTAAAGCATAAATCTCTCATCTCTTCTTTTTTACAAACTGGCAGTCCAATCTTACATTTGAATTATACTAATTGTTTGCGTGTGTCTGTGTGTGGTTTAATTGGTCTAGTAATTTCAAAAGCACCCATAATTAGCATTGTAATAATTTACTCACCCTCATATTATTACAATACAAACTATCAGTAGATGTAAAGCAGGATGTCTGTCTCAGTCACCATTCACTTTCATTTCATGGAACAATTCAATAAAAGTATTTTTGTGTTCTGAAGTCTAAAACAAAATGAGTTTTTAGTTGACAGAATATACTTTTTTTTTTTTTTTTTTTTGCTGAACTGTCTCTTTAAGAAGCTGCGCTCTTATTTTCCTTCAGCACCGCAGCAATATTTGTAGAGTCCACAAGTCTTTGCATCTGGAGTAGATTTAATTCAGATGGGACCTCCGATGCTTTATCGTACGTATAGCCTAAAGGATACAAGACAAAATGTTTTAGACTTTCCCACTGTGTAGTAGTGGGATATACTAGTATGGAAAATCGGTAAATTATTCATGCGAATACCTCTCGGTAGAGTGGACATCCATGCGCCACTGTTAGCGACTGGCGTCACAGTAAACATGATGATTCCTCTGATTAAAATATGAAAGAAATGTGGGTTTGGTGTTCGTTTTTAGACTGTTTGTGGTCATGGTAAAGTGTTGAGACGGTGAGGTATACACATCATAGGAGGTTTTCCTCAACACCGCAGCAAATCTGCGGTAATTTGAGGTGTGGGTGATGTCACTCAGCTATTACTTACATGACATTATAATGTTGCCGTACATTCAATTAGTGCAGGACAAAAATACACCTGTTGACGTGTCCCAGCAGAAGCATACTGTATCACTCTTTTTTCAATAATAGTAGCCTTTTTTTTTTTTTTTTTTTTTTTTACGAACAAAGCCACACACATACCACTTGACAGATCATGTGTCATCACAACAATGCAACACATAAGCCATTTCGAACTCTTGACCTGAGGCATTTGAGGTAAAAATAAATATGTAGCCTACCATTGCCATTAATATAATTCATAAAAATAGACTCATATTCCACTGCTATGCCTGCTACTGAATTATTGGCACACACCCTAGAAAAAAAAAGTTGTGTATCTGCAGTGTTAATCTTTCAGTTAAAATTAGTGATTTTCAAATGTCCTTCTTTTCCTCCCATACTGTCTTTGTATGTGTTTGACTTTGTAATCCATTTTTATCAAACGTATCCTCAAAGGAAAGCTCTCCGACTTCCTGCTGCAGTGTTGACTTAATTATATGAATCTGTTTTAACAGTGCTGTATTTTTTTTTTCTTCTTCTAAAGGGTTGGCGCATAATGAGAAAGTTGAAGCTCAAAGGGCAGTTTTGTTCTCAATGATTGCATTGTTAGACGTTTGTTGTCAGACTGTCTGTGGCAGCTTCGCTTGTAACCTTTTCTTCGGTCATGTGGCAAAGACTGCAAATGTCTAAGGCATTGAGCCCTGCATCATTGAAAACATGATATCATGCCGGGTCATTATCACAAAATTATTATCGCAGATGCATAACAGGAGTGATTACTGTGAACAAATTTGACCGTATTTGGTTTCGCAGTATTACCAGAGGGTAATGGCTATGCTAATTATATAATGCTGTTGCTGTCATCATTATCATAATTGCAAACACAGTCATCTGTCGGTGCACTACTACTAACATCATCATTATAGGATTTCTTTTCATAAAAATAATCTCATTTTTGTGAAATGATTTGTTATATCATGAGCAACAATACAAGGTTTGTTTAAAGAGTTGAAAGTGAAACAATAAGCTGTTTTGTGTCTTAAGATGTCTTTATGTCCTTAACTGTTAATTGTTTTCTCCTCCAAGGTAGTGTTTCTGAATTTGAAGCAGGTTTCTTTTCTCAACTAATGATGAGCTGCTACTCCTTCCCTTCTCTTCCTTGTCTTGTTTACCAGAATCACTTGTGCATTTTGTCTTAAAATGCTCTTAGTCATTTGAGATATGGTTCAAGTAACTGACTCTAATCACCAGTGGGTCATTCTGACAGGATTATGCAGCCATTTCTGAAGTCGACCTTTTATCTCATTTCATTTTTTCCCAATCTTTCAATTAACCGTCTCCCTTCCCCCATCTGAGAGCATTTCATGGTGTATAGTAGAAGTGCATATGAAATGAGGTATCTATGTTTAAACCTCTAAAGCTGCATAAATAAACCAAGAAGGCATGCACACTCTTGTGAATCAGAAACATATTTTGTATAACAATGCCCACATGGGCATAATACTTAGTATTTATTTTATTAGAAATGAAGGTTTATTATATAGGCCTAACATTTTATTAGAAATGAAGGTTTATTATATAGGCCTAACACTTTCAGCTTTAAATAAGGGTACTGTTAAACATATGAACCATATTTAAATCCGTAAAAATGTATAAAATGGAAACAAAGTCTGCAGAATCTGCCTAAAACTTAGCATGCAATATATATATACATGCATGATGTGCAGTATCTCTTTTGTTGTCAGTAAAGACGTTCTTAGCTGCATTCTGCACTAATGGAAACATAATGATAACCCTCACACAGAGGAAATGTGTTTGTTCACATGCACAGTTTACATTGCACTTGAAGTGAAATGGCTATAATAAATGTAAGTGCTCATGTGGCTCAAAAATATAAATTGTTTAAACCTCAGTAAGAAGAGATGTTGTCTTCAACAAAGATAATATTATGAAAAAGAGGTTAGCCAGAATCCCAAGTAGTTGACTAAAACAGCAACATTATTAAATTGATGTTTCTGTTTTTATTAATGTTGAAATACTTTTTTTTCATATCCCAGTTTAATATACAGAGACAACTATAAGTAAGCCATTTGTAGGCTGCTGACCCTGAAAAGTAAACACTGAAGGTTGGCAATGCTTTTTTAGGTTTGAGCATCTTATCATGACATAGCAACACTGGCTCAAACAATGGTGTCAGTTTGAGGGCGGGACTATGTGTATTCCCGGCCAATGGCAGACAGGAAAGGCCTCAATTATATAAAAAATATTTTATATAATTGATTATACTAGTTTATGCTACATATTAATCAAATGTCTTATCCACAATAATAGTAGCTTGTGAAGTATACAAATGGAAAGTCACTCAGTGAGATTGATGCTTACACTTTTAAAACACTAAACATTTTTGTTGCTTGCCATGCATCTGCATTGATAGGGAAAGCTGATAGTTCCGTCTAGTGGGTCATCCATCCTTATTGTTGAGCTCTGATGGGGAATATTTGGGAAATCTTTTGAAACATTTTATTTGTAACATTTGCTATTTTATTTGGCAGTGCTAGCAGCACAGAAATCACACACCTTCAGTGCCATTACAGACTTCCTTGTGAAGTGGTTTTAATGAGAGAGATCCTCTTTGAGGTTTTGAGAAGATGTGTGATGTTTAGTTGTCAGCTGAGTCACTAAGCATATGGTTCTCGCTCTAATATTCTGAAACTACTTCACTCGGAAAGTGTCAGGCTATGAGATCACATAGATTTGAGTGGGCAGGGCTACTACTTTTTGGAATGCAGTTGTCCGGTATTGAAACTAAAATACAGTTTCTTTATGCTCTAGGTGTTCACGTGTGGTTGATAAGGAAATCACATTAGCAATACGAATGTTTTAAAATCATAAAATACACAAATATTCCAAGAGAATTAAAAGATTTGCACTGCAAACTTATTTTGTGCCTTTATGAAATTAATTAAAATGTTTATATGCTCTGTTTTGCAGCTCAGCGTCAGAGGATCTTGGGTGCCGGAGAGGAGAGTTCAGCCGGAAACACTATGGATCAGTTGAATTGGTGAGGACTAGCATACGTATTTGAGATTTCTATGTATTTATATATTAACATATTCTTGTTATTCTTATTTTCAATCAATTTCTTTCTGCATGTGCACTAATGTGAAGGGAGTAGCTACGTATTTCTGTTAAATTTTTTTATATGTATGTCTGTGGTTCTGTCCGTTTTTATCAGATGAAATTCGTATGTATTTGTAATTAAATTGCCAATTGAAACATCATCTCACCCTAGCAGGATTTTTGGAGTATGGTTAAACAGGCACAAAATAGCATCATTTATATGATTGAGAGTGTTTTCCCTGGTCAAACACATGTGTTGTTCTGAGTGGGTGTGGGTGTGTTTCTTTCAGCACTGTCTCTCCAAGATAGTTGTTGCGCGGAGGAAGTGGCTTAATACCACACTAGATGATACATCCTATGTGAAACGCGCAGGAGGATTGTGGGTAGAAAGAAATGGGTGCCCTTGTGTCAGATAGTACCATGTCACAAAACCACATGCATTATCATACACAACAGATGGAGAATATAAATGTGTGCATATGAGTGCATGTGAGAAGGGCATTTGTTACTCCATGTGTCATTGTTCCTAGGTATCTAAAGCTACCGTGGCATCCAAAAAGTTTGAGACCGGTGAAGAAAATTAATTTATTTTGATTGCAGATGATATTATCAGCATAGTAATTTGTTTTGAGAGATTACATTTTTTACATGAATTGCATAGAAGATCAAAATTCACTGTAATCTTGTAAATGCATTTTTGCATAAGAGTACCTACAAGGTGTTCTGAGATGCTTGAATCTGACTGGTCAGTCGTGGCATTCAACATTCTGATATTTCTGAATAACGACGGTTGTCCAGGGAAACGCAGTATAACTGACCTCTCTGTAATTGTGCTTTGTTTCTCTACAGTTTCTACAAAGCATCTCAAATCAGGATTTCAAATCAGTTTCATGTCCATGAATTTATTTATTTTTTTAAGCATCCGTATACAGAATAATTTACATAATTATTCATAAAGTCTTTACCACAAAAGAAACATGGAAAGGTCAATCCTGGACACTCCACATTTCTCTTTCTTCTCACATAATAAAATAATTTCTACTCAAATCAATATTTCATGTCCATTTAGTTAGTAAGTAGCTGTGTAATATGTTTCACATCAGTGTCCTCTTCTGTCTGTTGGGGTTTATTTTGCAGTAATGGCCATCTGATTGCTTACCCTTCTCTTATATCCATTGTAAATTTAAAACAAGAAATATCTAGTTCAGTTAAAAAAAATAGCATACAAGTTTTACTTTTGTTGTGTTGCCTGTCTTTATTTTTCCATGTGTTTTGTTTTTAATCTGCATTGTACTTTTTAAACCAGGATAGGGTTACTATGAAATATACTTGTAGCGTTTCTCTCTTGCTGTGCTTAATTACATTCATTATTCCAGAATGTGTGTCTCTTATTGTGGATAACGTATTTATCTGTCTGGGAATGTTTTTCTGTTATATCAGTTATTATATTATACTACTAATTGAGTATGTTTTTCATGCCAGTGGTTGCATAATTTTACATTTTCATGTGTGCATTTAACATTTAATAGTGTAATCATGATGACGGTAAAATGGCAGTATTATAGTACAATTACACTGATCAAACATACAAAAAGTAGACTGGCAACCAGATTACACACAGACTTTGAATAATAGTGTATGGTTATAGGGACATATTTTTCATAGGCTGAATCCTGGGGACCAAATGAATAAGAAAGGTGTATGCTTTTGATGTTTAAGATGTAATTTCTACATGCATGGCTGACTAGCTGTATGCTTCAGTCAGTTTATATAGGTGCATTAGCTCCAGGGATCCTCTTATAGGTGATTTTATGACCTCTAAGTGCAAAGTGTGTATCTACAGTAAGTGCTGAAGAATGTAATGTATGTGTGTCTGTATGAGGTTTTTGAGTTAAAAGCTTCCCAAGTGCTCCATCCCCTCATTACTGCATGATGACCTAATGTAAACATGACTGTTGTTTAGAAGCTATTCTATGCTGAACCAATTCTAGAAGTGGCTAGATATCATCTAGAAACTGATTCCATAACCTATAATCAGAGAAAACATTAGACCTGATCACAGATCAACAGCCAATGCAGTATCTTTGTTGGAAAGCAGAATGTTCTGCATTTGATGACTTTTATATTGACATACTACTGATTTATTACTGCTGTTTTTTTGCATACTTTATAGATAAGTATATTTGAATGCAGGTACTTTATTGCCAAAGGCTGACTACTTAATTAACATATTTAATTAGATACCAAAAATATATGATTCCAGCCAAGGTAATAACCATATCCTAAACATTTTTTTTAGGTTGTGTTACACATGTAGTGGACTTTTTTATTTATAAATTATTTTTTATTTTTTTTTAAATATGTATCCTCGCATTCACTTTTGATCATATGTATAATGTGCCAAAAATGTTTCTGTTAATGTTTCTCGTCTCACATTCAATTACAAACACTTGAGTACAGGAACCAATTCTCAATAGTTACTAGTTGCTTATTACATGCCTATTATTAACATGGCTGTTTATTAGTACTTATTAAGCACATATTCTGCATGACCATATTCTACATCCCTAATCCTGAAAATTACATAAACTTCACAACAACCTTACTAACTATTAATTATCAGCAAATTAGGAGTTTATTGAGGCATAGTTAAATGGTTTGTTAATAGCAATAATTGGACCTTAAAATAAAATGTGACCATTACAAATTATATTACATGAATTAAATAAATGAGTTAGCCTAATTCCAAACAGCGTAAATAGCTTGCATCACTGGCCTTTTTTCCCATAAAACATGTCCAATATTAAATGTTAAGCTACCTTAAACTCTTTTATTGTTAAAATGAAGCGTTGTGTTGGAATTTGCGCTTAGTTTCTGTGAACAGAAAAGCCTGTCTTTGATGTGATTGGCCATTTCAATAAATTCGACATATATAAGTGCTTTCAGAAGGGACCTAAATTGTTCCCTCTAACTGGTACAGTACATGGTGGTTATGGCCCTGGCTCCTTGTTTTCATGATTTCAGTCATGCTTCACCAGAAAGCATGCTTTTTTATATAGTTTTTGTTAAATTCGTCAATATGCAATGTTTCTAAAATTCTACAATCAATTGCTCTGCTCTTATGTTTGTTTCATTATTAACTGTAAATTGAACGTTTTGGTTTAGTGAAATTCTGGATGGAGCTACCTGGTGGGACACAACAGGAATAAAATAGAAATTGTTTGATATAATATAGTGTTGCTAATATCAAGGCTTGTTAGGGTAAAAATGGGAGTAACATAGAAGATGTACCTTTTATCGCTTGTTGCATCGAGCTTGGTCGGGAATCAGTATATAAAGGAGCGTGAGATGCAGTGTTTCAAAGAGAGCAGATGAAAATGCTTTGTCATCATCAGAGCAGTCTATGACAGGACTCAGGTGTACTTACTCAGCTGCAGTATGTGAAAGCTGATAACATCAAAGATTGAGAGAACACAGCTGACCCACTGTGCCCACCGATACACAGGCTGAAGACATGCTGGAGAAATCTTGAGGAAGAGAAATATGATAAGGATTGACTTGTTTTGACCCCCATTCATTTCATCACATATTCTCCAACCAGACACATTTTTGAATGTGCTCTTCAGTGCCTCGAATGTCCTCAATATTCTTCATTCCAATTTTCTCACTATTATATTTCTGACGTCAGCTGAACCCGGGTGCGCACCAAAAGTGCTAGTATGAAAGCACCCTTAGTTTTCCTATAACTTACTTTTCCTTTTCCTAACAGATCCCTGTTACTTTGATCTGGATAAATAAATATGAATACAATTAATATAAATATAGGCAGAGTTGGATCTCCACATTTACCTGCACGAACTGTGCTGTTTAGTAGTTAAATATAAGTGTGTTTTCTGATACTATTTCTTTCTTATAAATACAAATAGCTCTTGAAGATGACTCCTGAATTTGAGAGGATACTGTCTGAATTAACTGACTTTGAAACCAATATAATCACACAGTTGAGTGGAGACTTAAATGTGTATATTGTCGTGGGGACCTCCCTCTGGCTATATTAAAATTTCTAATAACGCTGCATGATGACACATACACATCTCCTAGTATGCATCTTCTGCCTCTGACTTATTGCTCTTATTATAATTATTTGATTCTAACCAGGTCCAAACGACTTCGAACCCCACACACATATGCCGAGCAGAGGGAGGGTTGGCTGCAGAGTGACTGCGGTGTGTAAAATTAGCATGTTGGGCTCAGTGGAACATGTTGCCTGCAGCTCTATCATATGAAGCATCGAGAGTGACTCACACTCACTGCGTCCAATACTGTGGGTGGGTCACTTTCACAAGACTGTTCAAAAGATGGGACTTGGGATGGGACACAACTAAGCAATGTTCAAGACATTTGTTTATTTGCTTACAGATTGTCTGAAAGTTATCTGAGAGTTCAGACCACTTGTCAAAGATTTTGTGTGTAGTTCTGGTGAGAAATGCCAGGCGTGGGAAAGAACAGCACACTTATATAAATCAAGTCAGTATAATTTGTTCATTTACAGTATGTGTGGGTGTGTGTTATTGAGGGAAATCCTTTGTTTTGTTACATATAACTAAAACCAGTTATATAATTTCTCCTTCTCCCTCCTCTCTGCTTTTTTCCTCTAATTCTGCAAGTAAATGTTCATCCAGCTTTTGTGGACAATTTCATGTGTGTGTGTTATGCAGACGGTGTCGGCTACTTTTAAACTAGCTTGGTCAAGCTAGAAGCTAATTATACTACACTAGTAAAAAAGTAAAATATTTAATATATTATTTGATGAGGATTGTATGATCTTTGAATAATGTCGTTCTTTAAATGCAAGATATTTAAAGTGTGAACCTTATGTGAACCTATACTTGCAATAGTTCTACTTTAGTACAATCAAAAATTCACAAAAATCATTACAGGTGCATCTCAATAAATTAGAATGTTGTGTAAAAGTCACTCAAAGACTCTCTATGGGGTTCATGTCTGGTGAGTTTGCTGGCCAGTCAAGCACGCCAACACCATAGTCATTTAACCAACTGTTAGTGCTTTGGCAGTGTAGGCAGATGCTAAATCCTGCTGGAAAATGAAATAAGCATCTTCAAAAAGCTGGTCAGCAGAAAGAAGCATGAAGTGCTCCAAAGGTAAATGGTAAACGGGTGCAGTGACTTTGGTTTTCAAAAAACACAATGGACCAACACCAGCAGATGACATTGTACCCCAAATCATCACAGACTGTGGAAACTTAACACTGAACTTCAAGCAACTTGGGCTATGAGCTTCTCCACCCTTCCTCCAGACTCTAGGACCTTGGTTTCGAAATTAAATACAAAACTTGCTCTAATCTGAAAAGAGGACTTTGGACCACTGAACAACAGTCCAGTTCTTCTTCTCCTTAGCCCAGGTGAGACGCCTTTGACGATGTTTGTGGTTCAGCAAATTTCTTGACACATCTGTGTGTGGTGGCTCTTGATGCTTTGACCCCAGCCTCAGTCCATTCCTTGTGAAGTTCACTCAAATTCTTGAATAGATTTTGCTTGACAATCCTCATAAGGCTGGGGTTCTCTCTGTTGGTTGTGCATCTTTTTCATCCACACTTTTTCCTTCCACTCCACTTTCTGTTAACATGCTTGGATACAGCACTCTGTGAACAGCCAGCTTATTTGGCAAAGAATATTTGTGGCTTATCCTCCTTGTGAAGGGTGTCAATGATCTGGACAACTGTCAGATCAGCAGTCTTCTCTGAACATATCCTGCTCCGGAGTAGGTTATGTTACAGGGTTAGTTCACTTCAGCACTATCAGTGCATACATGAACTACTGACGAGACTCCAGTGGAGATGACAGATTGTATTTATTTTTCACAAGGGTTTACTGTATAGTTAAAGTAAACTACAAATAGAATTACACTGAGAAAAAAAAATATATTGCCCCTTTTGTGTGTAACGTGTAACTATGGAAAGCACACAATGCATGAATATAATAAACAAGATAGTCCTTTAAATCCACAGGCAGGAGAAATGCAGAAATAAACACAAATCAACATCAATACCGGAACTAAGGAGCCATGGCAAAACACAGGGCTTAAATAATAGAAGACAAAAGAGAAAATTAATAAACACAGGTGGAACTGAATTAACTAATCAGGGAAACTCGGTCAAAGGAACAAAAAGCAGGAGATCAGGAACACAAACAAAAGGCGACGGAGAGAAGAAACATGGTGGAGGAAGTGCTAACGACTTCAAGGGGCTGACTAACAGAGATGGTGCAGATGGAAGTGGAGCCCAGGATGGAGCAGAGCAGATAGAGAGCCAGGGCTACACCAAGAATCCGGAGGAACTAGCGACTGCGGAATACGGCAGCGGAGCCGAAGTGACTGAGGATGAAGGCGAAGGTGAAGGGAAGGAGGAGCCTGACAGAGCCGGAGGGACAGAGTGACGAGGTATAGTCAGAGGAGTGGAGTGGATGGTCGACGACTGACCACTAACTCAGTGGAGCCAGTGGGATGACAGGCCATCTCTGACGGTGGAAATGAGGGAGCTAAGACCCAAGGCAGAGCCGATGGGTCAAAGGGCTGAGGTGGAGTCCAGGACTCGGAGACTGGAGGCGGAGACTGGAGATCCTCATTCCTATGGCATTAGCAGAGATAGGGCTGAGGAACTGGCTGGTTTTAGGAAAGGAGGCAGGAGATGGAGGCTGGGAGGGAACACAGGAAAACATTCGTGGTTGGCTCATTCGTGGCTCAGGCTCTCCATCTGCCGTGAGCTCAGGCAATTGCTCCATGCAGTGGGATGACTACTGGCTGGTCTCTGGTTTGGGAGTGTGGCTGGAGATATCCTCTTCAGCGGGGCAGACCGAGAAATATAACTCATTACTCTCCAGCACCCACTCCACAAATGTAGGGAAATCCTACTTTTGACTGTCTGCTGGCTGGCATGCCTTACACCGTTCAGACTGGGGATGTAGAAAAGAGCGAGCGATCCGAGAAGAGAGTAAGGCATGCCAGAACAATAAAGTCCTTGGTGTGGTCCTTCAACGGACTGTCCTGCTGCTCCAGGCAAAGCAGCTGGACTTCAGGCAGGACCATAGTGGGAGAAAAAACAAAAGGCAAGGGAAAAATATGCAGCAAAACACTTAACTTTCTTAGTTCAGGTATTCTGTCACATGTAGCTATATAAAAAACACACAACTCAGAAATAGAAATAAACAAGATAGTCCTTTAATAAATCCACAGACAGGAGAAATTTAAAGCAAATCGACATCAATACTGGAACAAAGGAGCAAGGGCAAAAAACAGGGCTTAAATAATAGGAGAAAAATTTGATAATTAATAAACACAGGTGGAACCAAATGAGGCAACTCACGAAAATTTGGTCAAAAGAATAAAAGTTCAGGAACACAAATAAAAGTCCAGAACCATGCCACTTAAGTAACTTCAGTAAATAAAATATAAAAATAATTTACATTTACGTTTGTCATTTAGCAGATGCTTTTATCCAAAGTGACTTACAAATAAGCACAATGGAAGCAATCAAAATCAACAAAAGAGAATATGCATGTGCTATGACAAGTCTCAGTTAGCCTGACGCAGTACACATAGCGTGTTTTTTTTTTTTTTTTAGTTATGTAATAAAAAGAAAACAGAATAGAAAAAGAATAGAACATGCTAGTGTTAAAGGCCTTTTTTTTGCTTTTTGTTAATTGTACACTAAATAAAAAGAAAACAAATAGATTATTAATATTTTATTATTATTATTATTTGTATTTATTTATTTTTTTGGAAGAAAATAAGCAGTAAATGCAAGTCTAAAAGTGGCAAGTTTTTATTTTATTTAATTAAGTATAGAATATAGAGTGCCAGGGTTAGAGGGTCAAATGAAGATGGAAGAGATGTGTTTTTAGGCAATTCTTGAAGATGGCTAAGGACTTAGCTGATCGTATTGAGTTATGCATGTAATTCCAACAGGAGGGAGCATTTAATTTAAAAGTTAAAAAATGTTGTGCCTCATTGGGATGACACAATAAAGCAACATTCACTTGCAGAACACAAGCATCTAGAGGGCACATAAGTCTGAAGTAATACATTTAGGTAAAGGGGTGAAGAGCCAGTGGTGGTTTTGTAGGCAAACATTAATGCCTTGCATTTTATACAAGCAGCTATTGGAAGCCAGTGCAAATTGATAAACAGAGGTTTGCATTCTTTTTGACTCATTAAAAATTAATCTTGCTGATGCTTTCTGGATTAATTGTAAAGGTTTGTTAGAACTGGCTGGAAGACCTGATAGGAGATTTTTACAATAGTCCAGCCTGGACAGAACAAGTGCTTGAACAAGAAATTGTGAAGGATGTTTCAAAAGAAAGCAAATCTGCATGACCGGGTAGTTTTAGCAATGTGGTCTTAAAAGTCAGCTGATCATCAATCATAACTCAAAGGTTTTGGGCTGTTTTTGAAGAAGTTATGGCTGATGTGCCTAACTGGATGGTAAAATTGTGATGAAACAATGGATTTGATAGAACCACAAGCAGTTCTGTCTTGGCAAGGTTGAGTTGAAGGTGTTGGTCCTTCATCCAGCAAGAAATAACTGTTAGACAAGCTGAAATGCGAGCAGCTATTGTAGGATCATCAGGATGGAATTAGAGGTAGAGTTGAGTGCCATCAGCATAGTATTAATATGAAAAGCCATATTTCTGAATGACCGAACCTAATGATGCCATGTAGACAGAGAACTGAAGTAGTCCAAGAACTTAGCCCTGAGGCACTTGTACACCTCACCTCTCTTAGATACCTTGAAGGACCTATTTGAGAAGTAAGACTCAAACCAATGGAGTGCAGTTCCTGAGATGCCCTTTGCCAGTAGGGTTGACAGGAGGATCTGATGGTTAATTGTGTCAAAAGCAGTGGACTGATCCAGCAAGATAAGTATAGAAGGTTTGAAATTTACTATTTACTAATTTAATTATTTTATTTTAGTAATTTACTGTATATCGTAAAGTTTAATCATTCATGAATTAACTAACTTAATTAGGGTGACAGCATGAAATCTTAACAGGTAAATTTATTCTAAATAAATCAAAAACACCCTAATTTATATACCGTAAGCATGTCAAAACATTGATTAATTTGTATGAACCATCACCCAATACATTTTAGTTAGTTACCTCCTACACTGGTATTCTGTTTGTGTGTGTTTTATACAGTTTAAGAGAACGACATAAGAGTGAGATCTGCCATCATATATTTATTTCTGTCTCTCACAAACACACAGAGAGAGAGAGCGCACACACACACACACACACATAGAAAAATACAATCGCACAAAATGTCACTTGTTTGATGCCACTGTAAACAACCTGTGCCCCTTAAACTTTAAAATTAAAGGTCCTTCACTCACCAAAAGGGCACAAGAAGCAGCTCCTCTGGCATTTATCCATAGCTGCACGTCTTATAATACTTCATAGGCTCATTCCAAAAATGTGCCTGGTAAATATTACGTAATTGCTTCTTAAACATTTCATGACCCTTTCAAAGTGAAATTATTTTGTTTTTTTATGTTGCTTGTAATGCATATTGAAGCAATTCAGAAATGAAATGTCCACTTGAGACATTTCAGCTGAAAACTTCAGGTTTATACTTTTCATTTTAATCTGTTTCCAATTAAATTGTTGAAATCCCAAAACAAAAGTTTAAGTAGTACAAAACTTGCAGTGATTAATTTCCTGCCACTTCCAAAAACTGAAAAGAGTCTTGTGATACATTTATGGTAATTGCAGGCCTTTGTTTGATGGCCTCGTCGTATAAACCTGTTCTGTGTTTCACAGTTCATCCAAAGCTCCATTCCACAATGTGGACTGATTTAGATTATGGAAATGTTTTCTATTGTTTTTTTTTCTCAGATTCAAATGCTTTGCTTTTTCCATTTGTGTCCCTCTCCATATTTTTTCCTCATCTCATCTGTTTCTCTCGCTCTATTGTGTGAGGCATGAGAACACATATATAAACTCTCTAAAAAGATCACTGTTACATCCCAGTCACAATAGCATTGATTATTTTGTGCTCTCTCTTTCTTGTACTCTCTCTCATGCTTCTCTGATATTTGTGTGTGTGTGTGTGTGTGTGTGTGTGCGTGCGTGCGTGCGTGTGTGTGTGTGTGTTTTTTTAACTTTTGCTTGAGTTTGATAGACTGTTCTGTTATTATCCTGCTACCATTAACCTCATGGCATTTATCAAAACAACTTAATAGCACCACAAAATGTCACCAGGCAAAAATACAAATCTTATGAGACACGTAATTGTGTCTCTGTGTGCTTAAAGTAGATTCCAGGGTTGTGTAAGTCCATTAGAGGGGATGTTGTGTTTCACAGGCATGTGTCATGAGCAAATATCAAGTTGTCTCAAGGGTTTTGATCCCCTGCATCCATTTTAACAATGAAGAAATTTATCCACAAAACCTTTTTAACATTTACCTACCACTGTTTTGCAGTCAGTGTACACTTAATGTAAATTAAGACAGGCTTTAAGTAGCCTATTACCTCTAAATAATGTTTTCATGTAAAAATTAAGTTTTTATGTAAAAAACTTGATAACATTATAAGTGGACCTCAGAAAACAGTACAAGATAATACAAAAAATGGAGAAAGTTCATGACCCCTTTAATAACTACACAATGTCAGTGTTAACACCACCCAATATGCATGCACTTGTATAAAAAACAACTTTATATAAACTAACTATTTTTTCCACTTTGGTCTTGATTTATCTCAACTAGGACACCAAATGAGTACTTATTAAGTGATTAGTGTGAACGCAAGAGTTTATCTAGAATGTTCTGCCTGGACTTTTGGCATTCTAAGGCCAAGGCACACCATCTGCCACACACACACACACACACTCAAATACATACAACAACAATCTCAAACTCTTACAGCCAGTCTCTCTCTAGCTGCAGTGCAGCTGCAGTCTGTTTTTAGCAGTTTGGTCTGCCAGATACAGAGAAGAGGGAAGAGAAAGAGAGGGAGGCAGGCCAACAGGTGGAGAAGAAAGGTGGGAGAAATGTGAGGAGGAAAACAAGGTGACTGAAGAAAAAGGAAATGGGAGAGGTTCTGTGTTCTGTTACCTAGCAACCAGCATTGCTCCATCTGGGGGGATGTTGCAGTTTTACTGCAAAGACCAGATTACATTGTGTCAGGTGCAAGTGATTGTCCCACATACACACACACACAATATCTGTGCATATAGACTTTATCTGAGACTACTTGTCTTACATATAAGTGCTGAAACAAACAGACGTGTGTGTGTGTCGGTGTGTGTGAGTGTGCACAGATGAAGTGATCAATGCAGCACACAGATCAGGCACACAGGGATCACTTGGTTGTAATTATTCTGTGAATGTTTGTGCAACTGCTTTAGCATTCATATTGAAGGTTTTTCATGTAAACAACATCGTCTTTGTGTATCTGTGTTGAGTGTGTCACAGCAGACTAGCTATATGCTGCTTGTCTCTCTTGTGTCTTTTTATTAGCACCTCTACAGCACTCTCAGACCTCTTAGATTGTGCCTTAACCTTTTGATAAAAAAAAAGATCTGAAGACAGTTTAATAAAGAGATTCATCCAAAGAGGGTGAAAAAGAGAGTGAGAGAGAAAGACGAAACAAAGTCATTAAAAACGCCTTCAGTGTCGCATGATCCTTCAGAATCTAGTGTAATATACTGATAAACATTTCTTATTATTATCAATAAAGAAAACAGTTTATTGATAATAAAATAATCTTAATAATTAATAATAATTATTAATTAATTATTTGGCTTAATAATTTTATGAAAACACTAATACAAAAGAACAGTTTTTATTTGTAAGATAAATCTTTTGTAGCAGATGTTAAAAAAAACTTTACTTTGATCAGTGTAATGCATCCTTGCTGAGAAAAAATAATAATAATAATAATAAGAACTCTTACTGAATCCAAACTTATGAACGCTAGTAAGCATATTAGAATGAAATATTTAAAAAGGTACAATTCCAGTACAGTTTCTCAAGTTGTTATGCTGATAATATAAGTAGCACTAATTATTTAGAGAAATGCATTTTACTAGACTTTTGGACCCTATTGAAGAGCTGTACTCTGTAATGTCTTCCACGGGAAGCAGGTGGTTTCATATTCATGGCATGTCTTGTCTTTCTCCTCAGCTCATCTCCAGTGATGCAGACGGGGCCATACAGAGAGCTGGGCGATTCAGAGTGGAGAACGGTTCAATAGATGAGGTAAGATACTGAAATATTGTACACTCTGAAATATGTGTGTGTATATGATTGATTTTAATAGACTCAAAGTTGCACGAGGTTAAACAACCCTACAATTATTAAAGTTCTTTTGACCATGGAGAGATACAACAAGGTTTTGAACTCATTTGCTTGCATACTGATGGCTGTGGGTTCAAGTCAGTGCAGCATTGCAGGCACGGGGGCGATGCGATGTATGTAAATATATGCATAAGAAGTGAAGGTGGACAGGAAGAGGAGCACAGATTAAAAGAAGTGGGAGGAAGGATGAAGAACGCAGAGAGAACAGATGTATTCATTTGAGCAACAAATCAAAACTGCCAGCTTTTGTGTTTTTTGAGCGTGTCTGTAGGTGTTTCAATGAAACACAAATGCATCAGCAAAAACAACAATCGAAGCCGAGTGATTCAATCAGTCCCCAATGTTCTTGTTTTTCTTTTCTCCCTCCATCCACCTTTCTTTTTCATCTCAAGCACCAGACCGTAGCTATGACAACCTCCAATGCTTTTTCCCGCCAAAACAGACCTCTGATTGTTTGTTAATGATTTAGGGTGGACTGTCACCAAAGGGATTAGGCTTCTTTTGAGTATATAGGGAGGCTGTTGTTTATGTTGACTTGTTTACAATTTGTCAACATAATATCAATTTTACACTTTAACCATTTTTCAGCATTTTGGACATAAAGGTTTGTATTTTATGACCTATACTATGTTAAGGGGGACTATAAAATCTACTTTTTCTTGGCTTTGTTTGCCTATTTTTTTAGTTGCTGAAGGTAATGAGTGAAAAGTAGTTTAAGTGCAGGAATTAACTTCTTTTCCCTTACAGATTTGCACAAAACTTTTCCAATATTTGCTATAAACATGTCGATTTTAAAACTAAAACTAAAGCGCAATTTTTTTCTATCGCGTGAAGTCATGACAATGGATGTTCGTAGGTTTACATATATCAAAGCCACTGCACTAGCCATTATTTTTAATCGAAGGAGACGTACAGTAGGCGTGTATCTTTAGCAAAGCACTGCGGAGAGTCGCTGTGTGTCCGCGATCAAATCAGGTGGTCATGTATATGTATATGCCATGTGACCTCTTAATGCAAAAAAAAGGTTTTCATATTGCCTAAGAAAACACCTCATATGAGCGTGAATATGTTTTGAAATATATGGGAGCTTTTGCAAAATGTATGTGTTTCCATTGGGCGTGTTTTCAGTTTGCAATTGTAGTTTGCGCAATTGACCAATCATGGCATGTGTGACCTACAGAAAATTATCAAACAATGCACAAATATGCTTACCTATAATGTATGGGACCCTACGTAGCATGTCAATAGGATAACAAAGCCAAAACTCAGACATTGTAGGCAACATAGAAACAGGAAAAAGATTATGCATTCTCACCCTATTGTTTGTTGCCATTTTTGCTGGTTTGTCTCCAAGATAATATTATCTATATGGCTAACATAATTTGTGATAGTCTTGAGCATGTGATTAAAACCATATTCTAAATTTAATTAGTAATGTTTTGCATTATATGCCATCACTTTCCATTCAAAATGTGACTATGAATTAAAATTACAGCTGTATCATTTACTGATCATAAAAATTTTGTGTATAAACAAAAATTGTAAAGAAAACATTATATTTTATATATTAAATATAAAGTTATATGTATATATTAAACACACAAATATATATATATATATATAAAAAAAATCTGATTGATCTTGGTTAAATTTTTGGGGGACTTTTTTTGTAGGCCTCTGACTACACGCCTGGAACATGGAGGCGAACTGACGTCCATTTGGAGAACCCAGAGTATCACACCAGATGGTACTTCAAGTACTTCCTGGGAAAAGGTGGGATTCCACTGCCAAGTATAGAATATGCACACATATACACACACACACACACACACACAAACACAAACTTGCAAATTCTCTTGTATACACATACTGTACATGCACACATATCCATGTTGGGATGTGATTTCTTTTTACTCAGCAGAGCATAGTGAAGAGAATAACACTATTTTGAATCTATGGAAAAGAAAAACTTGAATTACGTGGGGAATAACTGAACAGTTTGAGAACAGTCAAAGTAGGGTCATATTAAGAATAGATCCAATTTACCAAACCATTTACCAGCTATATGCTTCATCACTCTTTTTTCTTGTCTTTCTTTATCTCCCATACTCACACAAAAACAAACACTGTTGTTCCCACACGTTTTGAGGCAGATGCTGCATGATGTCTCTTTAATTGATTTAAATCACTGCAAATACCTTTCATTCAATGAGAGGGTGATTGAATGAGAGAGGGGGAGAGAGACCAAATATGCTTCAGAGGAAGGGTGGAGAAGCAGAGACAGACCAGATCTTGTCTTCTAATTGGATTTCAGCCATTTTTCATTTGTTTTCTGTCTGTAAACCTGGTCTGTCTCAGTCCAAAATATTTTCCTCAAACAGCAGGCTTCTATCCCTTGCTTCCTTTTTCTATCTTATTCTGAAGCGCCAGGAATAGATCTAAATAAACAGGGATCTTCACAGTCGCGTCTCTGAGGGCAGTTCACATGGTCACAGCACTTTGGTGTGGCATCTATCAGCAACATTGAGCAGGCAGCACATCAAGAAGGCAGCAAAGAAAATAGCACCAAAAACTTTTATATGCAAAGAGTTATATGCATCAACCAATTTTTTTTTCCTGTACACTACCATTGAAATGTTTGGGATAAGTAAGAGACGGCAAACTATATTAATTCAAAATGACAGTGAAGACATTTATAACGTTACAAAAGATTTCCTTTTCTAATAAATGCTGTTTTGTTGAAGTTTCTATTCATCAAAGAATCATTAAGTTGTATTGTATTTGTACTGTGTATTTTTATTATGTATATAAATACACACAAATACAGTATATATTTTGAAAATATTTATGTTTATACATTTAAATATTAATATTATTGTATTTTATATTATATATAAATATATTTAATATATAAACATAACATATTTTTCTTAAATATATACATTATTAAATATACATGTAATAAATATATATATATATATATATATATATAATAAATATAATTAAATTATAATTAAATCCATCCAAGGTTAAAAAAAACATTGTCATTTTGTCAAAATATCATTTTAAAATTACCTCAATTCTCCGAGATCCCCAAACGGTTCGCGCGAAGCTGTTCAAAAGATTCATCAGTTTCCTTAAACCACACCTTTCGGTAGCATACTGTGTTCTGATTGGTCAACTGACATAGTTTTGATTGGTTGTTCCGCACACAACTTCACAGTAAATAATGCGTTAGCATCTTTTTGGGGTGAATTATGTCTTATTCCTCTCATCGCGAAGCAAACAGTAAAATAAAAAAAACTTGAACAGTCTCGCTGCTTTTTCTTCTGTGTGTGTGTATTCAAGCCGTGTGCTTCAGTTTGAATCTGAATAGCGTGTTAAGCGCGGGGGCGTGGTCACGAAGGGAGACATGAAAAACAGACATCGCGTTGTTTTCATATGGATTACTTTATCACAGAATATCTGTGATATTTTCGGCAGCACTTATTTAGTTTTAAAGTAGACATGTCAAGTTTCTATAGATATCTCTCTCATGTCTCTTCGTTGAGTATTCACGGAGTTACACTTTTACACATTTTAATGACGTGTTTGTAAATGAAGATCAGTGCAGACAAAGGCTGCAGACAGCACACATACAAAAGGGATTTGTTGTACTGCTCTGGTATTGTGGTAAAAATTAATTTTAGCCATTGGTTTTTCTGATCTTCATTCTTTGGCAGTGAAAATAAAACAAACTTGCCTTTACATTTAAAAACACACTGTCTCCTCGACATGATGCTATCACACCAATCAGAGCGTCTGTGTGGGGGGTGGGGCAGGTCAGAGTTTTGTTTCTCCCAAGACGGTAGGCGGAGATTATTATGCAAAGTGTTTTAGTGACGTACATAGAGATGGGCAAAAGATTTGAAATCTATAACGACTCGTTTCAGCGATTCAGAGTCGACTCCTTACTTTAGAAGCCAATAACTTTATAAATCGTGTACTTTTTGGTTTAATTGCTTGGCACATTGTTTACACTGATGGACAGCTACATCATACACTGTAATACAGGTAATTTTTGATTTCCCATCTGTGTGGCTCTTTAACATTGAGACATTCAAGTACATCCCATTTAAACCAAATAGAAATGTGCATTTAATAGCTAGTGAAATAAAAAGCAGAGGCAGTGACTTTCCTTTCATTCTGTAGTTCATCAAAACTACGTGGGGACAGATGCAGAGAAGAATCCCTTCTTCCTATCTGTGGTTCTGTCAGACCAGAACAACCAGAGGGTCCCACAGTATCGAGCCATCCTGTGGCGCAAGACGGTGAGTCAGCCGGTGACAGGTAACAGCATGTGTGTGTGTCACTTTTGCTCTGTGCAGTGACTCACATAACAGACTGACCTCTTCATGAAGCAACATTGTTTGGCTCTGCTGTCTCAAAGGCCAGAAAGTGAAGACAAAATGCCTAAAAAGCCCTGAATAGCACAGTGACACGGTATTAAATTTCACTTTCCTATGAGCAACAAGTTCTTGGTTATAAAACCCTGTGTTGTAGCCTCCAGCAATACTGGCTTGCTGTCATGTTATGCCAAGTCATATTTCGCTTCATATTTGTATAATTTGCTAAATGTGTCCTTCTCCTTTAGGGAACTCTAAAAATCAGCCTTCCATACAGTCCGACAAAAACACTATCAGTCAAATCTATATTAAGGTAAGTCTGTTAATAATGCATCCTGCTTGCCAGTAAATAAATGCACATGCAAACATTTCATTTGAGCTAAATAGATTCAGATGCATTGCATTCATATGACCCTTTTGCCCTCCAGTGCCATGAACGTGGATCGTTTTGAAAAGGGCCCAAGGGAAATCCTTAACCCAGAGATTCAGAAGGTGCCCATCCACACCTGTCAATCAACATCACATGTTGTCTGCTCTGTTAATTACTGTCTGTTTCTGCTCTGGTTTGTTGTTCTGCTTCATAATCATTCAAACACAGGCGCTGTATGAGCTTCTGTTGCTCCAGAGAGCTTTGCCTTTGTGGAAATGTGTTGCCGCTAATCAAAGGCCATTGTCAGCAGCATTCAGATATTTGAATGCATGAACACGCTCTCTGTAATGTTTGTGTAACCCACACTATTAGTGCTCCTAACTGGTGTTTAGAAATTTAACCTAGTTGGAAACTGAATTATTCATTGTACTGAGATATAATTCATGTTTTTTTTTTTTTTTTTATTATTATTGTTGGCAGGACTTACTGGTGCTGGAGGAGCAAGAGGTGTGTACTGTCAAATGTGTGTATGTGTTTGATTTATGTATGCGAATGTGAATAAATGACCTTCTTAATGATTTCTCTATCAGTTTGTTAATGATTTCCCAATGTATGCTCATCACATATGTTTCTGTGTTCTCACAGGGCAGTGTAAATTTTAAATTTGGTGTTCTTTATGCCAAAGATGGACAGTTGACGGATGATGAAATGTTCAGCAATGGTGAGCATAGAACCACTCCTAATATGCTTATATCATAATACAAAATATTTTACTTTTTCCCTTTCTACTGTCAATATTTGTGCAATATATGCACACTGTTAAATAATAATTACCAATAGCCAAATAGATGTGATTCTATTGGAATGTTGTTTCAATCAGAAATATACCATATTAAGAATGAACAATGCAATTGATTATAATTCACGTTCATTTTAGAATATGCATTTGAACAGCACAAGGTGGTTCCCTTGATTTTTGTTAAATTTATTCATGCTCTGTGTTCATGTTGGTTTTGTATTTTATTTTGTATTTTTTCAGAATCAGGAAGTGAGAATTTTGATAAATTTCTGAATCTCCTTGGTGACACGATCTGTCTGCAGGGCTGGGCAGGGTATCGAGGAGGACTGGACACTAAGAGTAGGACAAAAAATTGTCTTTACAGATGGTCAAATAGTCTTTAACAGTGGAATATTATTTTTTCCTTTCAAGTGAATTTTGCTTATTCATGTTCTCTCTTCATCTGTTTAGACGACACTACAGGAATAAATTCCATCTACACAGTCTATCAGGGTCATGAGCTCATGTTCCATGTTTCCACCATGTTACCTTATTCGAAAGAGAACAAACAACAGGTGAGATAAAGAACTCATAAGCTATAAGATACACAGTTTATTTGTACTATATTGTTTTTTTTCTCTTTGAAGTTTGGGGTCTTTTATTGAAGATTATAATGTTGTGTCTAAATTCACTAGTCACATTTAAAATGACTAATTTTACTTTTTAATGTTTTGATTTAAATTTATTTAGACGATATAGTATATAATTTGAATGTGTCATTTATCAATCATGACAATATTTATCAGGTTTTCATATTATCAGTATCATTATCAGGCCATTCCCAATATGAGCACTATCCAAACAGGATTTTCTATGTATATTCTATGGCCCTACACCAACCCTACACCCAACCCTAACCCTCACAGGAAACTTTGTGCATTTTTACTTTCTCAAAAAAACTAATTCTGTATGATTTATAAGTGTTTCGAAAAATGGGGACATGGGTTATGTCCTCATAAGTCACCCTCACCTGTGTTATACCCATGTCATTATACAGAGTTGTGTCCTGATATGTCACAAAAACACACACACACACACAAATACATCCATGTAGTACTATAGACAGAATAAGAGAAAGACAAATAGAGGGCAGAGGACACAGACAGTGAGAAGGAGGAATGAAAGAGAAATTTGAATGATAGCAAAAGAGATGGGAGCTGCGTGTGTTTGTTGAGGCAGAAAGGAGGCAGTCTGTAGCTCAGTAGGTGGTGAGGGGAAAACAGGCTATATTTAACATCCAAAAGCGCTGGACATCACAGCGGTCAGTCTCTCCCTCTTGTTTCTCTGCTGCCTTTCCCCCTTCCCCCCTCAGCTCCATATCCTGATTACATCAAGCGTCAATCACTTCACTCTCTCTCAGTTCATATCCCCCCTCTTCTCTTGATTATATCACACACAGCAATCCTTCTTTCTTTCTCTCTCTCTCTCTCTCTCTCTCTCTCTCTCATTCCGTTTCTCACTTTTTCTATCAGATCATATGTCTGATTTAGTACAAGTAGTGCACTTGTGCACAGAAGTGCTTGTGGAAACATTCACAATAGCAGGATTTTCAAAGTATTTGTGTCGGTTTAAGGTCTTGGCACTCTACAGCCAAGAGCCTCTTCAGCCCTTCGTGTCTATAACCTCCCTTTTACCAGTGCTGAACCGCTCATCAAAAGAGCAGGAAAGCTGATGCGCTCCAGAAGTCTCTTGTCGACCCCTAAAAGCATGCAGACAAACCAAACGGTTAAAAGATTCAGAAATCAAGTAGAGTTCACAAGTCTTTTCTTGAAAGAAAACTCTTTTTAAAGGGAGAGTTCACACTCATAAAAAAAAGGAAATTCAGTTATATTTTTCTCACCCTCATGTCGTTCATGAGTTTCAAATGATTAGAAGGACCTTTACAGTTATTTTCCATCAAGGACAGTTTATAGTAACAACATCTGTCAAGCTACAAACAGAAAAAAAACAGCATATTACCATAAAAGTGACTTGTGTGATATATTTCAACTAGTTTGAACTAATGAGATTTGTGTGAGAAACATTTTTGAATATGTAACCTTTCTGAATCTGAAACATTTTTGAATGTGTAAATAGCTGTAAATCATAAGATATCTAAGTTGTTATTTACTGATTCAAAAATGCTACATTTTATTATGCAAATTAATTAACAAATTAACACATCAAAAAACTATTTGTACATGAAGCAAGGAGTTTTCATCCCATGTGTTCAGTGGAACATAATCATGACTCTACCTGTGCTATGAAATTGACTTACTGTATATTGCTGAAGCAAAGCTAAAAAATAATTGTTTTCAGGTAATTTTATTCACAATTTTGGAAATTCTCTACGTTACTGACAAAAAATTCACTGCGGAATGAACAACATATGGGTTTGGAAAAACATGAGTTGTTTTTTGAGATAACTGACTGATCGTAGAAGACTCAACCCTGCTTGTCAGATGCTAAAAACATGTAAGAGTCAGTCATGTTGCTGTTGTTCAAGTGTTTTACAGGTTATGTCACTGGAAGTATGCTCTTGTGTAAGGAAGAGGGGAAGAGGGAAAGAATCATAATTGAGCTCTTAGTCAAAATGAATCTGTCGATGCAATAAGTAAATTCTCATTCCTGTCACAGCTCACGGTCACGCGCATGTATCATGTGTTTGTGTGTGTGAGAGAAAGAGAATCAGAGAGATACTAGCTGGTGGAGAGGGGCAGGTGAAAAGCAGCCATGTAGTAATTGAGCTTTAAGGGGATGGTTGTGTGTGTGTGTGTGTGTCCTGTTAAGATAAAAGATAAAAGCTCCTTTCCGACCATAATGGTCCAGACTCATTAACAAGCTCAATTATGCTTTCTGGCTAACAGGCTGGAGGTGTCAGAGGTCATACAGCAGCTTTTGAATATCCACACATGCACACAGACCAAACGCACTAACAAACCCACACACATGGGCATGTTCTCTTTTCAAAATTAAACATTTGTTCATACTGGAGAGAAAGAAAGTTGGTGTAATAGTGTGAGATAACAAAAGCAGCCTTTTAAAAATGTGGTCTCATGAATGCATGATTATAGCTTTCATTATTTCAATCTGTACAGGTCGAGAGGAAGAGACATATTGGGAACGACATTGTGACCATTGTGTTTCAGGAGGGAGATGACGCCTCTCCGTCCTTCAAACCCTCTATGATTCGCTCCCATTTCACACGTATCCTTCATCCTCAAGCTGAGTGGAAATGATTAAATGAGTCACTCAGTGACAGCAATTAGGCTATTTATGGGTGATTTTTTTATTTGATTTTATTTTTTACTAGACAATGATTAAAAATACATGTAAATACATTTTAGCAGTTTTGCACATCAAGCAATTGTATAATTTCCTTTACATAAACCACAGATATTTTTGCCTTAGTTCGATATAATAGCCAGAATGATAGTTACAGGTATGTATATGTGTATATTTGAGGTTTTACATTTTATGCATAGCATATGTTAAATGTTGTTTTTATAATATATTCAATATACACTACTGTTCCAAAGTTTGGGTGAAGTAAGATTTATAATATTTTAGACTTCAAAAACATAAAAAATAAAACGTAAAAAAATTGAATGGCAGTGTATATTATTTGTTTCTTAATCATTTTGTTTTGTTGCAGGTTGAAGATTTTCTCAGAGGAGAGTGTGCCCCTGTTCGGCCCACCGCTCCCTTCCCCTCCAGTGTTCACACACCACCAGGAGTTCAGGGACTTTTTACTAGTTAAATGTTAGTAAATTCCCCATTACCTAAAGTTGAGTTCATAATCTTTCACCAAAATATAACAACTTTCCCCTGAAACATCACTTTTCTGCTGATGTAACCAAGCCTGTGCACACCAGCCACATCACAGCCTATGAATGACAGTTAATTTAAGCCATCAAATCTAAGACTACTAATATTTCATGTCCCAGCCAGTCAAAATAGATTACATAATTTTAAATGCATAGCAAATGTCATTTCATGTTGTCTGCTTTACACAGACCTCCTGTTAGAATATACACCTGTAGTTTTCTCTTGCCAGCTTTATTGGTATGTTTTGGCTCATGAACTCCGTAAAGCAGATGCTTTCATTAAACAGAGCTTGTAAAATGTGTCATGCTGTTTCCTAAGGGGAATTCTGTTACGTAATACTGCTACCTTTATCCTTCTGTCTCCTATAGTAATAAATGGAGAAAAAGCCACTCTTGAGACCCCCACTTTTGCTCAGAAACGTCAGCGCACGCTGGACATGCTGATCAGATCCTTGAACCAGGATCTAATGCCTGACATGCCCAAGGTATGGACACATAGTGTTTCACAATCAGTGGGCGGAGCCCACTAGGGGGCCTCAGCAAACTGACAAAGGGGGCTCAGAATAAGCCAGTAAGCCAAAAGAAATGTAGATATGTCTTACTTTAATTCACCTCAAAATCTTCTTTTCCTTTTAAAGAATCAGCGTTCCCATTGTCTTAAAAAAATATGATATATGAGGAAGCCAAATTTTAATAGTGTGATTAATAGACCTGAAAATGCAATCTTTTAATTACAATAAACTTTTTTTAGAATTAATGCATATTTTTCTAGTTATGCTAAACTAAAAAAAAAATAATGTTCTGTTAGAAATTGTGATGAAATTATACATTTTTAAAAAAAATCCCTATCTAGTAAATTACAAACAACTGAAATAGTCGTGGGGCCTTCAAATACTTTTATGGACAAGGAAGGGCCTTGAAAAAGGGGATTGAAAAAGGTTGAAAGCACTAATCTAGCTTAATACTTTTCTGTATTTCACTATGTTCATCCTCAGACTGTTACCTCATTTCCTTTTCTGCCATGTATTTTCATATGTTTTGCACTGTTTTTTTGCACAGTTCATTTTTAGTCATATATACATCACTCTTCTAAACCGCTGTTTGGCAGCCCCCTGTCAGTTGCTAGAGTAAGACACTTGTCTTTTTATTGTTATCTGTTACTGTTCCTGTTTTAGGGTTCTTCTATTTCTTCATTTACTAGAGTTGGGAATCGAGCACAAGTTCCATTTATTTTAATGAAAGAGTGTAATTTTAACTAAACAATACAAAGTCTGTCTTTGTGTTGTTTAGTTAAAATCTTACTTTCATCTCACAGTAAACCTTTCTGTTGTGTTGCTCTCATATGCTGCAAGACAACTGATAACATTTTTTAACAAATCAATCTTTTGAAACAGTTCTTCATAAAAAATAATCATAAATGAGTGTTCAATAGTAGAAGCAGAATTAGTAGAGACCATCATTATTTGATTCTTAACTCTGTCTATGATGGCTGGTTAGGGACGGTGGTGTAAGAATTAGTTAGTTTCTGCTTTGCTCTGTCTTTGTGTCTGTTTCTGGGTCAGTCTCTCAGACACATCTTTATCTGTATACCGCTCCTGTAGGTTCCCTTCTCTCCGCAGAACATGCTGAACCGACGCTCATTCAGCGATGTACTGCCAGAGTCGCCCAAATCCGCCCGTAAAAAAGAAGAGGCACGCCAGGCTGAGTTTGTTCGAGTGGGACAGGTAGGATGTAGAAATACCAAAAAAATATACATATATGGTATTAAAAAGACAATGTCACAATATGAGTAATGTCATTAATAGATATAATATTGCGTCCAGGCCTTGAAGCTGAAAACTATAGTTCGAGGGGATGCACCCACCAGTTTAGTCACCACTGGTCTTTGCAGAAAAGAGGTGAGAGAGCAAGAGGAAAGTGAGATGGATGCTGTTATTTTGCGTACGGTTCATCTCTAACTGTGTGTTGCCATGTTCTCTGCAGCCATGGGAGTCACAGTCATTCTGCAGTAGCTTCCCGTATGATATAGTCTGTGGAGATTCGTGGGGACAGTCATTACTGGTGGCCACAGATTCAGCAGGGGTCATGCTGCTGGAGGGTGAGAATGCTTTTTCATGAGAAACAATACAACTGGACAGAGGAGCCGTTTTCTTACAAATGACATGTGGAGACAGACTGAATGTAACTTTGACCAGCTGTTTTTTGATAGATTGTATTAATGAACACTTAATATTTAATAATCATACAATAAGTATTACATTAAAAAGGACAGTTAAAACAAAAAAAAGAGAGAAATTCCAGGGGTGGGTGGGGGGGGTGTTTCAATTCCTACCAATTCGTACGTATTTTATGAGGTGGCTAATTCATACGACCTCACTCTTACAATTTTGTATGATTTGTCTAGACCTCAGTGACGCATAGGTTTAGGGGCAGAGTTAGGTGTAGGTCATTCATACAAATTCATACGAATTACGCAACTCGTAAAATACATACGATTTAGGACAAATCGTATGAATTCGTACGAATGAGGTCTTACAAATTCATACGAATTAGCCACCTCTGAAAAAAAGAGAATTGCTGTGAGATCAGGCTGAAAGTATGGAACGCAAAAAGAAACTCTGATGCTGCTTTTTCCTTTACAATAAAAAAGAACAATGAGAAGAGGCAGACAAATTTACAGACTGACTAAATGCACTAAAATACTAGTACCGACAATTTGTGCACCAACGTTTTTTTGTTTAAATCTGGATTATGAATTATTATCATTTAAAATATGATTTGTCTGTTGTAATGTTTCAGAATGTAATTTACTGCTGTGATAGTGAAGCTGAACAGTCTTCAGATTATTCAGAACTATTTCTATTTATTCTAATATGCTTTGCTGCTTAATGTTTTTAAGGAAACAATGCTTTAGGATATTTTATTTATTTATTTATTTGATGAATAGCCTTTAATGAATGATACATTTTTCATGATTCTTCCAAAAAAATAGCCTTTATATACATTTTGTAACTGTATAGATCACTTTAATTGCACTCTTGACCAATTAAATGTGTCCTTCCTGAATAAGGAAGTATTCAGTTCTTAAAACTGACCCCAGACTTTTGAATGGTAGTGTTCAAGCAACTTTATTGTTATTAAAAAACTTACATTTGATTACCTCTATCTTCCCTTTTAGCCTCAGATCCACTATTCTCCAATGCAGGTATGTAAAGCAAAACCATATACTACAGAAGAAACAAATGCTTATAAATATTAGAAAGAATGTAACCCAGTATGTTTTTACAGTGATAGTTATCAAATGTGTTTATTAATCAAAGCAAGCAAATCTCAGTGGGGGATTGAGTTACCATGCAGACCACAAACTAATCTTGCTTTTCATGCTGATCTAGATTCACCAACCCTGCCTCCAGTGCAGGTATTTGACAAAACCTTGACTGTCAAACAAATGCACGTGCTTGAACCTCAGGACCTCCTCATTGCAAGAGCAGATAAGGGTAAGCTGTGTGTTGTTTTTATATTTACATGAGCATATGAATATGAGACAGTTCATATGTGGGTAGAAGAAAGGGTGTGAAATGATCAGCCAGAAAAGAGACAGAAAAGAGCGTGAGAAAGAAAGAGACCAAAGCCAGGAAACTGTAGGTCTTTGCTCTAATGAGCATCTTTAGCCAACAGGGAATAGCAGAAAATAATATCTCAAACACACACACATGCAGGCAGCATCTGACTTATTGCTCATTATAAAGAGGAGCCCAGACTAGAGATCCATGTAATTTAAAGTCTACCGCCATTTTCTATATTTTGATCATTAGTTCAAGACGGTGTACAGCAAACTCTCACTCTCGTTGGAAAGCACAGCTTCTATAGTGGGAAAATAATGAATTGGTTATCAACTCGGTCACCAAGCAACTTTTATTCACTACGACAGGCATTTGAAAACCAAACATGCTGCACTAGCTGAGATGTCATTCATTTTGATGAGACGGGTCTCTCATTTGTTGCCAGCCATTATCTTATAGTCACGGTTCTGAAAGCTGCTGTTTGTAGAATTCACTAAACAGCTAAAGAAATCACACTCATGTGAATATTCAAACTGAACCGGAGTGCTCGAGTCTTTACATCGAATTAAGCTTTAATTCCAATCGCTTTATATCCAATTTCAATTGTGTTGCAGGGAAAGATGCTCGACTGTATGTTTACAGACTGAGCACGCTCAAACGGGGGATAGAGGAGCGACAGCTTGTCCGCACCAAGTGTGACAGTCGAGAGAACAAGCTTGAGAAAACCAAAGGTACGAAAGAAGGACTTTAGTCATCATCACCATCACAAATATTTGAAAGGATTTAAAATTGGACAGTATTATTTAAATTCTAAACATGAGTGTTGGTGAAGCAACATTCTGAAATTGAAATGTTCTATTTCAAAGTAGTTATAAGGGTAGTACACCCAATTTTCAAATTCTGTCATTAAATACTTAGCCTGATGTTGCTTCAAAAATGTAAGACCTTTGTTTATCTTCAGAACAGAAATGAAGATTTTTTTATGAAATCCAATAGCTTTCTGACCCTGCATAGACAGCAACACAACTGAAACATTCAAAGCCCAGAAAGTTAATAAGGACATCATTAAAATGATCCATGTGACATCAGTGGTTCAACCTTAATTTTATGAATCCACGAGAATCCGTTTTGTACCAAAGAAAACTAAAAATAACACCTAACTATTAGAATTATGGTTGAACCACTGATGTCACATGAACTATTTTAATGATGTCCTTACTACCTTTATGGACCTGAACATATTAGTTCTATTGTGGTCTCTGAAGGATCAAAAATATCTTGGATTTTATCAAAAATTTCTTAATTTGTGTTCCAAAGATGATCAAAGGTCTCGCGGGTTTGGAACGACATTAAGGTGAATGATGGAATTTTTTATTTTTGGGTGTTTTTTCCCTTAGATCTTATTAAAGCTATGCTGTGTATTTGACAAATTTGAAGGTTCTTAAAGAATTGAATAATTATCTAATAAATTAGATGCTTTCCAAGATCATCGCAATCAAGTAACAGAAATGTGTTTCCTCAGGCTGCCATCTCTACTCCATAAACACGCACCATGGGGTGGAGCTCCGAATCGTTGTGGCGATAAGAAACAAGCTCCTCCTGATCACCAGGAAACAGTCACGCCTGGATTGCCTCAGCTCTTTCGCTACAGTCACAGGGACTACTGACTCACCTGTGGAAGAGTTCCAGTACATACGGGTATAAGACAGATCCAGCGCTCTAACACATGTCATGCATTGAAGTTAACGGCATTTTATTGCCACTTGTAGTGTATAAGAACGGTTCTCACAGACACATTTTTCAAAAGCTCTCAACAGTTTGAATGTTTGCTGTCTCCTTTCTCAGGAGATCTGCTTATGTGATTCACCGGTGGTCATGGCCCTGGTTGATGGCCCAACAGGAGAGAATGATCACATGATCTGTGTGGCCTACAGACATCAGTTTGACTTGATCAATGAGAGTACAGGAGATGCTTACAGATTACACCATGTAGACGCCAACCGGGTGAGAAATACAAACATGTTTGCTTGAATACAAACATACACTCCCATTTGTGGTCAGGAAGATTATTCTTTTTTATATAAAATATATATTTCTATTAAGCAATGATGCACTTAATTGATCAGAAGTGACAATAAAGATATTTAGAATTTTACAAAATATTTCTTTTTTAAATAAATGCTGTTCATTTGAACTATTCATCAAAGAATCTGGATAAAAATGTATCAGTTTTCACAAAAATATTAAGCAGCTCAACTGTTTTCAACATTGATATTAGCAAGAAATGTTTCTTGAGCTGCAAATCAGTATATAAAATGATTTCTGAAGGTTCATGTGACACTGACAACTGGAGTTAGGACTACTGAAAATTCAGCTTTGCTATCAGGAAAAAGATGCATTGTTAAAATTTATTCAAATTGAAAACACATTAAATTGTTATACTGTTACTGTATTTTGATCAAATAAATGCAGCTAAGAAAAAAAATCTTACTGAGCCAAACTTATTAACAGAAGTGTACACAGTGTCAGTTTTTGATTGGTAACATGAGTGTCTATTACTTTTCTCCAGGTGAACTTTGTTGCTGCCATAGATGTGTATGAAGATGGAGAGGCTGGACTTCTTCTTTGCTATAACAGTTAGTGTCTATTACAGTGTCAGTGATTGCATCTGCATAGTCAGATTCTCTAAAGCTGGACTTTTCTTTTAACAGATATCTGTGTCTATAAGAAGGTGTGTCCGTTCAATGGAGCAACACCCATGATTCAGCCCAATACTTCAGACTTCCATTTCAGCTGGAACCAAATGCCCAATGCTATTGGTCAGTACCTTTAGGATCTTGAATATCCTTTGTTATTACAAATTTTTCTATAGTTCAACATTTTTGAGATGTCTCTCTATTCTGTAATTTCCTGTGTCACAGTGTGTGCGTTCCCGTATATCCTTGCATTCACCACTGACTCCATAGAGATTCGACTAGTTGTTAATGGAAACCTAGTATATACAGCTGTCGTTCCAGAATTGCAACTGACGGCGTCCAGAGTAAGTGTTCTTGACATAAGGTTCTACCTAAGAATACCTATTGTACAGTCTGAAACCATATTTAAAATCTTTTATAATACTACTACACTCTACTTAGATTACTTTTTCAATATTTGGGATCTTTAAGACTGTTTAATCCATAAGACTGCATTTATTTGATACACTACAAAGTAAAATACATGACAAACAGTAATAGTATTATAATTTACAATAATTTATATTGTAATATATTTATAAAATAAAATCTAAGTTATAGTCGGTGCGCAGTTGCGATATTGGCGTCCCAATTTGAGGGCAGAAAAATAAAGGCAAAAATAAATCTTAAAAATATAATTGATTTCTGTAATGGAAAAATAAATTGTTATCAATTTTGAAAAACGTAATATTTTTTGTGGAAACCATGAACGATTTTTCAAGATTCTTTGAGGAATATTAAGTTCAAAATTATACTTTTTTTTGCAACAATTTAAAAGTCTTTACTGTCACTTTTGATCAATTTAATGCATCTTTTCTGAATAAAAATGTAAATGTATTTTTTTTAAATCCCAGAATTAACAAATGAAAAAATTTATTAACAACAGTAGAAAACGTATTGATGACATAGTCTCCTTTATAATATGCATTATTCTGTATAAATAAATAATATTTATTAAATAATTATAAATCATTCTTCTGTATAAATTATACAAATCATTCATACAAACATTTATCAGTCTTTTCACATTTCATACAGTTTTTATCTTGTTATTTCTTCCTCTCTTTTTTCTGTAGTCTGATATCTATTTCATCTCGTCAGCACCTATAAACTCTGCCTCCAACTGTAGCTCCAGAGACACTAGTTCCCAGAGTTCCCCTCAGACTCCAACCGGTTACGAGATGCCTGTCTTCCCTTCGCCGCTTGGAGATGGTAGGCTTCTGCTCTTGATGGAACAATTGCACCGAATTCCCATGCTATTAAACTTAATATAGAGGTTAAACATGGGTATTTGCGTTCAGGATTTGTCAGTTTGGGCAAATTTGCCTATTGCCCCCGAGTATAAGATATGTTGCATTTCTTCTGGTCATGAGGTTTGTATGCAAGTCATCAGTCTGTGTGTGTGTGTGTGTATTGTCTTACGATGTATTTGTGTTTTAATCTGTGTGTGGGTTGGGTTGATATATTGCTCTTTTCCATCCCTGGTCCAGATTGTATTCGGATCCCCTACGGCACCAAGCTATCCCTCTACATGTCTAAAGACTCTGAAGGTACTGCAGGCACTTCTGTTGCCTACATTTCCCATGCTGCCTCGCTAATGCACGCTACTACGGAGACTCACCCAGTCTATTATTCAATTAACAGACGCATGCAGACGGTGTTGAGTGAAAAATGCAGCTTACATAATGTGTCCCTTCCTTCTTGCAGTCTCACAGAATAAAAATCGTGGCTTGAGGCTTTAGGAAAGAAATGAACAGTAGAGAGAAACTGAAGTGAATGAGAGGTGGGAGATGGCTGAACAGACGCTTTAGGGAAATGGGACACATTTGCTGCAGCATGAGTTACAGATCGCTGTGTCACCATGGATACTTTTGTCAGAGCCCTTCTTCATACATACACATGCGCGGTCTGGATGGCCCTCCAGAGCTTAGCACTTTTGTCTACACACAAGGCCTGAAGAGGGCCATCAAGGGGCTGTGACAAAATCCACATCCTGGTGTTTTTAAACATCCAGCCAACTGTCTGTGGCTGCCATTTTTGCACCATGGGAAATAGACGGATAACCATTAATCATCTCAACATAACATTTACAATACAACAAGACTGTGTTGTACCCAGATTTGTAACACTTTACTATAAGGCTCAATTTGTTAACATTAGTGCATGGATTTGGTATCATGAACTAAAAATACACAGTACTTTTACAGCATTTATTAATATGTTCTGTCTTCAAATTCATTACTAAAATTTCAAGCAGTATAAAAATGAGTGTTTTTCCACAAACATAAATGAATAGTTATCAATGTTATATTTATAAATTAATATTAACCTGGATTAATTAATGCTGTAAATGCATGATGCATTAGCTCAATTCAGCTAATTTCACTTTATTGTCAAGTGTTACCATTTCTGGTTGTATGTTTTTATTTTCTTTCAATCTGTATAAATCAAATTGGATTAGTATTCTTTTACCTGTACTACCATTTGGGGTTTGGTAAGATTATTTTATGTTTTAAAAAAAAAAAAAGTATCTTATGCTTACCAAGGATGCATTGATTTGATAAAAAATTTAATGAAAGCTGTAATGTTGTGAAATGTTATTCATTTTAAATAACGGTTTTGTAATTTAATGTTAATGACTAATTTCATGTAAACAACTCTTCAGCAGCTGCCGTTCTGTTCTGTCTAAATAGTCACTTATTGTAGTCATGCCCTAATAATTCAGGATATGACAAAAAAACGTTTTGGAAGACAGATTCATAATATAATTGCACATTTTGTAAATTCTGAAAGAAAAAAAAAAGTTACATGGTGTACCTTTAATTTCTTACTGACCCAAATTTAAATGGTAGTGTTTGTGTGCGCCTGTATGTATGTATGTGTATATATATGTATGTGTGTATATAGATATATATATATATATATATGCACACACATGCACACACAATACAATTTGTTTATATATGTTTATTTACCAACTTGCTGTTCCATGGTACAAAGATGACATTGGAATACTTTCAGTGTATTCCAGACAAACGCATGAATTTATAACAAAACAGACCTGTGTTTGAATATGGCTCTCTAATTATTCTAAATTAGCTTAAAGGGGAAGCATTCTTCCTTGCCTGGTGTATGCTGTTTGACACTGTCATGTCTCTAACCAGATCCTTGCTCTTTTATCTAACATGACTGCAGTTTTCAAGATTCTTGTTTGTTGCTACTAATGCGTGTGAATGATTTGCTCTGAATTACTATGCCTGTGTAGTTTATTAACCAAAAATGCCAGTACTGTAAGTAAGAAGGTAGTATTTCTTAAGGTTTGTCAATGTTTATGTTTAATTTGTATTATTAGTATTGTGTTGGTTCTTTATTATAAAGAAATAAGTGTTTATTATAAAGACACCGGTGGGGTGACACTTCAGGTTGATTTATAACTCCATGTTGGTCCAGTGGCCTTGCGTTTCAATAATTTCCTGCTCCCGCTCTGCCCAAAATGACCAAAAAGTGGTTCATGGAATACTTCATTAACATAGACAGACAGTCAGCACTGATTAAGTGGCTTCCCCTCTTCCCCTCTTCCCCTCTTCCCCTCTTCCCCTCTTCCCCTCTTCCCTTCCCATGTGCTTGCCCTAGTTTCTGAGGAATGGGTATTAGAGACTATCTATTCAAAATTCTTTTAGCTATCTACATGATGTCAAGTCATTGTTTTACAAGACTGTGATAAATTTGTGGTGCTGTACATTTACCTTATAGACTTGTACTGTAAAAACATAATTTTCATGCAGTAAACATAGAGTCCTAACCAATCAGACTGTTCTGGTTGTGGACCATCACATTTCCCAAAAACCCCATTCCTGTTCCAATTTGGTGGGCTTTATTTGGGTTGAACTGACTGTTTTACCTAATTTGGCTCCGAATGTTTCCAAAGTTGACAAATGTAAATGTGAGATTAGGCTCAGTGCACCCAAAAATTAACTATGTCAGTCTGTGAACTGGAGTCATCAGATCAAGTTTGAGTTGAGTCACAAGTAATTACAAAAGTCTAAAAACAGACTCCAGTCTGACTCAAGTCCAAGTCATGAGTCTGAAGCCCACACTTTGGAGAGGGAAAAATATGCTGTAAAAATAGACATGCTCTAATCAGACGTGATGTGATAAGTTTCCTGATCCGAGCAATTTGTCTGTCTGAACATGAAAAAGCAGTGTGACACACTCAAAGACAATCAGAACACAGTAGCAATTTGGAGTGGGATTTTGGAACACATTGGCCAGGACTAAACAAAAACAGAAATCAAATTATAAGAAAACTTGAGTTAAAATGGCCGAGGTGGGTACCAATGTTGCAATACTTATGGGTATTGTAGAGTGGAGTTGCATTCAGCAAGCATGCATTTAAACATATAAACAATAAAACATTTATAATTATAATTTTAAATTGTATTTCCATTTCAAATTAATGCTGTTCCTTTCAGCTGTGTCTTTTTTTAAGAATACTGAAGAAAAAATTTATCAAAGTTTCCGCAAAAAAAAAAATTAAGCAGCACAACTATTTTCAACATCATGAAAAAAAGAGAAGTAGTAAAATAAATGTTTCTTGAGCACCAAATAAGCATATTAGACTGATTTCTAAGGGATCAAGCAACACTGAAAAGTAATGGCTGCAAAATTTTGTTTTGTCATCACAGGAATACACTAGATTGCTAAATATATTCAAATGAAACTTGATTTTATTTTATTTTTTTTATAATATTTCCCTAACATTGCTAGTTAAGAGCTTAACAATTCAAAAACATTGTAATAAATTAATTACTGAACCTAAACTTTTGAATGGTAGTGTATGTTTACTAAAAGACTGTTGCATCAGGATTACATTAAACTGTGTTTTAGTTATTCCACAAATGCACGCTTAATGTAGGCTCATCTGTGGGTAGGTACAACACAGTTGTTTTCACAGAGCTAATTAGTCTAATTACAGTATAATGGATTCAACAGTGACTCTGCATGTGAGTGCATTTCGATATGTGTGTTTTAACATCATTCTCTGCAGATGAGATATCGATGAGCCTAGCAGCAGTTCTGCACTGAGACAGAACATTAACTCTGTAGCAGTTACACAATTTATTCTAACATCTCACTCGTTAGTTTTCTCTCTCTTCTTTTTTGCCCCATTTCCAACTACCCCTTTCTTTCTTTAAGGCGAAGCTCCCTCAAAACACATCTATAAGATCCCATTGAGCAACCTAGTTGGACGGAGCATAGAGAGGCCCCTCAAGTCTCCGTTGGTCAATAAAGTGCTCACGGCACCTGCCTCCAGTGTGATCGGCCCCACTCCCGTGATCGCAAGCACAACCTCCCTCTCACTGTCTCGCATGGAGATCAAAGAGATCGCCAGCCGGACACGGAAAGAACTGCTGGGTGAGTGTCTCTGTGTTTGTGCACTCTTGAACCGAAAGCTATCATTACGCTTGTGCGGCACAGCGGGAAGCTGGCAAGAAATGTACCAAAAGAAATCAGCCAGATCTGCTGGAGACATGTTTTTAGGGTTGGACATTAGAGCTCCATGTGGTGCAGCTCAGTACCATTTATTATTAACCTTTCAATTGTGGGTGATAAAAAAAAACTGTAACAATACATGCACACTTGATCTGTTATAATGCTTGTTCTGCAGTCAAACTGAGATGAGACAGATATTTTTTATGATGAAGTGTTAGAGTGAGACATCCTGATCACACATTAGATAAACTGTTCGAATTACTAGACTGCCACACTTCACACCCTACATACACAGACACACACATGCAAGAATGGCCAAGTGGACTATTGGAAGTGCTATTGCACCTCCTGGAGGTGCAATTTAATGTCATTTTATAATTTCGGATTACTATGTTGAATTATGATCAGTATTGTATGATTTTGTGTGTCTGAGTTTGTCTTTGTCCTCTGTACCTGTCACAGGTTTGACTGAGGAACCCAGCAGTAAAGCTGATGGTAACTCAGTGAAACAGAGAAGAATGAGCAAGAAAACCAAGGAGGAAGAACAGAGGAGAACAGCAGAGATAAGCACCACTGAGCAGTAAGTGAAGTGTGTCTTTGTCTGTGTGTGTGTGTGTGTGTGTGTGTGTGTGAGAGTCTTGGTTGGGTGGTAGGGCTGGGCAATACATATTGAATATTCATGATAAATTCACAGAGTTGGTAAGTTCAATTCATTTTCATTTATCAGTCATTTTCATAAACCGTTTCAATTAATTGGAAAACTCAGTTATGTCAAGTTTTTCTTTTTTTTATGAATCTGTTGAATGGTTTGTAAATTAAAATTTTCCCCATTAAAATCATGTACTAAAATATTACATTACTAATAAAAACAGTTTTTATAGACAAAAAAAATTTAATTTAATAAAATTTAATATATGTCTAAAGTCCATTTAGTCCATGCTTTAATAATTTCAAGACTTTTGCAGCTCTTTACAGTTACTGAAAAAAGATATAGACCTACACTTTATACAAAAGGTAAAAATACAGTAATAAAATATTATCACAAAGTAAAATATATTTTAAAATGTACTTAATTCCTGTGATGCAAAGCTAAATTTTCATCATCATTACTTCAGTCTTCAGTGTCAAATGATCCTTCAGAAATCATTATTATGATATATATTTGAATATATAATTTTATGATTACATTATAAATGTCTTTACTATTCTGTTTTATCAAATTAATCCTTTCTCAATAAAAAGCTATTTCCTAAAAACAGAAAAAACACACACAAACCAAAGCTTTTAAACAGCGGTGTGTTAAGTAGACTGAAAATATCAAGCTATAATGTTTAAAGCTATATGTCGCCCAGTCCTAGCAAGTGAAAGGTTATTTCTGCATGTTAGATGCAAGTATACCAGTGATGTATACTGACTATAAGATATCTCCAATCAGAGTGGGAATGGAGTCTGTAGATGCAGAAACTGATGTCCATCAGCTTTGCTCATCTGGCTCTGAGGTGGAGCCACGAGATGATAGCCCACCCACGGCCAGCCCTTTTACCTTCTCCACATCTTTTGAGGAGGATATTCTGGACCTTAAGTGATGACAATCACAGTCTGTGGATCAAAGTGCACCTCTCACCTTACACATCCTACTACCTTTTACTTTATATCATTCTTATTTACCATGTTACGTTGTGTTTTCCTTAGTCTGCCAACTCATCTGTGTGCGTAAATGAATCCCCAGAGCTTTAAACTTGAAGGAGTTTACTGTGTGGTGATGTCAAAATTTACTCCTGGTGGATGTATGCATGTGTGTGTATGATCCTGTGTTTACCGTATAAGAAAGTTATGTAAGTATATCAAAGAATCAGATTCTCAGCTATTATTTCAGTGTTCAGTTTAAAGAAAAAAGAAAAACTGACCAAAATTGTTAAAAAATCCCTAGAAACTCAGTTAGTCAAGATTTGATTTCGTTTCTATGATTGATGAGACACATTCTCCATCAGCATTCGGACAAATTTGTAGCTTTGTAGCAAACTTGTAGCCATATGAACAGAAATAAAAAATGGCTTGAAAGGATTGAGCCACAAGTTAAGGTCAAGGCAAATATTACTTTTCGCTCCAAGACCTGAATGTACGATTGACATTCCTAAAAACAATGACATTTTAACTCCTTATTTTGTGTTTTTAAATGTTTTGTATGTCTGTGATTTGTACATTGTGTGATTATTTCAAAGTTGTAAGAAACTCTATATGCATCTTGGACCCGATGCACATGAACATACAAATGTAAACGTACAAACATATAAATATACCTTTCTAGTTCTATTGTATTATGGAGAAATAAAACTTACTTCTTGTGTATATCAGTGTTATGGTCTAACCTGCCTTCACCCTCACCATGCTTTTAAACCCTGACATGCAAACCCTCTGCAGAAAGGGCAGGAGTCTCCCACAAGTGCCATTTTCTACTGCAGCCGTCAACCACAAGCAGCGCCCTCTATCAGACTGACCATGGATTGCATATGTCATGAGGCAGAAGCAAACAAACACAAATGCAGAACACAGTTTGGTCACTACATCTGGTAAATGTGCAGCTGTTTACTATGCTGACAGTATGAGCTTTGATCCATGAACATCTTCATTTACAAGCGCACACAGTCAAACGCAGTCTTTATTTAAGTGCTGTTGCTTCTTGAAAAGGGCTCTGGATCACCTGCATGCCTCCATTCAAACCCACTATTAAACAAAAGGGATTTGATGTATTAATGGTTTAGAATTAGGATGTATTTACTCTTCTCATGGATTTGGTACAAATTGAAAAAAAAAAAAAAAACTCTAGGAATTAAAGCCAGGGTTAATTAGATTACATCTCTGACTCTGGGTTATACAGCCAAAAAAAAAAAAAAACCTTCACCAATATCTTTGTCTTGTTTTCTAGTAGAATCTAAACATCTTAAAACGAGATGAATTTATGTGAGAAATAATTCGATATTTATTTTGGCCCATTTTTTCTAGATTTAGGCATAAACATAATATTTTACACACACACACATAATAAAATATTTTTTTTTTTACTTAAGAATATTCTTAATATGATTATTTAAAGATGTTTTTCGATAGTTTAACTGGAAAACAACACATAAATACCGAATAAAGGTTTTTGCTGTGTAATAAGAGAACAAGAATATTGATTCTGCTGTTTACAGTTCAAACTCAGAGATGTTTAAAAAATGTCATCACAGTGACACTAGAACACAAGAGCCTCAGGAACAGCACAGAAGGAGGTGTAAGTATTAAACTGCTTAGCTGAATGCATGTACCCCCACTCTCAACCTTTCTCCATCTGAATGTGAACTATTTAACACTAGTAGCAGACTGGACTGTAAAGGGAGAACTTGGGAATATTTTTGTAAATGAAGAGTTTCACATAGCATTTATTTGCAATTTTGTTGTCTTTGAAGGGAATAGGTGAGCCAGAGACTGATGAAAAATATATTTCATTTTTTGTTTAGTTTTTTTCTATGGCATATTGTCCGTTGTCTTCCCCCTCCTTCTGTTCACTCCCCTAACTGTTTTCACAGTGCTTTTGTATCTATATCGATATTAACTGTTTAGACTGTTGCAGAAATTCTGTGATATCAGAAATTAAACAAAAATGAATAAAAAAAAAAAAACACCAAGTGTCTTAAAATATTGTATTGTAATTGTTTTTAATGCAGAGTATTACTTGTAAATGTTAGTGTTTCGGATGTGGCCTCAAAAATATTACTATTATTATTATGGCATTTATTTGAAAAAGTTCTGTAGCACACTGCTGTAGTTACTGTTCATCGATATGAAATAAATATTAATGAAATTTAAACATGTAGTTTGTGTTTTAACGAGTGCGAGTAGACTACTCACATGCTTGATTATTAATAACATATATTGACATCTATAATTATGTTATGTTATGTGGTCTCCCAATGTTGAAGGGTTTCTCCGAGACAGCAAACAGGAGTCTGCAGAGTCAGCAAACTGCTGTCAACATGAGAGGCCATCGATGTTTTATAATGACCTCTAGGTGGTAGTGTTGTTGAATCAAACTGTTCAGCTCATTCAGCAATTTAATCAATAAGCTACTGATATACCTTTATAGTACCCCTCCCTCCGTGTGTATTTGAGCTTTGTGTGTGTGTTTTGCACATTAATAATATTTTAATGTTACAAAATAAAACAAAGCAAAGACCAAGTGTCTAATCATTTATTATAAACTGTAGCATTCGGCTTTGTTGTCCGTGACAAACATTTGTTCTATCATGGTACTATTCTTGCGGAGACTGAAAGAATGCCATCTTCTGCATCATCTTCCGTTGTCGTCTCTTTTTTGTAGTTTTAAATAAATGATCTGTTCTTTGATATTTATTTGCCGCAGTCTGGCTGATGCTTCACTGACAAGCTGCTTCTTCAGCTTTTGCTGTGATCTGCAGGTTACACAAGCAACATGCCCGTGGACACTGCTTCCTAGCGGTTTGCATGTGTACTGCACTCTATCTACAATCTCAACTGGGAGTGTCAATGGTCCAGTTGAGAGATAGGTGGTGGTAATGCACTTATAAGTCTGCGATCCACCATAAAGCAAGAAGAAGAAGACTCCTCATGCTCCTGCTGCTGAGAACGCACATAGGAGGACGCATCATCTATCATTCTTTGTGTTTTAGCCGTGTTTCCCATTAACCATAGGCAGTGTTGGGTATAGTTACTTTGGAAAGTAGTTAGTTAGGTTACAACGTTACCATCAGTTAAAAGTAATCAGTTATGATACAGCGTTACCTATTCATAAAAGTAACGCGTTAGAGTACTCATGCGTTACCAAAAATTAAAAGCAGTTCGCAGCGGCTCACACACGACACATGACAGACACAGCCCCCGGCCCCTTTAAATGCACCTAAAAGTCGTGACTTCCGACAATGAATAACGTCAGTCATCCGACTAAATTAACACTGCAGGATAACAATAACAGGAAAGACAGTCAGCAAACGGCTATTCCACATGGCGTTTTATTTATTTATTATCACAGAACATATTATTAATCAAAACTCGCACCTACCCAGCCCGGGTAGCCTAGGCTACTGTATATAATGAGCACCACAAGATAACTCCTGATTTTTCTTTGACTTTAAATAATGCAGTTATCAAAGTACAAGTATGCTTACTTGTAAACACAACCTTAAACAGGCTTGCAGATTTAAATCCATTTAGAAATGATGAACAACCAGCCAGCCAACGATCTAACAGAAATTAACATCTGCCTGTCAAACAAAAATGATAACAAACCGACCGAATTAAATCCTTCACTGCCACACAGGCAAATGACAAATCGCTTAATAGCCGAACTAATTATTATTAAAGTGTCACTCACAGAGTGTGCATTTTACCGTTATGTTCTTTTCTTTTTCGTTGACAAATTGAAAATAATGTGCGTACTTCCATAAACCAAACGCTGTCCTCTCTGCCATCTAGACGGGAGTTCGAAAAAAAAAAAAAAAAAAAAAACCCACACACATACACAGGGTCAGGCGCAGGGCACAGACGCATCACAGCCATTGACTTTACGATCACAGAGCTTCGGCTCCGCTGATACATCCGCAGGTGGCACAGTAGACCTACGCCTACTGTCTGACAAAAAGCAGGCTGCAGTCGGGATTTTCCTTTCCTTAAAATAACGGATTACTTTTTAAAAAAAATAACGAAGTTACTGATTACTTCTGCACGAAACTAACGCGTTAAGTTACACATTTCAGGAAAAAAGTAATTAGAGTACTCTAACGCGTTACTTAGTAACGCGTTACCCACAACACTGACCATAGGTGGCGGTAATGCACTTATAAGTCTGTGATCCACCATAAAGCAAGAAGAAGAAGACTCCTCATGCTTCAGCTGCTGAGAACGCACATAGGAGGATGCATCATCTATCATTCTTTGTGTTTTAGCCGTGATTCCCATTAACCTCCATTATAAGACTGAAAATCTCAGTTTGTGCTTTACTGAAGAAACAAACTCACCTACATCTTGGATGCCCTAGGGGTAAGTAAATAAACATAAGATAGTTTTTTATTCTACTATAGCATAAAAATAACATAAAATGTTTGCAGATATTTAAGAAACATGCTAAGTTAACATGCTTGTTTATCTGAAAAACAATGATACAGTCACTTATTCTCCTTTGAAATTGTGCGTTCCGAGCCAGAATGTCGGTCTCTGTTTTGGTTTGTGAAACCTGCCCACTGCCAGTTTACCAAATTTTATTTCGGCACACTGGGTTGTCAGTTGGCAGAAAACAGTAATCCACCAATAAGAATAAGAGGAGACACAAAGCAACTAATAGCATTGCTGAATGGGTTGAGATGTGGACTGCCACTAACCTGCCACACAAGACTATAACAGATTATATGTGTTTTTCTAAATCAAAGCCAAAGGTTAACATATTTCATGATGTGCCATAACAAAAAAAAATCTCAGTTTGTGCTACAGTGGTTTCAGCAAAAAATCTCAGTTTGTGCTCTACTCAAGAAACAAAGTCCCCGACATCTTGAATGCCCTGGGGGTAAGCAGATAAACTAAATTCTAAATAAAAGCCAAAGGTTAACATATTCCATGATGTGCCATAGCCAAGCCACATATGGTTCTCAGTTGTATGCTGTTGAGAGCCTTAAAGGGATAGTTCACCCAAAAATGAAAATGTGATGTTTATCTGCTTACCCCCAGGGCATCCAAGATGTAGGTGACTTTGTTTCTTTAGTAGAACAAAAACTAAGATTTTAAACTGAATCTGTTACAGTCTATCACTCTTATAATGTAATTTGGTTTGTGTGTTTTTTTTTGTTTTGTTTTTTCTGGCCGTGATTCCCATACACATATTATAAGACTAACAAACTACAACGGTTTCAGCTAAAAATCTCAGTTTGTGTTCTACTGAAGAAACAAAGTCACCTACATCTTGGATGCCCTGGGGGTTAGCAGATAAACAACACATTTTCATTTTTGGGTGAACTATTTCTTTAAGGATACTGCCCCACTGACAAGCTCTTTTTGTAACAGGATATGACACCGTTTATCACAGTATTTTTGTTGAAGGCTTTCTTATTAACAATTCTGTAGATTTATTCTCTGAGCACACAGGTATGTATTCAGACATTTATGACAAGAAAGGGCATGTTTCAGATGACGATATCATTGTAGGTTCACAAGTAAATCCAAACGCCCACTTTCCTTCACGTTTTCCAGCAAGATTTTTTTTTGCTGCCCTTTCACATATTTATCCTGATTTACTTCCACCATTGGTGGCAGTGGATATTTTATCAAACCAATTAAAGATTGAGACAGGACATTTGTGGTATCGGTGATAGTTCTGAAGGTTTGGTTTATTTTAGTTTTATGATGAAACAAAAACATGCCTTTCTCACAAAGTTTTTAAACCCATCTTTTCCTGTCAGTCTTTTTCCTTTTCTTTTTGTATTAAGTAACAATGGGGCCTACCATGTTCTAATGTCCTTTTATTTCTTTTTTGTTTCTTTTTCTCTTAGTTGGTTTTAACATGCAGTCTCTCATTTCTTGATCTGAATCAATAAAGTATCACAATAACCCATGAAAACACACAATCTTTCATTACTCCTTTAATACAAAAACTATTATTTTCTCATGATCTCTTTAGAAGCATTAACATCACTTCACAAGTTATATAAAAATTCAAATAAGTTACACTTTGAAAACAGAAAATATTTCAAATGTATATAACAAAAGCACTGTGTGGTGAATTACCACAACCATAACATTATACCAAACAGAGCATTCTTGAGGATAAAAACCAAAGTGAAAGCACCCGGCTGTTCTTGAAATGCTGTTAACCCAAAGCCTGGTGGACAAAGAGGAGGGACAGTGTTTGTGCAACGGTGTATACTGAACGCTACAATAAATTTGAAAAGCCTGGGCTCTGCAGGGCTTATGGTCTTATAACAGAGGAATTTTTACAAGTATGGAAAGTTACTGTGGAACTGTCACGTGGGTTCTGAACTGACCTCAGCAAATATTGCTTATGTAAGCTTTGCCGTATGAAATTGAAAAGCTGGTGGTCACTGAACCAAAAATCTTGTAAGTAACAGACTCAATGTCTATTCAAGGAGTTGTTGTATCAAATATATAAATATTCTGAGTATATGCAAACCTGTTTGTGAAAATAAATCACATTAAATAACCTTCATTTGAATACTAAAATGACAATACACGTAGTAAAACTCGATACAAACTGTAGTGTCCAGTCCTAAAAAGACAGCATTGAATGTTTGGATTTAAGAACAGAGTTGTTATTAATTGTCAGTCATAAATCATTAAGTCTAATGTTAAAGTGAAATGTGAATTCCGTTACTGTTGAGATGCTACAAGTCCATAAAGCAGCATTCTGCATCACAGTTGTAATCATGAGTCTTGACCAATCACAGAAGTCCATTATTGAGATGGTCATGCAAATGAGGCGACTTCCATGAGTATCTGTATTGCCATTGAAACGCAAGGCACCTGAGCGATGACATAGGCAAATGAACGTGTTGGTGCTTTAAGTGCAAACAGGTATGCAATGGTGTGGAGAACTCGACCCAGGAAAAAGATCAGAAAATGAATTCGTGCAACTGCATACGAGGGGGCTGTCATGGAGTAGACGGCTCCAAGAAATAAAAAGGGAAAAATGTTTTCCATGTCATTGACGTGTGCTCTGGAAGAAAGAAAAACACACAGTACAAAAATGAATGCAGGTAAACCACAATTAAAAATGTATGGGATAGTGGAGATGAAAGAGAGGGAAAACTGCTGAGAGCTATTGAAAACAAATAGGATGTGTATTTGGTAATGTTTAGCAAATAAACAGTTTTGGTACCATTTATGAATGATGATGCAGTTTGACATAACATGATCATGATTGCTTAGTCATAGCTCGTGGTAAGTACTTTTCCAGTTTTGACCAAATCCTCTTCTCCATATACTCTACATCACTGGGACCCATCATACAGGATCATACAGATCAACCTGGCAAAGTTTGATCTTCTTGTTTTCCCTGCCATTCCAACTCTACAGCGTGATGTCATCATCCAGCTTGGTTCTTCTACAATCACCCCATCAACTTCGGTCAGAAATCTTGGTATAACCTTTGATGACCAGCTGACCTTCAAAGACCACATTGCAAAGACTGCTCGATCTTGCAGGTTTGCATTGCACAACATCAGAAAGATCAGGCCCTTTCTAACAGAGCATGCTGCACAACTTCTTGTCCAGGCTCTTGTCATTTCTAGGCTGGATTACTGCAATGCTCTTCTGGCTATACTTCCATCAAGCACGATCAAATCTCTATGAATGATTCAGAATTCAATGGCACGACTGCACATGGGCTCTTTTGGGCTGGTTGAAGAGCAGTCGTGCCGTTGAATTCTGAATCATTCATACTTCCACTCACTATTACGAATCTACATCCCCTCCAGAAGTCAGAGATCCGCTAGTGAGCGACGCCTCGTGGTACCATCACGGAGAGGCTCAAAAACACATTCCAGAACATTCTTGTTGTCCATTTCTGGCCGGTGGATTGATCTTCCCAACCCTATCTGGAATGCTGTTTCCCTGACAAATTTCAAGCGACAGCTGAAAACTCTTAATGTTACTTGACTTCATCCAAAACATAAAAAAAAAAAAACGTTTCTTTCTCTTTATTTATTCCTTCCCTTTCTAGCTTGTACTTATTTGAACGAATGCTTGAAACTTGGTATTTATGAGCACTTCCTGTGTCTGTTTGCCTCTTTTAATAAGATTCGCTTCATGTAGTCCCCAATTGTAAGTTGCTTTGGACAAAAGCGTCTGCAAAATTGCTAAATGTAAATGTAAATCCTTCACTTATTTCCACTTTGAGCCTTTCTTTTGACTATTTCTAGGTAATGTTATACTCTTCAAACTGTATTTGATCTAATAGTCCTTTGAATTATTTTGAATGTTCCAGACTGTGGAAATACATATGGAAAACTGGTTTTCTCAGAACCAAGGAGCTGAGGAATGTACACTCAACATCTGGCTTTGATCAAGACTTTGGCTGTAAACTGTCTGGCTCTGTCTAAGGGAAGCATGCCTGGACAGTAAACGTTGCCAACATCACACGATCTTGCAATGTAAATTTACTTTCCCTCTGAATCACTCTCACAGTGCATCAGTGGCTGTCCCATGAACAAATCACAGCAATAGGAAGTTGTAAGTAATTCCTGTACCACTTAAAAGAAATTAATCATACTATGCTGACATTCATATCACCACATTATGGTGAAATTTCCCTCTATTAACTCAACACTTACAGCTACGTAGCAATGCTTGGTCTGCATTTCACAGATTCTTCCTCATCTCTTTATCCCAACCAAGGATTTTCCATTAAAAGAAATCTCTTGCTGAGATTCAATTTTCAAAGAGGAAATAACTTTCACTTATGTGTTAATTAAAACTTTCATTCGAAAATGTTCTAGCTTTAGGTCCTGATATAAAATATGACTGTCCCAACAGGCTTAAAGAGATTTAAAAAAAAAAAATAGATTATATGCACCACTGTGACCACACACACTTGGCAGCTTAATAATATTAATAATTATTTTAATAAAACATAATAATAATAAAGATCATGGTGATTTATTATAATATAAGATAATGATCTTTGAAATGTCTTTTATATTTATTTTTTTTCCTTCTGTAAGTGTCTGTTTTGTTGACATGTCAACGTAAAGTTGATCCAAACAAGAACTTTTAAGCATTAGTTCTATTTAACGCTGTCTTGCTGTTTCTGTTCACATGTAGGTATTTGTTAACCACAGGGTTTTAGTGAAATACCTTTGTGAATGCATAGCAATTAAGGTAAAATAATGGTCTTGTCAGGACTTGCTTCTGCTAGCATGCCGTAGCTTACCAATCTGGCAGCCACAAGCTACCCTTCTCCGGTTCTCAAGATCACATCAGTGAATACCTTTGATTAATTTACAGAAAACATGAATTTCCATTGCCACTATATAAATTCAGTCATTTAAGAGCAGTCTACTGTAATAACAACTTCATTGTTTTCATATTGTGCAGACGGAGTGGGCTGTGACTGGGCAGAGCAGGCAAGTTTCCTAAAGATAAGTTAGAAACCCGCCAAACAAAAACATGCAGCACCCTGCTGCTTAAAGTAATGAATGTTTCCCTACATGCCACCAAGTCTATGATTGTTTTAAAGTATGTAGTTTCATATACATCGTCTCACTTTCTCTCATGCTCCCACATACACCAATACAGGTACAGGTAGCAAAGTCTACTGTGGAAACACATTCGTGCTAACTGGCATGGATACTGCATACCTATTTTACTTTTGATAAAAAAATAATAAAAATGGACAAATAAAGATATCTTAGCTATCTGTTGTGGATTAATCATGCTGCCTACCGTAGACCTGTTAACTTTGACACAGACGTGAAACTTAAAAACAGACTTTCCCAATAATAGAAAATGAAAACAAGTTTTTGAAGATAAATGGAAAACGTCTAAATGGAACATTTTTTTATATTTATAAAAAATGCCAGTAATTCACTGTACAAATTTACAGTGACAGTGTACCAAAACTAATACATATGCTAGGTAGGTAACATTCAAATGTAACATATATATATATATATATATATATATATATATATATATATATATATATATATATATATATATATATATATATATATATATATATATATATATATAAAGTGTTATAACTTATATTATAGTGTTGAAAGCCAAGGTTAAATGTAATGTATTAAATTTAACATTGTTTTATGTTATTCTGTTACTGTTATTGTCCGTAAAGCGTTTCCATTTATATTGCTGATGTAGATTTATTTATAGTGACATACTAGTAACATGGTAAAAAAAAAAAAAAAAAAAAAAAAAAAAGGCATTTGTTAAAAAAAATTTTTTTAGCCTATATCAAAGTTTGTGGGGCTGTTTATACCAATGTTTTGATCAAATTAGTTGCATTAGAGAATAAAATCAAAAGTGTGTGGTTTTGCGCTTACCTCCTGCAGCGTTCCACATATGGATCAGTTCGGCAGAACTGCACACCTCCGTGTCTATCGGCGTCCTCTGGATTAGCAAACGCCTGTCAAATACATGTATCTGTTTAGCGCACAAACATCTGGAAGTCACGTCATTCTATAAAAACACATCTCTGACCTACTTTTATTTCTGAAGTTAATCCAAACAGCTGCAGTATGCAGACTTCTATTCAAAACAAAACACTCCACAAGCTCGAAACTATTCCTTTATAAATAAGGCACTCGAAGCAGTTCTCTGGCGTCAGTGTGTTTGATGCAGTAGCATGAAATCTATTTAATAAGTAGCCTGGCTATGAATAAAAAGTTCCACAACTTACCTTTTTCCGAAGTCTCACTTGGCCCGTGATGATGGCAATTATGTACATCTTTAAGATTAGAAGCGTGCTGTAGAAGATGAAGCACAACATTACATCGCTCCCGAGCATCTTGACTTCGACAGACCGAGACTCTCTCTCTCTGTGTGTGTGTGTGTCTGTTTACGCTATGATGAAGTCGTCTTTGGAGCAAGGATTTATATGCGAACCCCAGACCGTTTAGCCCAACCTCTACCTGCAAGAAACTTGCACTGAAGTGCATACTTCAGTTTTTTTTCCCTGCCCGTGACACACTGTCCCATATAGAGTAAGACAACTGGAAGACTCCAGTCTTGCCTAAATTCACTTTAATAGCAGAACGTCTTCTACATTCACTTTAATAGCAGAACTTCTTCTACATTCACTTTAATACCAGAACTTCTTCTACATTCACTTTAATAGCAGAACTTCTTCTAAATTTGGTATTCAATTGGAATACAATTTTGAACAGCAGAATGAATTACGTCTAATAGTTTTTATGTTTTGGTTATTCTGGAGTCTCACTGTTTATGCTGGAAAATATATGGTAGGCTTTAGCTATAAGCTATTAATAATTTGTAATAGATATTAGTAATTTTAAAAAACATTGTAGAAAAAAATATTATTGAAGAAATCATAATTTAAAAAAACAACAACACATTTTTAATCCCTTTGAAGGCCTATGTCTGAGAGCTTTGGGACTTCAATCAAAAGTTGGCTAATGTAAAACATTTTAACAGAACAGTGTCTTTAAGTTAAAATGGCTAACAATTAGTACTTTCTAAGAAAAGCCACAAAATGCCAATCTGTTACTTCATTGTTAAGGAAATCATTGGAAAAGTAGCATAGTAGAATAAAAAACATAATTTTACAGTCATTTGGAACATGACGATGAGTGAATTATTCCAGTTATTTAATTTTTGGATGAACTATCACTTTAAATACAGCAACGCAGCAAGCAATTAATTACTGTTAAACCCCTTTGATAAGACTCTATAATGGCTTTATCAATATGCATAATCATATCTTTAAAACATTGTCTAGGATAAATAGATCAATAGGAAAAACTCTCAGGAGCCAATATAAATTTTTTTGAGATATAGTAGGCCTAAATCAACAGTTTCATTATTCATTTGGAAGGTTTTTGTTCCTCCCAGATGAAACCATTAAGCTTTATTTGTAGAATGTACATTCCAGAATGATAAAAGAAAAAGTGATTCTAGATCAATGAAGTTCCAATTTCAGCATTCATATATGTTGTAACAGACGCATTGCTTTCCCTGACAATAATGGGATTGTTGCTCAAGTTGAGCAGGAACTGAATTATGGAACATTGTGGATGAGAGCAGAACCCCTTTCACAGTCAAGACAAAAGACCTCATTAGTTTAATTTGGGCAGGCTAAGCAGATTTCCCTGTCACACTGTCACATTTTGAAGGAGCAACAAAAAAAGAATGGCAATATTTGGCACTAGATGTGAGTAACCCACAAAAGTCTGAAACCACAACAAGTGTCAACAGTCTATTCCGATGTAGTCCGAGGAGGAAGACGTGCTTGTACTTGTGATTTCACAACAGTCCTCCGCATCCGAGAAAGAAGAAGTATAGTGGAGGCCTGAGAGTCTGTGGTAGTCCTGCTGAGTGACCTCTGGCAAATGTGACATGTCCATTGATGTCTGGCCTCTTCCTGAGCTACGTGACCCTCTCCACATATCAATCAACTGTGTGCAAATGGCACAACCCATTTCTGTATGTTATATCCAAAATGTGGTCAGATGCTAATGGCTGTCTTGAACAGAAGACATCTCCCTATATGACATCACCTTTTAAAAGGTACACTCCGAAACACGTCTGCAGTGTAGAGGCAGTTACTTATTCAAGCACTGGCTTAACAGCAGGTTATACGTTTGGATGGCAAACTGTGAGCATGTCTGTGTGAAAAGAGCTATATGGAAAGAAAAGAGCATGAGAAAGCAACTATGTATTAGTAGGCATTCTGTATAAATGCTTTGTTCAAGCCCTCGCCTGGAGGTAGTGACAATTAATAATAAGGTGGAGTACAAGATGAAAACTGAGAGGCATGCATTGAGACAAGAAAAGACAGAAAGACTACGAATCAAATCATTGCAGACCACAAAGAGTTTAGGACTAGACTGAAGACTACTAGGGAATTACTAGAAGGTCACAAGGTCAGTGTAGTAAGTGTAGTGCTAATATTGGAACAGGGTAAGTAATATTTCAATCTCTTAGCATCGGTTAGAAACAAGAAAAACAGGAATAGGAGATAGAAGTGTTTTTCTTAAAAATCCAGTACCACACCTCTATTTTTAGATTGCTTTGAACTCGCATTACTTTATGAACATACAGAATATCAAAAGCTAATGCAGTCCCTATTTTGCCATAGTCAAAGATCAGTGAATCTGTATTCTCTGGGTTTGACTCTGAGCATTGTCGCTATTGATGCTAAAGTCTCGGTGGTGTTTTCAGTCCATGAACATGTACATCGTCCAGCCTGGAGGAAGAAACAGAACACATTCAAACTGATGGCATTATCTGTGTTTCATAACAATTAGCTTTCAACTGAAATTAACATGCATGGCCTTTTAAAAGAACTCAAAATAGAACTCCTAGTTATTCAGTCAGATGATGCTGATTATGATACTAAAAATAGATCTGAATGTAAAGTACAAAAATATGCCTCGAGGGTGAGTAAAACCAAAGTACTTTTAGGCAAGTCATGCCACCCGGCTGCCATCTTGGCAATGCTTCCAGGCAGCTATTTCAGACTAACAAGACCAGGCTCCTATCTGAATGAATGAATGCAGTCAGAACTGCACTTTCACTGGTCAATGAAAACTCCATGTACAGAAACAGCAGTAAAATATGATAAAAATCGCTGAAGAAGTTTGATGACTTTGCCCCAAAATAAGGTTTAAAATGGCATTTTCCCCACAGGTTATACTTTTACTATGCATGCGCAAGTGTTCACGACACCAACTTCATTTAAATCTCTATCCAGAATGTCGGTGTCTTTTACTTAGAATGTAAGGTAACATATTTGGGGTCGATATAAAATGCTTTAAAAAGTCCAGTGCCTTCGCATTGTTATCATCCTCTTCTATGTGGATTCCATCTGATCTTGCACACACCACAACTCGCTTTCGCCAAATCGTCTCCTCTGTCGCAAAACCTCAACTGTGCACATGCGTCAGTGGAACCAGACAATAGGCTTAAATCTTTCCTGGCTTGACTGTCAAAAGCAGATGATTGGCTTTCCAGTGGGAGGGGCGGGACATGTGCACACAACTGCCATCTTTGCCGTTACGGATTTTCCTTATATAGTTGTATTGAGGATTGAGGAAGTGGCATGTCTCTTATAAATTGTCTCTGGTAAAACACAGGTTAATTTTCATTTTTGGGTGAACTAACCCTTTAAGATGCATTAATAATCTGATACATCAAGGGACTAATTAGCATATTCTTGACCCATGTATACTAAATAAAGTGTCGATTATATTCGAAACAATTTATTTTTAAAGGAAAGGAAAAAACATTTAAGTAGGCAATTTTGGTTATCAAAGATGGCACAATTTTAGATGCCACAAAGGTAATCTAAACAAAAATAAGGTGAAAATGAGCATGAACAATAAAACACTTAGTATTGATTAATGCAACCTCTAATATCAATACCTCATGCAATTGCTCATTCATTTTAAGAATACTTATTTCTATCAAACTATTATATTACAGTGTGATTACAGAATCAGGTTTTGTTTAAACATGATAATAAGAGTAACTTATCTGAATAATTTTTAACAGGTCTTTTTTTGAGCACTCAAGTGGTGATAACTGCACACACTGAAGTGTTAATAACAAGGTCTATTAAAAATTCATTTCACAGCCATAAGGTTATCACCTCATGCATGGTGTGATGTTGCCCTGGTTGACAACATTGCTCTGAGCTCATCATGAATGCCTCTTGCTAGCTGCCTTTGTGTTTGACATTACTGAAGGGAATCACCTTAATAGAGACATCTAAGTATTTGAGTTTTGGTGATTTACTAGTTGGCAACGACAATATTTTTTATTAGGAATTATATGGGAAAAAAATATTGGGGTATTTTAAATTAAAAAGCCCATTTCAATACACTTCAAAATATGAAACTCTAAAAAACAGCACGACAAAGTGGGGGTGTACAAGAAACAAAATCTTTGCATAATGTGCATAAATAGTGAAGATTTTCACCATATATATGGCTTTTCTAAACCTTCTAAGATAGATAGATAGATACTGCAATGTTGACAGTGGAAATACTGGTTTTGCAGCTCTGTGTACAGTAATGTTACAGTTATCATGAATATCATATCAAGGAATTCAATAAGTTATAAACTGACATTTTATAAACCAGGGATGTTAATTTATTCCCATGGTAGTATCAGCTAATATAAACACAGTTTACTAACAATAACCTGATCATTTGGTCTCAGGAATGCAATATTTATCTATTGTGTTAAACAAAAGAGCGTCCAGATGTTTCTTTAGCCCAGCTAGTACCACATATGCTAATGTTTAGACACAGTAGACCAAGCCAGCAAGACGTTATTGTCTATGTGATACACAAATCATGTTGACTTCCAGAAATGGTCCTCTAGATAATGAAAGCCAGATGCTGCAATTGTGCAAAAAGAGAGGAATGACGACTCACTTTGGGAAGAAAATTACAATCCTTTTTCCAGCAGACAAGACAGGCGCTCAGATGCATGGTCTGCAGCTCTCTGCATCCTTCTCTCCTCCTCCTCCCGCGCTCTCCTTTCTTCAGCCTGCAGATAGAAAGAGGACTTACAATGACATCAGCATTGATAGTATGCTCTGTCATATAAATATTCACCTTACCTGTCAGATTATTTGGTTTATACAGGGCAGCTGATGGAAGCAATATTCCATGGGCTGTCTGAGGACAAAGGGAGAATGGAGATGAAGGGTGGGGGGTTGGGGGCACGAGGGGTGTGGTGATTAAGATGAACAAGATGAACAGAGCTCGGAGCATACACCTAACATTGAGTAGCTATTCCTCAGCATGCTTAAAGAACGCCTGTGTCTCTGGGAGCTAAATATGGATCCTTGAAAATTTAAAGATGCAGTTTTTATCCACAAGTGATGGACCCATGGAAATAGCTCATCTTGAGCACCACGCTATGTTTTGTTTTAAAACAATGCAGAGAATAAGAAGCATTAAACATGTTCCTGTGGCTCAGTGGTAGAGCATTGCGTTAGCAGAGCAAAAGGTTATGGGTTTGAATCACAGGGAACACATACTGGTTCAAAAAAAAAAAAAACTATGTATAGCCTTAATGCACTGTAAGTCACTTTGAATAAAAGCATCTGCTAAATGTAAAATAAATAAAAAAACAGAGAAAATAATAATAAGATAAAAAGCTGAGTTGTTTATTTTTAGTCTTTGCTCTTATTGGTAACTAAAACCAATAAAAAAACTTAAAAATTGTTTATTTAAAAATGTGTTAATTGAAATTAACACAAACAGAAATTAAGATATATATATATATATATATATATCAGAAAAAAAATCTATCTAAAAATAAATAGATGAATGATTAAAAATATTGCCTTGGCAACTAACTGACACAAAAGTTTAAGTATTAAAATGACTAAAACTGAAATAAAAATAAAGAATGACAGAAACACATACAAAAAGAAATGGAAAACAATTAAAATGGTAAATATAAAAATAAATATCATTAAATATTATTACAGTATATAACTCATAGAAGCTTAACCCTGGGTATATTGTCAATGTTCAGAGCAATTTATTAAAACAATTAATTTTAAATAAATTCTTTTTAAATCAGCTAAAAATAATACAATTAGAATGCTGCTTAAGAAGTAACTTCCCTTTCAGTGTTAAAGGGATTCAGGTTCCAAACCTGTATGAGTTGCTTTCTTATGTTGAACATAAAAAGATATTTTGAAGATGGCTGGTAATCAACCAGTTGGTGGTTTCCATTGACTTCTATAGTGGGGGGGGGGGTATACTATGAAAGTCAATGGGAACCACCAACTGTATGATTACCAGCAGTCTTCAAAATATCTTGTTTTATGTTCAACATAAGAAAACAACTCATGCAGGTTTGGAAAGACATCAGGGTGAGTAAATTATGGCAGAATTTTCATTTTTGGGTGAACAATCCCTTTAACAAGTGTGGCCATTGGTTAAGGTTTTGCAAAAAAGATCTTAAATTTTATAACTGCATCAAACTACTCATGAGTGTAATCACAGCCATTGCTCGTAGATGTGGAGAAGATTCTGGGAACCATAAGGAATGCACATAAACTAATAAAAGAAAACAAATGGACACCGTGAAGAAAGATCAGGCTTTATTTCTATTTGTCAAATCAGACAGACCTTAACATTTAAATCAATTACGTTAAAAAGACATAACATCAGAAGTACCTTGGAATTTTAGGTTCCTGCAACAAAATATGTAACAGACCATGTTTTCCTATACACAACTAAGCAATTCTGACCTGCTTATGAGACATTCATAAATAAAAAACTGTTACACGGTTTACTATGTACAAAGAATACATTTGAAAAGACAGCATTTAATTAACATTTCTAACACATCTGATTCACCTCATTGCACGTTCCCTTAGAAATGTAGCTTAGTTATATTTGGGACCATGGTGCTGCATCATTGAAACAGTGTAACAAATGATGCAGCTTTTAACCACACATCAAGCATTTGAGTAAATGGTAAATGTTTTTGCCGGTCTGAGGAAATGGAGAAAACTTTGAAGACCATTTAATACTGAAGAAATATTGTCGCTTGCACAACCCTGTTTGAGTCGTGTCACTGGTAGGGATATCCGGAAAAGATTCACTTCCTTTGATTGGGACAGAGCATGGAGCTATGCCAAAACAGAGGATTTTAAAGGGCAATAAAACCATATGCAATATTAATGGCAGAAAAGAAACACATCCTGATAGTTAGTCAGATTTCAGTAGCATTGAGTCAACAGTCCTAGATAATACAAAACTTCATCATCAACATGTAAAGGCAAAGTCACCTACATCATCACAGCCTGTTGCTACTTTAATGCCTGAATCATAACTTCCAGAGCAAACGTGTCGGCACCAACATATTTCTGCAATTTTACAACGTATCCCTCTTACAGCATAGTTCCCAAAAAGATTTAATGGCCAGTGTGAACATGAACATTGGATTGTGTAGTATTGACGGAAATTGTTTTAATGGATCGCGAAGGTAAGAAGTGAGTTGGAACATAAACAGAACTCACTTTGATGTGAAATAGTGAAAACCTTTTAAGCCTTCACCACTATTATGATTCAGTTGTTTCTTCGGAAAAACACCAAAGTGCCAAAATGCTTGATTTCCTCACATTTTTAGCGTGAATTATTGGGATATAGTGGAGTTGGGGGACAGGGAAAGCTTCTTTGAACATGCAGGTACTAAGTACAAGCCTTGTTTTGCCTAGGCAGACATCAGCAAAGAGCTCTAACAAAGATATGAATGTGTCCTGCATGATGAATTATGTATTTACCTCTGCTCTACTGAGAAACGCTTACGGCACTGCCCTTAGTCCCACTGACAACAGAATCAAGCATGTAACCAGCGCACACAAATGAAGCATGTTCATGAATATTAAATATGTTTTATGCATGTATCAGATAGCAGATTTAGTCACTTAATAAATAAGACCCTTTCCTACACTAGGAGAGCGCTGTCAGAAATAGCAGATCCACAGAGAGGCTCACAAAGTGCTTGTGAGACAGAAATGTAAGCATAGTGCTTAACGGTCATCCACACAAGGGTCTTCAGTACCTACAGCAGAGCAACGAAACAAAGAAGACCTATCAATAACAAATTCATGTTTTATGCCTTATTAAATATGTTTATTTTCGGAGCTTTGTGTATTAGAGAAAAACATTTATTTCATATTGATACCCCCCCCCCCATTTAAAATTCTTATTATCCAATGGAAGGTTAGATTTTTGAGCATTTTTTTTTATAAAAGATCTAAAGTATTAACAGTGCAGATTCATTTTCACAGCCTTCTTTGATCATATTTACCAAGGGTGTCCATATTTTTGGGCATGACTATATATATATATATATATATATTTAGAGAGAGAGAGAGAGAGAGAGAGAGAGAGAGAGTAGTTAAAGTCTATAGCTTTATCAGCACATTTAAAAAAAAATTTGAAATCTCTCTTTATACATGTGTTACCATCTCGCACACATACCATCAAAAAACTACATTATACCAAAATGATGAATGAAAACCTTCTAGGATCTAGTATTAAATATTTTAAAAACCAAGTTTGAAGAACTTTAATTTTATTAGAATTTCAAGAAGAGTTCCCCATAACTGAAGAATGGTTGTAACTCTGTTATGACACATACATACACACACACACACAAGGGTGATGTGTTTATCAGTGACGAATCAGCCTGTCTGTACCATAAGCTGGTGAAACATGTCTGGCATTAATGATGCTAGAGCTTTCTCAGAACTAACTTCACTTTCTCAGACTAGAGGATGTATAAAGTGCTCCCCTCGGGTTCAAACAGTTGAACCAGAAGAGTAGATATAATACACTGTTTTAACAACACGCATATAAAAGAAATAATAATACAAATATAAATGTTAAAATTTTACTGTCCCTAAACTTTTGGAAAGTACTGAGGTATACATAACACATAAGTGTGGCTTAGTGTTTTAAATACTTTTGTGGTTATTCTATGTGTCTCACCATCTGTGTCTCACAGGGCTCTAGTCTCCGCCTCGATCTTCCTCTCACCATGCGTGTCAGTGTCTGGGGGGCTGATTGTTTGCCGCACTGCAATCTCTGGCCCACCGCCATAAATACTTAACAAGTACTGCCATGTTTCTTCAGATATCTGCCCATAGTCTGCTCCTACAAACCAAGCCACAGATAAGGAATTATATATATATAAAACACACATATATGCGTGTCAGAACGTTTTGAAACAAGATGAGTCACAGACACGTCAATTTGACGCACACAAAAACTCCATACCTTGTTTAAGCTGGATATGTCCGCCTTTCATCACTGCAATCTTGCTGTTGTCAATGGGGCCTGGCGGCTCTAAACCAGCAGAGAGAGAGCCAGAGAGAAAAATAAAAAAAAAATAAAAATAATGACCTTTACAGTGCATAAGCAAACATTCCCTTGAAAATACAGAGGGTGGTCTTGGAAGAGCTAACAAGAGTCGATGTGGCCGTGTCAAAACACTCAAACGTGTTTTCAATGTGTTTTAGAGATGCAGTGTTTATAATTTTTGGGGAGTACTAAATACACATCATAAAAATTTACCTAAATCTAACATGGACTTTTGCGATACATTTTACACAAAGCCTTAAGTCATCAAATCATATTTTTTCTTTTCTCTGTGGAACACAGGAAAAATATATCAGTAAGAAATTGTATAAATGTTGCAGTGATTTTTGTCCTAATAGTAAAAGTCAATGGAACATATATTTTTAAATATATATGAAGTCAGGATGTAAAGGAAATTATGATTGACTGTTCTTCTCTATTATGACATAAAATGCGAGTGAAGAGCATCTCAAACAAGTCAAATGAAGAACATCTGTCCACCAGGAAATGATTAAATTGTTATCATTTGCTACTTAATGCAATCGTTTCATGTGAGTGACAAATTACTGGAGGAAAGGGATGGCATCTCATTAGAGATTACAAGGACACGCAAATTAAAGAATGTGGAACGATAAATTATTTGTAATTATTTGAAAATACTGCACATTTTCAACACACACACACAAATTTAAAAATGTTAAAACACAAATAGAAAATGTCACAATGGTCACAAAGTACAACCAGACACTTATATACCTCCATTAAGTCAGTGTACTAAATGCCACAGATTACATTATTTTGCTGCATATTTTCTCAGATAAAACAAAAACAAAGTTGAATGTTTCTTGACATGTGCATTACTTTGTTTATATGAGACCGTACCGTTGTCTTTGCCCTTGACAAAGTTCTCCCATTCTCTAAACCACTGCATGCTGATACACAGGATGACTGTAGGTGCTTCTTCAGCTTGAAACTCCTTATTTAACTATAGACAGTAAGAGAAAAAGAGAAACAGAGATCAAACCCCCTTGAACCATTCTGAGCATTTCAGCATTTGACTGAATTGTATTATATAGCAATTCAACTGTTATATTTTACTTTCCCCTTGCAAACCTGAGGAGTTTCATACAAGAAATCTAGATATTTCCAAAGCTTTAAAACATGTCTGATCCAAAGCTAGAGATGCATCTCACAGATACTGCACTTCTGATAAGACTGCAGTGCAGATCACACCCTCGATCTGTCCAGCATGCAGTCTGTGCTTCATCAATTCTCTGGCTTTTACAAACACCAAACACTTCCAAGAACATTATGCTCCTTCTAAGAGGAGTTTCCACACCATGTTCTCTGAGGACATAAGCTAGTAAAGCAGTACTCAAATACTCTTACTCCCAATCTCTGATTGACAGTGAGGGTTGTGGTGTTAAGTAGAATTGCATTGTATACTTTTAAGTGTGTTACAATAGTTGGCAATACTCAAGCAGGCACTAATTTGTCTGTACTTGAATGTCACTAGAGGTAATTTGCTCACCTTTATAAAAGTGTCTATCTCCAGTTTCCTCCGTTTGGCTAAAGTCTCGATCTCTACTTGGCAGATGGCACACACGTATAAGTGATTCACGGCAGGGCCTCCCCCAAACCTGTGAAAAATGTTTCAAAACATGAGGAAACGTTCAAAGCATGGCCTATGAAAAGAGCAAACACATAACTCAGCAATGTTTACACTGAACTGCCGGTGGAGGTCTATACACATGACATCAGGTGGCTTGAACCAAAAGAACTCCATACGCATTTTGTTAGTTCAGGGTTGGACTGAGATTTTGTTGATTTCACCAAAACAAAAGCTAAAAAGTCATACCATATTCCACTAATTCGGTAAATGTCACGAGGACTTCCTAAAAGTCAAAAATGTGCACCGCTATGTATGACTCACCTGTTGTAGAGATATTCCCACACATTTTGGGGAAGGATCACAACCAGATCATCCACATAATGGTACTTGGTAGGTGGGATTCCTGTATAAAATCACAGCGGAGTTTAGTTTTTACTGCTTACAGTAAGTGAAAAAGATTAAAAATCCACCAATGTGCACATTATTGAGCGGGGGGCTAAAAATTACCTATTAATCGTAACTGACAAAACTGGATGATTTTCTTGCACTAAACCGTGGAGCTCATTGTCACTTGAAATAGAATGTCAGCAGTTATCAACCAAGAAACTCCATAGGGGGCCTCAGCAAGCATCCAAGAAGGGCCCAATATTTTTTAAGACATATTTAGTTATAACCATAATTTTAAACACTGATAATGAAGATTACAAAATTAGACTGCATCATATTTTTGAGTTTACAGTAGAAGTACCAGAGGTATATATTTTAGGTTTAGATAAGATGTCCTTTGAATATTCTCTCAGAAGAAGAGGAGTCTTCGACTCAAGAAGGTTGAGAACCACTGCTTTATGTGAAAAAGTGTCTCACATAAAAACATTTATACACTCATTCGGTGGCTTAATGTAATCAATAGTTCACACATGAGTCATCACATAGAGCTCTAAAGGAGGAAAAAAACTAACTTCAGCCATCCAAGATAAACTTCTGAAGGTAAAGTTTCCACTGAGGGAAAAAAATGCTGTAAAAAGATGTGTGAGGTGTGACGGCTTAAATCTGTCGATTTGAGAAGAAGCACAAACATTTACACTATAAGATTGTGTCCTTGATTTATTCTTTCATGTCACTTATGTGAGGCAAAGAAAAGAAAATAAGGTCCAACCTATAGTTCTTGCAAATTAATGTGATAGTTCACCCAAGAATAAAAAAATCAGTCATTAATTACTCACCCTAATGTCGTAAAAAACATGTCTGTTTCTCATAGCTTTATTACATTAAGGTTGAACGACTGATGTCACATGGACAATTTTAACAATGTCCTTACTACCTTTCTAGGCCTTGACCAAGGTTTTTGTGTTGCTGTCTATGCAGGGTTAGAAAACTCTCGTATTTCATCAGAAATATCTAAATTTGTTCTGATGAACAAAGGTCATACGGGTTTGGAATTACATGAGTGTGCAGTAATTAATGACAGAATATACATTTATGGGTGCCTATCCCTTTAAATTATCCATATTGTGTCATCTTACATCAGTTGATATCTACCACAAACTGTAGCCAGTAAATCTATTAACATACTTGCTAAAGTCAATTTATATTTCACATTCAACTCTTTATTCTCGCACAGTCATCACAGCTAGATGTATAAAAACAAAGGTTTATGACAGAGCAAGACTCAGAAGTGCCCCCCTAAACTCTTATCAACTTATTGTGTAACACAAACCTTGATATAAATAAATGAATACTTCCTAAATTAATACACTTAAATCAGATATACATCAGAGTATTAGTGTGTGATTATACCTCCGTGCTGACAGAGGAAAGTGTGGTTGGTGATGGGTCCGGGCTCAGTAAATGTGTTAAACTTGTTGAGCCACTCTCTGGAGATGTAGAACTGCAGCAGACTGGGCTCCTTTAAATTAGCCAGAGCAACAACCTTCTGTCTCTCTCTCACAGATTCTTCACTGCTCTTCCTGAAAGAGAAATGAACATAAAATTATAATCATTTTTGCTTTTACTCCATGTCATAAAACAAAAATTGTTTCATTTTGCTGGTGATTCATTATCATGCATGGCAAGTCACGTGATGCCAACATGGCAGCTTCCTTGAAGAGGCAACCCACTACATGTAGAATAAAAATAAAAAAGCTATCATTAGGCTACTGATATAACTGCGATCTTCCACTAATGTTAATGTTTGGGATGTAAAAATGCACCATAAGCTGGTTGAAATATTTGGTAATGCACGTTTATCCCTAGTTGAAAATCGATAAAAATGTCACGATTCAAATCATTTAAGATGTTAAATGAAGTGAGATACAGTAGGGCGTAGTGCTCTCTGAGGGGAATTGACTTCAGAAAAAGTTGAGATTTTAGGCATTTTATTTTCATTATGCCTCTGTATAATGCATATTTGTGGTAGTGTTTATAAGAGCAGAGCTGCTTTGTGTTATGCCAAGCAAACCCTAGATCTATAAATAAGAGTTGTTCCATTATGCTGTATGTTTTGTTATATGGACCTGTGTCTGCAATAAAATTATAATTATTATTATTATTATTATTAGCACCACCTGTTGTTAAAGAGTGAATTTGCATCTCATTCAACCTGGTTGCTGCTTTTTACTTCATGCAGATGTTTTAGGTAGCATCATTCACAAAGCTAAAGTCAGAACATAATGTTTTTGCTTTAAGTTTTAAAATTATGCAATCTAATTTGGATTAAAAACTTTGTTTTGATTATGATTCAAATCCAGTGGTTGCCTCTAATTTTAAATGGAAAGACCACAGGCAAAGCCTTTGTTATTTATTTGATTTAGGATTTGTTTTAAAATTCAGTTCAGTTTTGTTTAGACATTTAAATTTCACAAAGAAATGTACGGCATCTTGTTTAAAAATAATAAAGAGACACTTTTTTATGCAAAATTTGTCTTAAATCTCATTTTGTTAAAAAAAATATATGTAATTGAATTGTGAAATAATTCAATTGAAAAGTGGATCGTTACACCCCTAATAAATATGTTGTATTACTAATTTTTCAAAATTACTCTATTTTACTTTGTGAAAAACAGTATAGAGGCATGACAGATCTCCTGCAGTATCTGAGCGAAAAGGAATATTGAAACTTTGTTCTATCTGTTGATTGGACTGTGGCAGATCAATATGCAAGTATGAAATTGGGAAAAAAGGGGCGGGATTTAAGCAGACTAAATGATCGAGAAAAGTGATGGGAAAAATTACAAAGACACATTTCGAAAAAGCACAAATTTCCATTTCACCATAACTTTAATGAGAAAAAAAAAACATTACTCAGTGTGTCATTCACAACCATTACAAGGTCAAAAAAAGAAGTGTACCTGTAAAAGAGAACATATGCTTCAGCGTTCTGCACTACCGTCTCATGAACTTCTGTTACATACTGATCATCAAACTCATACCACTGTCCATTGATCACATTCTGACAGTACGCTATGTAGTGACCACCTGTCAAACAAAACAAAAAAATTCACTCAAATCAAATTACAAAATAATGTCTTAATTCTCATCTTGCCAAAAGCTTCTGCTCTAATTTATTTCGCAATATTACACAGAAGCAACTTACTTCCAGCAGTGCCGTGATGACAGATGACAGACAGGAGGTCGTAGGTAGTAATCTGAGATGGGCTCTCCTTAGCCAAGAAGGGCTTAAGATCCAAACTCTCCAATGGGAATGACACGTGGCTATTTATCTTGAATGAGTACATGACTTCATGCCTGAAACGCTTCAGATGAATGCACAATATCTGAAAAGGAGATGACACATTCAAACTCACTAGGAATGCAAGTAGTTAGCAGTAAATTAGCAAATTTACAAAGATACTTACTTCTGGCAGCCGCAGAACTTTACAATATTTCACACCATTTCTCAATCTGGGAAAACAGGTTGAGTAAATAAGATCATGTTTCATCATTTAAACATGCAAACCACAGTTACTGCATGATTGTGGCTGTAAAAACAAAAGTACTATTTAAATGAACTATTAGACTATTAATATTTACACAGCATAGCAAACACTACATTTTTACGTGTTTATCACACACATTTTAGGAATCTTACTTTTTACATCGCTCACAGCTGTACATGTTGTCTCCTGTTTGGCAGAAAGAAAATAAACATCAACCAAGGGTTGACAAGCAGTGGAAAAGGGAATATTAATTTTTTTCCATCTTGCCCATCTCATTCATATTGCACATTCAGAAATGTCAAACACGATGTGCTTACCTTTCAGCTCATCAGCAGCAAAGAAGGCTGCCAGGCAGTCCTCCAGCGTTACCATTGGGCCCCAAAACCAACTGGGAATACACGACACTACAAACCTTCATGAACACATACGTTTATATTAAAAGATCAATGTCTGTTTTCAGGGCAATTAAAATTATTTTTTTACATTCAGCTTTTATTAAACACACTAACATTCAAAAACTGACACTACAGACTTTTGTTTAAAAATAAAGTTATTTCTCTTGCCAAATCACTCTCTCACTATACCTTCGTATAGATTCCATGATGTAGGAGATCCAGCCCTGGGTGGCGTAGCCTTCTGTGCAGACACCAGCTTTAACAGTAGCACTCTGATGGATGGAGGAATGGAGTTTGGCCAAATCCTCTTTACCCGGAATAGGCAAAGAGAGGTCCTGAAAGGTCTCCACCGTTGTTGAAACCTACAAAGGCAGATATTTTCTTTGAAACATTGCTCTTTTTGCTGTCTCACACATACCGTTCCCTTAAAATATATCATTATACAGTTAAATAACATTTGGTTTATGTGATATGAAAACTGTTTGTGCAGCTATACATTGCAGTATACTCTTGAGAAGCGATATGAATTGAAAGTGGAGTTTCTAAGAAACTACATGGTGCATGATGATCTTGGAGTTTTTAATGCATTTTTTAAGTGTAATGAAAGTGATTGGATGCATAGTGCCCTCTAAAGACAGAAAAACTCCTTGCACCCTTCCTCACCCTGTCACATGTCAAACACTGAACAAGACTCAGAATGGATCCGTCAAAAATATCTGAAATAACACTGCGGAAACGGGACTGCTTCTTCTTCTTGGTGCTTAGGAGCATCTGAGCTATAGGACAAACAATCATGATGGTTATTCAATGCAAAGCAAAATACAATTTGTTTTTATACTATGCTGTATTAAGTCATATGTGAGAAGCAAACCTTTCTTGAGCGTATAAGTGGGTCCAGCTCTGAGGGGGCTGGATCTTGGTGGGCTGCTGGAGAGTCTGGAGTGGAGTTCCTGCACACTGTGAGTGGGGCTACAGGGACGAGAGGATGAACAATGCATGGAGGCTTCATTATCAGGTTCTGCAATAAAAAGAGGGATTAGGAAGTGAGAAGATTTATGTAATTTTAAACAATTATATTTCCATTCATAAACTACTAAACATACACTACCCTATCAAAACTTGGGACTGGGAATGAGTAAGATTAATTATTTTAAAGGGGTCATCGGATGCCCATTTTCCCAGAGTTGATATGATTCTTAAGGTTCTTAATAAAAAGTCTAGAACATACTTTGGTTAAAATTTCTCAATGGAATTGTAAAACACACCCTTTTTATCATGTCAAAATCAGCTCTGCAGAAGTCAACTCATTTTGTTGCAAGTTGCTTTAAATGCTAATGAGCTCTGCTAACCCCGCCCCTCTCTTCTGTGGGGTGACTAGACTTGCTCTGAGAGGCTGTTTACTTAAAGGAGTTGTTCACTTCCAGAACAAAAAATTACAGATAATGTACTCACCCCCTGGTCATCTAACATGCTCATGTCTTTCTTTCTTCAGTCATAAAGAAATTATGTTTTTTGAGGAAAACATTTCAGGATTTCTCTCCGTATAATGGACTTCTACGGTGCCCCTGAGTTTGAACTTCCAAAATGCAGTTTAAATGCAGCTTCAAAGCTATATTCATTATTACATCCATACAATTTATCATTATATGGTAGATATGTATGTATATGTACACACACTGCCAACACACATTAATGTTTAAAAAAACATGTAAAAGAATTTATAATCCAATGACCCCTTTAAGCAGGAAAAAGGCATTGAATTAGGTGACAGAAAATACTATATTTCAATTTGATATAAATGCTGTTCTTTTGTGCTTTATTTTCAATAAAAAATCTTTAAAAAGCATCATGGTTTCCAGTTTCCACAAAAACGTTAAACAGCAAAAATGAAGAATTTGTTTAATTTCTGAAAGACACTGAAGACTAGAGTAATGGGTGCTGAAAATTCAGCTTTGCCATCATAAGAATAAATTTTTTTAAATATTAAAATAATTGTAAAAACATTTCACAATTTTACTGTTTTTGTTGTATTTTTGCCGTCTTGGTGGAAATCTTTCAAACACACAGTCACACACACACACACAAAAAGACCCCAAAATGTTGGTAGTGTACGACTATAAGAACGTCATACCTGTATTTCTTGGTGCCGGCACATGTGTGGTTGCAGTTGTTGCCTCAGTTTCTCTTTCTGCCTGTCCTTCTTGTGCAGTCGTGTCCACATCTGCATCCTCGTCCATCTCCCGTGTCCTCTCTTCACCTCTTCTCTCCTTCAATCTTTCTTTCTCCGAGATTACTCCATTTCCTCTCACTCCCACACATTCATCTTGGATGAGCAGCTCTGCTTCTCCTCCAGCTCTCTCTCCATCTCCTCTCTCGCTTCCTGATCCAGAGTCACATGACAGGAACTCATCCTCAGAAGGGCTTCGGTCTCCATCGACATGATTACGGCTGTCAACCTTGTGGTCAGGCTCGACATCTGAGATTGCACCGCTGCAGTCAGTCAAAGGCTCCTTCAGCTCCTCATGAAGTTGGTCCATCAGACATCGCAAAAACTCCTGAGTGTCCTAAAAAAAAGACAGAAGCAAGGAGTGTTAACTTTATAAAAAACACTATGGGGCTTTTATGATAGTATTAAAATCTGCACAATAATTTCCATATCGGTGTCGTTACTGTTAACTTAAACTAAAATATCAAAATTGTTTTGGTCAATTGAAAAAGCTAAAATATAACATAAATGTTAGACAATATATGTACACTTAAGAAAATGACAATTAAAAATGTTACTTTGGCAAATGATCTGAATAAAATCTTATGTTTATGCTGAAGTACTAGAATTATTGAAAATACAACTGAAATTAAAACAAATATTTTAAAAACTAAAAATGACAAAAGCAACTAAACAAATAAAACATAAGTGTCAAAATAAAAGACATTTTAAAATATGAATAACTACTATAAACAGAATATAAAGAATACTTAAATTACTTGCTTTATATACCTGTTGAGCGTAGCCACGAAACATGGGGTTCACCAGTTTGATTCCATGAAACAGACTAGTGGGCACAACATAACTTGGCCTTGACAGAGTTAAAAAGAAACCAATAAAGAACGATAAGATTCAGATCATTAGGACCAAGCTCAATAGATTAAGATTAAGTTAGCTAAAACAGGCCAGGTCTAGGTTAACCGTTTGGCAAGCCAGAACTTGTTACCGTTTCTTGTGCCAGAGCTCAGAGATAAGCTTTTGATAGCTTTTACACAACGCCGGCTTCTTATCCGTACGGACCAACCCACTGCAATCCAGGAAATACTGAGTCAAAGGAGGACTGGAGAAGGAAAATAGAAAGAAACAATGTCAATTGAAATCAGTCAAGCTTCCACTTTGTGTTGTCTGAATTAGGCTTATTCATGCTTCACAAGTTGTGAGCTCACCAGTTGGAGAGGGCCTGCAGTGCAGCATTCATGTAACAGGAGTTCCCAATGTTCTTCATTCCTGTGAGACCTATGGCATGTGGAAGAGATATTCTTAACTGTTACACATAACCAATGACAATCAGATCCAATTTAATTCGCCTTACTTCCATTAAGCCTTCTCATATTAAGAGAACAGAAAAGGTAAGTGATTGGTTACTTGTTATTATAGACATTATTCAATCCCGCCTTTAAAATGTTGCATAAGCAAGAGATAATATTCATCTGTTCGTAAATATATAAGTTACAGAAAAGGTCATTTGAAAATCCATACTGACTGACGACTACAGTGAATATTTGGGGTCACTTACATTTTTTTTTAAAGAAATCAATACTTCTACTCAGCAAGGATGCATAAATGTTGTAATTTACAACTTTAGACTCATCAAAAAATCTGAAACAAGTAACAGTTTCACCAAAATGTTCAACATTGATAAAATAAATGTTTCTTTAGAGTCCAATCAGTTTCTTGAGTTTCTGATTTGGGGTTTTTGAACACCAAACCAGAAAATTCAGCTTTGCCATTTCAGAAACAAACTGATTAAAGAAATCAATACTTCTACTCAGCAAGGAGGCATAAATGTTGTTATTTAACTTTAGACTCATCAAAAAAATCTCATTCCGGCGTAATAATCAAGGAACTTTGTTGCTGTGTCATGGGTGCAGCAGGCGCAGTGATATTACACAGAGCCTGAAAATAGTCCCCAGCTAGTTCGTGTAGTAATTAGCAAAGTTGCTGGGCACTATTTTTAGGTGCTAACGGTCTAATCAGATTCACTTATCTATGCTAAGCTGAGCTAAAAGTGCTACCGCCAGACCCCAGAGATCGGCTGAATTGATTTAAAAACAGTAAAACTCAACTTTTTAACTCTAGGGTAGTTGTTAAATGAGCCTATTTCCAAAGAAAGTGGAATATTCCTTTAAGCCTTTATTAGAGGATTTGAAATACCATGCAATGTGTGCTAGCTAACTTCTTAATATAACTATACCTCTAGGTTTGAGCTCATCCTCCTCAGATTCTGAGCCATCATCATCCGCCACTGCGATAGGAACTGCTTTTAATGGGTGACATGCTGTTTGGGGAAGAGGATCCTTTGGGGATGAAAAAAAAACAAAAGATTTAAGTTTCATGTACTACACATGTGCTTTATAAATTATTGTGTCTAAATTACATGTTAAGACTGATTTTAATAACGAAGGAGACACGACCAACCTCAATTAGGAAGAACCATCTTAATCTTGTTTACACAATCCTAAAAAGCTAAAAGTGCATATTTCTGTGAGATGTTTCAAATAGTCTGATGACTTTACCTGTTCATGTGGTTTGCAGCGGTGAGCTAATGATACAGGAGTAACAGGCTTTGGTTCCAGAAACACCTCCCTCTCACAGACATAACACCACACCCTGAATGTGGTCAAGTTTACCGTCAGATTGTGTTTTTTGGCCTGGAAAAAAGAAAAAAAAAGATGCACACACACAAAAGAACAAGAGAAACTGATATGGAAAATAACTGAACAGAACGAATGCCAGAGAATGGAGTGAATAATTGAATGAACACAAATGTCACCTGTGCATGTATAGTACTGTGATCAGAATATGATTCTCCGCAGCCTACATAAGAACAGTCACACTGTGGGGAAAGCAGGACAAAGAGAATAATAATCATGAAAAAAATGTCTAGGCCTAAAATGCATTTTACTTATCTAACATGTTTGCTAGGGAAAAGGCTCCTGACCTGTAGACATGCCCAGAGGTTGGGTCCACCTACTCCACATGACTGGCATGTGCCCTTGAGTAAAAACAATGAGATAAAATTCACTGTGCACCACTCATAACACATTCAAGACTTAAATATTAGCAAACGTGATTCTAACCTTTGATTTCTGGATCAGTTCCTCCTTCGTTACTTCACCAATAGAGTCCAAGTGATGACAAAGGTCCCCACTGTCAGTCATCTTGATTTTCACCTCACTCTATTACAATGCACAAACAACACACTTTGAGAACTACTGGTACAATATCAGTACAACAGACACTGAAAAACTGAATGAAATCGTCTACTCTGCCTCATGTTGTTTTAAAAATCTAATAATTTTTTTTTTTTTTACTTGTGGTGAACAAAAATAAATATTACCATTGACTTTAACTCTATGCAATATATATATATATATATATATATATATATATATATATATATATATATATATATATATATATATATGCAACATCTACATTTGTGTTCCACAGAACAAGAAAAGAAAGTCACACGGTTTTGGAAAAACATCATTACATATTGAATATGTCCCTTCAAGTACAACCTTCTAATGTACTTACAGTCTCGGTATCAGGGTAACGGAGAACATTTGCCATCAATGAATGCATTATTTAAAAAAATAATGAAAGAAGACGTGTGTTATTTAGCAGCGAGAAGCTAGCTGTGAGTCTGTGTCTGAAACTCTCAGGAGCCCCCCAAAAAACTGCTGTTTCATGCGCCTACCACGACTGAGAAAGACGACTATTATTGTTACAGTGAAGAAATGCACAGTAATGCATCATAAAGATGTAAAGTTAATTAATCCGTAAATCAATTTTCCACTAAATTAATTTCCCTTAAACAGTAATCCGTAAAGAACGGCAAGAAATAATATGAATCTGCCCCACTATTGATTTAAGGAATAATAACTCAAAACAAACGGCCTACAGTTGCTCTACGTGTCATCGTCAGCCACCTAAAAGCTGTTTAACATCAAGATCTTACAGACTAACGTTACGTTAAAAAGGCCATATTTCCTCTCGGGCTGCAAAACACTTCTCATGCGCTGACTCGACATGATAGTATCTAAACAAATAAACAGTGACACTGCGCTTAAACCGAAAGAAAGATAAGAAGAAACATTTACCTGTCAGATAGAAACAAAAATAACGCTTATAAACAATCATTTTAGGCCAATCGGTGGGTTTTGTATCAGTGTTGCACTAAGCAGCATCCATACTGAATACAGCATGAGTGTGCGTCACAGCTTAGACAGAGCCAATGAACGCTTTCAGTTCTTTCATCTGATCAAAAACTATTTTTAATTTACTTAAACTTATACAGTTTACATGCTGCTTGATTTAGGAGTTGATATTTCTGAGAGGGTTTTTTTCCTTAGTTTTTTTTTCTATTTGTCATATAAATAGCTGATCTTGAACCAGCATCTTCATCCCCATTAGTCGCTTTACACCGTTAAACGCTTGTATGGAAAACAGAAGAGCTGACCTCAGATCAGCTGGTAAAACCGTCATTGTGACGTCAGCGGAAGTTTCGCGAAATGTGAGGAAAGCGGTCCGTCCATAAACACAGACCGCCGACGTTGCGTACAGTCGTGTTAAGGTGTAAAATAAACATTAAATAATTCAACGCTTTTGGAAATCATGCCCCCAGGTAAGAATTTTAGGAGGAGGAAGGATGATTCATCCGACGAGGAAGATGATGAGACAAAAGCCGTGGTCAGGTAACGTAGATATATTTTCACTTTTAGGCCAAAAAGAGTAATATGTCCGTAACGTTATATAGAAAAGTATGTAACGTTAAATACTATATTTATTCAGAGGCCACATTCAGACGCCTGTTTATATGTGAGAATATATGTAACAATGTTAAATTCAAACATATTTTCTAAGGTCCAAAGTGGATGAAGCTAAGGAGCTTCAAAGTTTACGAAAAAGGCAGCATGGAGTAAGGTTGGTCACAAGTCTCATTTTTATACGAATATAATCGTCTTTAAACGTTTTGTACATGTGTTCGTTTTACAGTGTGCAATTTCCAAGTTTTAACTAATGTATATAATTAATAATTGTAATTAATGTATACATTCTGCTCCTCCAGCATTGCTACGTTACTTGTAGGAGAGAAGCTTCCTTTGGAGGCTGAGCTTGAGGTACTTTTTTTTTTTAAAGCAAACTACATTTTGTATTACAGTGAAGGTCTTGCAGTGTTACAGTAAATGTATGATTTAAGTGATTAAATATGGTCACTCCGTGTTTTGTGCATTAGGACGACCCATTTAAACTGAAGACTGGAGGTGTTGTTGACATGAAGAAAGTGAAAGACAGAAATCGAGACATGTAAGTGATATTATGGAGCCATGTTTGCTGTTTATTTAAAGTTTATGTTTCTGTATTTTAAAAGTGAAATTATTAACATTTCTTATGCACTATAGGACAGCAGATGAAAACGACCTGAATCTTGGTACCTCCTTTTCTGCTGAGACTAACAGACGAGATGAAGATGCAGACATGTAAGTGCATGTATCCACGCAAACCATCTGTATTCTACATGATACTTGTTTTTGGTAAATTTTGCCTGCATTTAAATGTTTACATCTTCTCTCTCCTTTAATGTTTTTTTTTTTTAATTCAGGATGAAGTACATTGAGACTGAATTAAAGAAAAAGAAAGGCATGGTGGAGGCGGAAGAGCAGAAAGTGAAGGTGAAGAATCCAGAGGACCTTCTTTATGAGCTTCCAGAGAACATCCGCGTCAGTTCTGCCAAAAAGACAGAAGAGATGTTGTCCAATCAGATGCTGAGTGGAATTCCAGAGGTGGATCTGGGGATAGAGTAAGTAAAGACCAAAACGAATTCATTTCAGACATTTCCCTTTGCTCACATCTGAGATATTTCTTTATACTCCACCTAGAAATGGATGTCAGCTTTAAAACCCCTTTCCCCTTTCTTATCAGTGCAAAAATAAAGAACATCATCAGTACAGAAGAAGCCAAAGCAAAGCTGCTTGCTGAGCAGAGGAATAAAAAGAAGGACAGCGGGACCTCCTTTGTTCCCACTAACATCGCTGTGAATTATGTCCAGCATAATCGATGTAAGTGCACAAGTATATCTGAACTACCAGCACTTTGTATTTTAAGGTCATGTGCTTAGTACTCATGAATCAAGGAATTTCGTCTTCATAATTATTTACTTTCTTCCCTTAAGGACAAAGGTTTAAGTAATTTTCTGTATATTTTTTTCCTTCAAGTCTATCGTGAGGATGTAAACGCTCCTCAGAGACGACACAGAGAAGAACCCAAAGCCAAGCCGCTACGAGTAGGAGACATTGAGAAGCCAGTACCTGAGCGTAAGATCATATCTTATTTTGCTAAAAAGAATACATAGAACTGCATTTGTTGGATTTATATTAATGTTTAAACCTCTTCTCATTCTCCAGCTTCACCACCCAATTACCGCAAGAGGCCGAATAATGAGAAGGCCACAGATGACTACCACTATGAGAGATTCAAGAAGATGAACCGACGATACTAATCCTCCACCTTCGCTACACAGTCACCTAATCAGACACTTGTTTTCTTTCCTGTAGTTTTTTTCCCCTGTAGAATTAGAGATGTAAATATTTTTTACTGTATTCAAAAATGTGTTCATAGTTATATGAAGTCATAAACATTTTACAAAAAAAAAAAAACTCCCCCCAAAACATTGGTCCTCTTTGCCAACTTTATGAAAATAGAAGAACATTTTGTTTTCATAATAATGTACCGTTCACCATGTTAATACATTAAGATTTGTGTTTCAGTTTGTGCAACAGTCTAGAATTGATTTATCACTTTATATGAATGAAACGTCATTGTTTTATTAAAGGTTATTTTTATTCTACAGACATTGCTAATGAAATAAAGTAATATTACAACCTCTATTAGAGTTACAACATATTTCCTTTCCTCTTAGTTATTGCTTGGATGTCTTTTAATTACTTAAAATGGAAAGGTTTTCCTAAGGTAGCACAGCAATAAAAATATATAAATGTAAAAAAAAATAATAATAATAATAAAAGAAAAACAGTTTCTTGGCAGTCACATTTGGAAGAGCATTACATTGCACATATACTATGAAACATAAAATGAAATTTAACAACTTGTTTTGTTACTTAAATAGAGGAGCTAGATTTATTCCAAATGTATGCAGAAAAGTCTCATTTTAATATCCAAAACACCACTTGCTTGAAGTTGTTAAATAACCTAACTTGTATCTTTTGCACAACTACAATGAAAGTATAGCATAGTTGTAATTCTGCTCAAAGAGACATTACATTTAGCCAATAAACAGACTCAAAGACAAACACTTCTTTATTCCAATGTAGCGAGTTACCCAACTAAAATACTATTCATAGAAATGTTCTCAGCATTAATTCAGTGTCACTTTTGCAGGACAAAATCACATAATTAATTCAAGTAGTAGACTAGACTTGCAGTCTGCAGCTGGAGGTTTAAGATGGAGCTTATTATAATGGCAAATTGCATAAATGTGTAATCTAACTGGTCAATGAAGGAGGCCACCGGTATTTCATGACTGCTCACTAGTGCTGCTGCCGTGGCTGTTTAAGTTGCACTGTATGGACTCCTGGGTCCCCAAGTGGTCTGTATCCTCTGGGTTGGCACACGAGGGGTCAGAGGTCGTCTCAGGGGACCCCCAAATGTCCTGCCGATGAAAGGCCTCACAAAGTGGCAACTCAACACCATCCCACTGTCCACAGCTAGAAATGTTATACACACACACACGTTACACAAAAACGAACATTTCTTCGGTCCACTTCTGCCTAAAAACACCCAATAATCCATTAGGAGTATGTATGAATAATGCTGAACATTCATTCACTCATTACAAAACAAACTCACACAACATATGAAAAACCGGGAAAGTAAGCACAAGCAGGGAAAGGAAGTTGTGAAAAGCATTGCTACCGACATGTCTGGAACTGTGTGGTCTCATGACATTATTCTTCTGTTTGCTGTCTTTCTATACATTGAAAAGATAAGTGTAGAGTCAAATAATAAAACTGCTCAACAGATGAAAAGCAAAAGGCTGTAAGCAGTAGAGAATTTAGATTATGCACTCAGCAGAGGCAGAAGATAAATTCCAAATCAGAAATGAGCAAATAATAGATCAGACACTAAATGTGCTCTATTTTATCTTTGGTTTATTTATGAAATTTGAAATGACCAGTTGGTTTGTGAAAAAACTGACAAATATTCTGACATATTTTGAACAGGTACTAATGTGACCAACACTGTTTCTACTTAAAATGTCACCACAAAGAAAAAACACAGTCTAGTGCAATTTCAAACACTCCATAAATGATAAATATTACATTTTAAACATGACACATATGCCACTTTAAGCTAAATATTTTCCCAGTTTACACAAAAGTTTGATTGATTTAACAGAGAGAAGAAAAAAAAAATCACTGCATTTATGGTTACCGTATATGGTGAACCCCCCCCCCCAAAAAAAAACCTGTTTCTTGAATGATTTTCTTCCCCTAAGCTAATTGATATGATTCTTTAATTTTTACAATACGCACAGAACACTACATTCTTTTTTCAAAAATTCTAAAGTGCTTTGAATTTTGCAGCTCATCAGTACAGGCATCAAAATTAATGTGCTCAGTCTAATTTCAAATTTAGATTCACATGTACGTTTTTCTTTAAAAAATGTAGATTATTTCCAGAATTATTTCCAAAATGTCTCTTCTCATATAACTACTAATCTTTATACTGGTGTGCTTCAAAGACAGCATGAATAGATTTAAAATCTCTGAATATCATACTAACCTCTATTAAAATTAAACCCAAACAGCATCTCTAACAAGACTACCTTATGTACACATCCTAATTGCAAGTAAATCTTCTAAAACATAATGATTTAAGGCACCTGGATGGGAAATATTTAAAGGCACTTTTGCATAACAGATGGGTTTTCTTGTGCAAAATCAGTTATACTGAAAGTGCTTGATAACGTCTTTGGTGCGACTACAACATGAATATATGGTTTTTCTGTATGTTTGCTATATTATAAGCATAGCAGAAAAAGATATGTCTGGCTTTTTATAATTATGACAAGATGAATAAAGCGCAAGGGCCAAACAGTTTCTAAATGATCTTACTATGTAACTGAACTGGGTCAAAAGGAGAATGTACTCTTTCATTAGTCTTAAGGCACAATGGTATGATATGACTGTGTATGGAGGACAAAAATGGCATGGTTTAATTCAAACAAATAGCAAACCAAAATGCTTAGGCCATGATATTTTAGTAAAATGAAAACTGGTCAGAGCCTATAATTGGTTGTGGAAGTAAAAAATACCTTTGGCTCCATGTGTTATGTACTTATGATGCACATATGCATCACATTTGGTAAGCAAGGGAAGGCAGATGTGACTGCACACGTTTGGGATCACTGGTCTATTTGTACCTGGAGGAGTAATACTCTTCCTCGAGCTCATACAGGTCGATGGCAATCTCATCACGCAGGGAGATGAGCTTCTTGTCGCACTCTTCCTGCAGCGTGCGCAGCTGCTGGTTGCGGAGACTGATGGCCTCGTTGACAGAAGGGAAGTCATTCAGGATGAGGAACTGCTTCAGGTCTGAGACAAGTTTCATGAGAGACTCTCCTGCACGTACCTAAGACACATTAACATGGAAATGCCATCAAAGTCTAATATGTCCATTCATTATCATACTATAACTGTAGATCTTACAATGTTGGCAGCTCGAACGTGCATTTCATAGTGATCCTGCTCAGCTTGTGTTGCCCTGGAAACCTGAGTCTCATCTTCCACCTGACAGATGAGATGACCAGGTTACCGTCAAATTATACTGATAATGAATGTCACAAGGTCATAGCAAAATGCACATCAACCCACCTTTGCTGTTTTGATTATTTCGGTGAAATTGTCTAGAATTGACCTGATGTCATCTTTAAGTCTCTTATTGTAGTTCTGCAGAAGAGTTTCTTTGCTTTGTGGGAGAACTCTCTGTGTGGCCATCACAGCGCTCTTCAGTCACACTTGACTCAGTGCTAAAGGGTCACAAACAAAACTTTAATGTTAGAACTGCAAAACGTTTTCACATTAACAGCTACATAATACATTTAATTAACAGCCACTGATTCACTTCTGAACCCTAACTGCAGCCACAGACTTATTTGTAAAAGGTTTTTATTAATACTGGTTGATACTTTATAGCAGTGTTTCCCAATCCTGTTTTAGATGTCTCCCTATTCAAACACACCTGATTCAACTCATCAGTCAAGACTCCAAGACCTCAAATGTGTGTGTGTGTCAGATAAGAGAGACATCAAAAACGTGCAGTGTTGAGGGGTTCTCCAGGACCAGGATTGGAAACCACTGCTTCGTAGTGTAAGTGATTTAGCAATAATTAATCCTAGGTTACAATTAGTCAGCTTTTATTTCACTCTAACGTTAAAGATTTGTAAACGCCGTTATTATTTGTATATTTATAAAGTCCGTATAAACGGAGCTCGATACGGCGAAGCAGCTTTTAAGTAACCGCCTGTGAAAATGTCAATTTAACGAATGTCTAAAAGCGAAAACTAAAATAAAACCCAAATTAATGCGTTTGCGTTACCATTCGACATTTTGCTTCTCTCTCACACGCTAAAACTTTCCTAAACACCGCGTGCGGGTTTCTGTTACAACACCCCGCATGAATAATTAATGAAGTTATAAACTTTAAATAACTGTTGTTGTTATTATAAATTAGAATAACGTTAACTAAAATTGTTACTCACTGCAATCACTCTTTGAATATCTCTTCAAATAAACATGAGCCTCCCGCATTTGTTCTGGCGCGTACAGATGATGTCACAACCAAATGTCGCGGTAGTTATATTTCCCACAATCCCCTTCTTCTTCCTTTCCGTCTGAACCAACATGGTGAGTGTGCGATGATTTTGACTGTGATGCCTTTGCTTTTTTTAAATCCTTAAGCATCGTGCTTTGTAATGTGTTCTAGGACTCCTAAAATATCGGTTATATAAAGTAAAGCACCAATGCTTGCTCTCTGAACGAAAATTGCAACAATTAAGTATTTAGATGAAGAATTGAAAGAATTGTTGTGAGCTGTGTAGTGTCCGCTTACTGTCAGCGTTGACGCCTCGAGATGCTCGCCATTAGACCGGGAGCCTTGAAGGATTATTACTTGTGGGTTTAATGCAAACTCTCTTGATTATATATTTATTTTTATAAGATGTTTATTATGAAAACTTGACCATGGGTTTTAACGCGAATGCTAACCTATTTGTAGGCCAAAATGAATTGAGTTTGGCCCGCCGGTGGTTATTAAACACACAAGTGTCGCTGTATTGTACACCTTTTGGTCAGTTTAAAAAGTATTTATAATTACTGAAAATACGTCGAGTAACCTTGTTTATCTGAGATGCTAAACTGTCTTAAGTTGCTGCAACGCATGTCACACCAAGTTTTGTTTATTATATATATATATATATATATATATATATATATATATATATATATATATATATATGTATGTGTATGTGTGTGTGTGTGTGTTTGTTTGTATATGTATGTTTTTTTTTTTTTTGGTAGGGTTTCTTTTTTTTTTCTTTTTTTTTTTGGTTTGTGCAATGATGTCTTGAATTTCTTCACCTGAACTCTTTTTGAAGAATACATCTTTTCAAAACTGAGCATTAGCACCAAAAAAACGGTTTTCTTTTCATCTTTCTGGTCATTTAGGATGATGAACTCATGAAGTATTGTGCATCTCTCCACAGCCTAAGGGAAAAAAGGGTAAGGGGAAGAAGGTGGCACCAGCCCCTTCAGTGGCCAAGAAGCATGAGGCCAAGAAAGTTGTGAATCCCCTGTTTGAGAAGAGGCCCAAAAACTTTGGCATTGGTGAGTAACAACCAGACCACAGATGAGAATGAGATTGTCAAAGAAAAAAAAAAAAGTGCAGATGATGTAATTAATATTTGCTATCTTAACAGCATTGCAGACAATCTTCCACCAAGATCGCTGATGCACATTTTGTCTGGAAACCAACTTGCAGTTTGTTGACCCTAATGTACTTTAAAGTCATGCACTTTAATCTCCAGGTCAGGACATCCAGCCAAAGAGGGATCTGACAAGGTTCGTGAAATGGCCACGGTACGTCCGACTGCAGCGCCAGCGGGCCATTCTCTACAAGCGTTTGAAGGTTCCCCCTGCGATCAACCAGTTCACCCAGGCTCTGGACCGCCAGACCGGTAAGTTATTCACTCAACTAGAGTCTCTTGACTTTCTGGTGCTGTTCATACAACAATGCTTGTAGAGGTCAACTGATAATGAATCAATGGTGAGTTTTAAATCAATAACCTGAACAAAAACTTGATTGTAAAAGTGTTGCACTTAATTGGATAATGAACACTGACTTGAACATTACCGTAATAATCAGTTCTGATTCAATTGTTGAAAATATCGGTCAACCTCTTAATTTAGGCATTTGTGAATGTGCAGATGATGTGAAAGAATATTTGCTATCTGAATAGTCAATGCGGACAATTTCCACCAAGATCACTGATGCACTGTTTTATATTATTGCGGTTTAATTCCGCTTGGATTGTAGTGTAAAATTAGTGATGACTTTAGTGACGTTTTCAATGTTAATTTGGTCTTGACATTGGTGCTGGAATTAAAAAGCTAATTTTGGCTGTGTTACTCTTAACTCTGAAATCTTCTTGAAGCTACCCAGCTGTTCAAGCTGGCCCACAAGTACAGGCCCGAGACCAAGCAGGAGAAGAAACAGAGACTGCTGGCTCGTGCTGAACAGAAGGCTGCTGGAAAGGGCGACGTGCCCACCAAGAGACCACCAGTCCTCCGCGCAGGTGGGTGTTTTTAGTGTCTGTCTTTTTCCTTGAAGACACCTTTCTGGAGTTGCAAGTTGCATTTTTCCATTGATCTCAACCTTTTTGACTCTCAGGCCCATCCTTTGTCCAGGACAATATTTGACTACCCTCCTGTGTTTCGTTTGATTTGGAAATGAGTCTAAACATGTGTTAACACTTGTTCCTTCTCAGGTGTGAACACTGTAACCACACTAGTGGAGAGCAAGAAGGCACAGCTGGTCATTATTGCTCACGATGTGGATCCCATTGAGGTGAGGGTTTTCTACAGGATACAGAAATCTTGTTATGGTTGTCTGCAATGATGTCTTGAATTTCTTCACCTGAATTCAAACTGAAGATCAAAAATACGAGCTTTTTAACCCTGAGCAACAACCACTTACTGGAGCATTTCTGTAACTTTTCAGAATTGTTCTGCTTTTGTTTTTGTGTCCTTATATCAGACTGCTGAATTAAGTGATTGATAATTGTTCTTTTGTAGCTCGTGGTGTTCTTGCCTGCTCTGTGCCGTAAGATGGGTGTCCCATACTGCATTGTAAAGGGCAAGGCCAGACTTGGCAAACTGGTGCACAGAAAGACCTGTACCTCTGTTGCCTTTACACAGACCAACCCGTAAGTAAAACTTTTTTTTTTTTTCTTTTTTTTTTCTGTGCTGCACATCATTAGGCTATGATGTATGAATTTCTTCAACTGAACAACCGTGTGGTTACAAATGAGCTTTTTAACCCTGAGCAAAGTGATTTGCAGTTGATTTGTAATTTGGCCATTACAGAGATGAGACATTTTGTGGCTAACCTTGTTTTTCTTCACCCATCTTCAGCGAAGACAAAGCAGCTCTTGCTAAGTTGGTGGAGGCCATCAAGACCAACTACAATGACCGATATGAGGAGGTCAGTTTATTGGCTGTAGTGCTGATCAGTTCACATTTTGATGGCATTGCTTCAGTTAGCCTAACTTTTATACATTCTCCTAATTGATGTCTTAATGTATTTCTAATGTTTGTTTCTTCCATTTCCATTGTCTTCAGATCCGTCGCCACTGGGGAGGCAATGTCCTGGGTCACAAGTCAACTGCTCGCATTGCTAAAATCGAGAGGGCAAAGGCCAAGGAGCTGGCCACTAAACTGGGTTGAGCTCCTGTCTTGTTTAATAAATAATGATCTCACAAAGTGACTGGAGTTTGAATGGTTCTTTAAAATTTGTAAATCTAAGCCAATGCATGCAATTAGAAAACCTTTCTAAACATTTAGAGAAATCTATAAGAGTTAAAACAATTAAGAGACTGTCAGTTTTCCAAACTTTACTATTAATGAAATTTAAATGAAACCAGCTGGGTTCTAAAACTTTCACTCACACATTTTAAAAATGTAACAACTATTTAAAGCCACTTATTTTTTTGGTTTAAAATGTTAGATTCTGATCTGGCCTCCTGTGTATTTTTCAAAAATATCTTGATTTTGGAAAATTATTTCCTTTTGTAGAATTTCTTATTTCATTCTGTGGCCTCCTGATTGAGAACCCTTGTTCTAGAGGCTAGATTTCACTGTGCAACTTTAGTATCCAAGTAATTCTACAAACACTTGTTTTAAACAAATCCATGGTTTTATTACCAGTACAGAGTTAAACGTAATATTAATTCAATATATTCCATGAGGTCAAACTGCTGAATAAATCTCATAAAGCAATGCGCTTAATGAATTTTACAAACCACATGTAGGAGGTAGCAGCACATAATCCGTACCTAAAAGAAAAATGAACCGTTAACTTCAAAGTCATTGTTAAGATTACAAGCTAACTTTTCTTTTATACTTTAATACATGCAACGCCTGTAAATATTAAAAACCAATTCTGTTAAGGTATGAAAATGGATTAGCAAAGTTAATCAAACCATGTGATGACATATTGCATGTGTTCATTCTTCAAGGTTACTCTTGTCTGCCCTCCTATTGACCCACCAGGTATTGTGTTGTCTGAATAAAAAAAAGAGATTCTAACAGATTTGTGCACTTTTCTAATCAAAACTTTTTTAGCTTTGTACACCATTACAGTCACCAAACATTAGTATTAAGAGCAGTTATAACCAAGCACAGCATCAATGAAGATTTCCTCAGCACCAGTGACCTTCGCCATGGCCTCCAGGTCACGGGAGAGCCACCTATTCACTTCCACATTATTTTTAGGGACAAATGGTTTCCTCTGCTCAGTTAAACGCATCATACCAACAAGATCCAACACTTCAGTCACCTTTTAGAAAATATAAACACCTCTTTATTATTTAAAAAGGTTGAGAAAATGAATAAAGCAAGCTCGTCTGTTGATAATGTCTACACCTGGATTTGATTTTTTTTTAAAAAGGAAGAAAGTTTATCTGCCCCTTCATTCTAGTTTATGGTCTGATTTTATCTTTTGGTACATAACCTCTGTTCACCAAGATAGTGATCCTAATAATTTGATCCAGAAAGCCATATCAGAGTGCAAAGCAAGTGTATGGAATTCAAATTGTGTGTGTTTGTACCCTAGATCAGTACAGTAGAATGGTGTAATGACATTAGCTCCACTCTCCCCGCTGGAGGAAATCCTGCCTGCCCCTCTCTCAGGGTCCACAGGGGAGCAGGCAGGACATACAGCTCTTTAGAGTGGTCAAAGTGTCCTCGCATCTTTACTCGACTGTACTCCAGCTGATTTCCATAGGACTGTCACACACAGCTTACATCACCATTTCATCAAAACATGTAATCTTACAAACACTAGATATTATAGATTATGACACATAGATTTGGAAAGAGACTCACTCTGCAGGCAGTGGGATAGGCTCTGAAGTTCACGGATCAACTCCAACTTACACTTTCTGCGTTTCAACTACAAGATCAAATGAAATGCTTTTCACAAACGGCTAATAGCTGTTTAAATTGTGTTTTTTATCAGATAAACACCAAGCTCATGCCTGTACCTGCCATGTTCCATGTGACCGGTATTAACAAGAGAAGCCACTTCAGGAAGGAGTCTTCTCCTTTCTCTGTTCCCGCAACAGTGGAACTTGACCGTTGACTATACCTGGCTAGATTACCTATAGGAAAATTTTATTTTATACTACTATTAAAAAATTTGGGGTAAGCATTTTATTATTATTACAAAAATTATAATTTTATTCAGAATGGATGCAGTGGTACAGTCTAACATTGACATTTTGTTGATCATAATTACAAGAAATATTTGAATGATTTTGGAACGATCGTGACACTGAAAACTAGAGAACTTGCTGCTGAAAATTCAGCTTTGCCATTACATGATTAAATTACATTAAAATTAAATATATATTCACCTGTTAACTGTCACCCGGCCCCTTGGGGTCATGACTAACTATATATCATTAGAAAGGTCTAAGACTCCTAAATAGATATTTTACCAATATTTTTTGTTAAAAAATTATGTAGGAAAAGTAATTGATTAATCTATGGCAAGAGTGCACCAATAAAACATACATCATCACAGGAGTTCTGACCTTTGTCAAAAAAAAAAAGTCTTTGTTGCCTTTTTCTCGATCACACTTTAGAAATCATCAGAAATTATGCATCACTTGAAAACTTACAAACACAAAATTCATGCTATGAAACCCGTTTTAAATTCAAACATTACATTACCATGAAAATGATACATCAAAATCATGTTACAAAATGTTTTCAGACATGAATTATATATATTAAAAAAATTAGGTTTGGTTCATGCATTTTCAAGTCTATGTTCAAAAATGTGAGTGACAGTTAACAGGTTAAAAAAATATATTTTAATAATATTCCTCATTATTAAAATTAATTGTGTTTTGATTAAACACATGCACCCCTGGTGAGAATAAGAGACTTATTACTGACCTCAGAGTTTTTAATGGTATTGTAGTGAGTTTAGTCAATAATCAAGAATATAGTAATGAGCAAGCTGAACAGAATTACACCGGAGCACTGGAGCATTCTGACGACTGAAAACACCCTGTCGTGTCACCAATAGGGTGAGACGAGGTTCTGAGAAAAGAAAAAAGAAAACACAGTTGAGCTGTCAAAGAGTGAGAGTCTGACAAAAACATTTTGATAAAAAATGAAAAACTTTATTTAAGGATCGCTTTATGAGGGGGAAATTAAAATGAATTTACGTAGCCTACGTAGAAATTGTTATAATCTAAACAGCAACTGCCAGGTCATCATAACATGCCCTGAGCACTCGGGGGAATGTTTTCAATGTAACCCTTTCCGGGGAATCCGACCCATTCCTGCGCATGCGTGAGATCGCACACACGCGGGGCATGTTTCTGAATTTGTGTTTGGCGAGGTTATAAGGGATATTGTATATGGTATACATTTCAAGGATTTTATCCGAAGGCTCCCTTAATAGCATTCTCAGCTGATGAAACGCACCACAACAGTTTCGACTGAAGTTTTTGATTGAGCGAGGTAAGTCAAACGAATAGTGGCACGTTTATTAAATGTATTGATTGACATATTTGGTATTGTTGTCCTAAAATACTGCTTTGGTTTTGCACAACTCGTTATTTTGTTTTGAGCTGTTTGGTGATGACTTTACATATCTGCATGTCTGTATTTATTAATTTGTTGTTCGTTTATTTATAATAGGAAACATGGCCAGCCTTGCTGCGAAGTATGATTACCTAGAGAAGCTGACCCGTAAAGTATGCGTGTCTCACAAGCACGAGCCAAAGAATAGACCCTATGGTAAAGTTGCATATTAATTACTCTGTAAATACAGAACAGACACCAGCAGCAGTTATGCCATTTGTATGGCTGGTTTATTTATTCATTCAAAGTTTGTATTTTTAAAGTCAATAGTAAAATATATATATATATAATGAGTCCAGTTTAATTTATTCCCCTTTTAGTTCCATACCAAGGCAGTGGGGTGAATGATGGTGCTCCTTCAAACAAGAAACAAAAGACCAATCAGACGCCAACTAAAGGAGATAACATGAGTGCAAACCAAAAGAAACCAATCCTAAAGAGCACTCCGCCTGCAGCACCTCCAACTCAGAGAAAAACTGTCCAGAATGGGATTTCAGAGACACAAAAGAAGACTGAAGGTAAAAATTAGTTTGTAAAGAGAGATTAGTAGTGTATCTAGCATGCCTTATTATTGTTGAATAAAATGTGATTGCATTCTTCCTGATTCATTTCTATTAGGTGGGACATCAAAAGAATTTAATGCTGTAGACATTCTTCGTCAGAGACTTCACCAGAAGATTGAGGAATCTCGAGGACAGGTACATGCTCAAGTTGGACTAAAATATTGAAATCGATCTCGGTTAAAAGAATGTTAAATGTTTGAATGTTAAGATGCTGAATCACTTTATTAAACGATAGTTCACCCAAAAACAAAACTTCTGTCATCACTTATGATCTTCTGCGGAACACAAGAGAAGATATTTTGAAGAAAGTGGGTAACCAAAGAAGTTTCTGGTCCCCATTAACTTCCAAATTATTATTATTTTTCATACTATGGAAGTCAGACAAACTGTTTGTTTGGGCTCATTCTTTAGAATATCTTATTTGTGTTCAAAAGAATAACAAAACTCATACAGGTTGAGGGGGGAGTAAATGATAACATAATAACATTTTTTGGATGAACTATCCCTTTAAAAATGCCATGTTTAACTTTATGAGTCAGAGAAATTAATTGACCATAAATGCTAAATTATGACTTTTTTGCTGTAAAAACAAGATTAAGTAAAAGTATTAAATAGAAAAAGTTACATTTATTATATCATTCCTTAAAGAATTTTTAAGCCAAGCCTTTAAGTCTGTTTTTTTTTTCCCCAGGGTCCTCCTAAAGACCCCTCCTCTGAGGAGATAAAGAAGAAACGAGAGAGACGAAAACAAGAAAGGGAGCGTCGGAAGAGGAAAAGAAAAGAGTTTCGAATGAAAAAGTTAGCAGATGCTGCGGGTTTACAGGCAGGAGAAGAGGAAAAAGAGACAGCAAATCAGAAATCACAAAGCACTTCTACATCAGGCCCTCCTGCCAAACAAGAGCAGAGCCTCATAGTCTTCAACAAGATGGAGGTGGGAGAAGACTATGTGGACAAAGGGACAAAGATGATGGAGAAAAAAAAGAAAAGAAAAGTGAAGGGAACGCTGACTCCGCTCACTGGCAAGAACTACAAACAGCTTTTAACACGCATTGAGGCGAGGAAAGCTCACCTGGAGCAGCTTAGAGAGAAGGATGAAGGGAAAGCAAAAAAAGAGGAAGAGAAGATGAGGTGGACCAATGTTCTCTACAAAGCTGAAGGCATGAAAATCAAAGACAACGAGGAACTCTTGTGTGCATCATTGAAGAAGAAGGAGAAAAGGAAGGCTCAGAAAAAAAAGAAGTGGGTACAGAAGAGCCAGCAAGTCGTGGAGAAGATGCAAAAGAGGCAAGACAAGCGGAGAAGGAATATTAAGAAACGCAAAGATGCCAAGGTGGAGAAACGCAAACAGAGGGCAAGGAAAAAGGGTTGTGTCCTGCCTGAGGATCTCAAGAAGGCCAGCTTCTAGGCAGAAAGGATGAAAAGAAGTGAGAATTGGTAAAAGGCGGAAAGGATCATGCTCGTGGGGACTTCGCCTTGTTTAAGAGCATTTAAAAAAAAAAATTGTATTGAAATGTTTTCTTCTGTTGTCACTTTTAAGATGTCAACTTTATAAAGAACGTATTTTGTGTCCATATATTGTGTCCATATTTTGTTAACCCAAGGTTGGGCATTTATCTACATTCGTGCATTTTATCCAAAGTGACCTACAATAGATGTACATAACATTTGTCACAGAGCCAACAATATTAATGGAGTACTATTAAAGGCATATTAGAGTGCGAGGTGAGGAAATCAATTTTTTCTCTCTCTCGCTCTTTCAGTTCTGCATATTTAAAATTGTACAATAAGAATGGTAGCTACAAATATACAACAAATATACAACAACGTATATGTCAATTAGTGTTAGCAGTCACTGGCCCCGCCCACAGCGGAAGTACTCTTACAAAAATAAAGAGTGCTGCCTGAAGATGGAGCTCTGCTCGAATTCTCATTGGCTCAGCCTCAGGAAGACGCTTGAGAAGACGTGTGACGTCTTTAACAGCTGGGAGAAGTAAATGAACAAGGTTGGGGGCAAAACAGAAAGTTTTGTGTATTCGTTTTTTAGATTACAATATGAAATCGTCATTTACCACAGTATTTTATGCTCTGTTTGTCTCTTAAATCTCTAAATTCTAAGGACAGGACTGCTGTCATGTTATTGAATTATCGACTGAGACATTTAAAGGTTGACCGTTCAACTGCTAGAGATTTGCCATGTTTCTAATCTCTTACTATGTGTGTTACTGATTTACGGCTCTAGCAGTAACAGTGGGATGTGGAGAAGAGCGGCGGTAAATGGACCTTGGCTCTCGATCAGATTAGTAAACGCGGGTTTTCATAAGGTATGAAATATTTCACACTCGATCGCTTCACCTGTATGCATGATCAAGCTGCGGTTTAGTAATGTGCAAATATTTTTTTCTTATTGCATGATTTTCTTCTTGATTACGCAGGGCAAAATGTCTCGTAAGTTGCACGCGAGAAGAATTGAAGGAATTGACAAGAATATATGGTAATTGAATTTCATGGCCTATAAATAAAGTGAAAGTATAAATTGGTAGACTAAGTTAAACATATAGTGCTTACACGGCACTTGCCAAATAAGGATAAATACATTGATATAAAATAGCACATTAAGTTATTTATTATTATTATCATTACTATTATTATTACAGCTACGTTTCAGTATAATATATAATATATATATATATATATTCCCAATCTCGGCTTGTTGCTTTATCAATAGTTTTCGTAGATATAATTGACATTAGTTTTATTATTATTATTATTATGCAACAAATGTAATCTACTTAACGGACGTTTTTAGCTGTGGACGTCTTTTTCTTTCTTTCTTTTTTTCCCGTTTTCATTATTATAATTTACATCAATATGAATAATACAATGCCAAAGTTCACTGCTGGTTATATATGCTTTATATAATCGTGTATGTGACGAATAAAAACATCTTGAACAATAACAATGTCCTCCATTTTTAAAATTGGTAATCGCAATAACAGTTTTGATCGCAAGATGGCGCCAATTAGCAACTCTAGTATTTCAGTGAGCTGGTAGTAATAATAATAATAGTTTAGTATTCCCACAAGTAAATGAACTCAAATTTTTGTTCATTTAAATTTTTAAAACGGCATGCTATTCCTTTTGTGTATGTCATCTGTAGGGTGGAATTCACTCAGCTGGCTGCTGACTATAAGGCTGTGAACCTGGGTCAGGGGTTCCCTGATTTCTCCCCTCCTAGTTTTGTTCAGGAGGCTTTCTGCAAAGCCCTGAATGGAGGTTTCTCTATGCACCAGTACACACGTGCTTTTGTAAGAAATAAAAAATTCAAATCCTTTGCTCACTTTCAGTTTGTTTAGTAAATGATCAACTATCACTGCATAATAATAAGTGTACCTTTGCTAAACAATCTTAAATATGCGGTCATACAGGGCCACCCAAATCTTGTGAAGATCCTGGCCAAGTTCTTCAGTAGGATTGTTGGCCGGGAAATAGACCCAATGGAGGATATCTTGGTTTCTGTAGGAGCATATCAAGCACTTTTCTGTACCTTCCAGGCTCTCATTGATGAGGGTGATGAGGTGACAATATTCATATTCAGTTAGTAGACAATAAACAAAACACAGTTTATGTTCAATATGTGATATCAGAATGCATTTGTTTCCCTTTCTTGTGTAGGTGATTATTGTGGAGCCATTCTTTGACTGTTATCAGCCAATGGTAATGATGGCGGGAGGAACAGCTATATATGTGCCCCTTAAACCAGTATGTTCATATATCACATGACAAGATCTGCTTGCTTGATCTGTGATTTAAAGGTCTGTTTTGAATAATATTTGCTGTGTATTAACAGAGGGAAGGATGTGGTCCTGTTCTATCCAGTGCTGACTGGGTGTTGTCTCCTGAAGAGTTGGCGAGTAAATTTAGTCCTCGTACCAAAGCCATTGTCATTAACACTCCTAATAACCCTCTTGGCAAGGTGAGTCAGTCACCAACAAATGGAGGACAGTTTTACCCATTCCTATATTGGTGTCCAATCTGTTTCTTATACAAGTGAATTACATGAAAATGTTAAGAAAATCAAATCAAAAGAATTAGCTTAAAATGTCATTGTTTTCAAAATAAATCTGTTGCAACATAAATGTATTTACTGTCACTTTTGGTCAATTTAATGCATCATCGCTGAATAAAAGTATTAATTTCTTAAAAAAAAAAAAAAAAAAAAAAAAAACCGTACTGACCCTAGATCTTTAAATGGAAACGTAATTAATCTAAAAATGTAAACAGAGTTGACTTTTCAGGTCAGTGTGTACAATTTTTACCTCAGAGACAAATTCAGCCTAATCTTAAGTGGTTTCTTGAAGGTCTACCAGCGTAAGGAACTTCAGATGATTGCTGACTTGTGCATTAAACATGACGTCATTTGCATCAGCGACGAGGTGTACGAGTGGCTCACGTATGATGGAACAAAACATGTGAAAATCGGTAAGAGCAGAACTGTGCAGGTAGTGCGATTAATCACAGTTTTGTGGACTTTTAAAGTAACATACATTTTTTTTTTTTTGACAGCCAGCCTGCCAGGTATGTGGGAACGCACTGTCACCATTGGGAGTGCAGGCAAGACTTTCAGTGCCACAGGATGGAAGGTGAGATGGTCGAATTCAACAGGGTTTGTTTCTTGCAGTGTTATATCCCGCTGTTGACTGGCTGGAAGTGTCATGGTGAAAAGGTTCAGTATGCATACACAGCATGCAGGTCATTAAATGACTCTATTATTTTAATGTAGGTGGGTTGGGCAATGGGACCAGGACATATCCTAAAGCACTTAAAAACCGTCCATCAGAATTCAGTGTACCACTGTGCCACAGCTGCCCAGGTAAAACAGTGCTAATTATTAAGGCGTAAAATGTGTGTAATTTGTTTTTAGTGGGCTGACATTGTCTAATGTTGTTCTTAAGGAGGCCGTAGCAGTAGGTTTTCAGAGGGAATATGATGTATTTGGCACAGAGGAAAGCTATTTCCACCAGTTACCCAAACATCTTCATGAAAAGCGTCTGAGGCTGGCAGATTGTTTGAAGAGCGTTGGCCTAAAACCTATACTACCCCAAGGAGGATACTTCATGATCGCAGATATCTCAAATCTTAGTAAGTAACAGAGACAAAAAGATAGAACAAAGTATTAAAGCAACAACTTTGATTAATGCATGGATTATACAAATATAATTTTCATATCTGAGAATTCTAGACCAGAGATGAGGTGCTTTTATGTTTTTGACATCTTTTGAGCTCTTGTTTATGGTAATAAACTCATACTTTATTGTTACTACACTTTTTTTTCCAGGTTTATTTAACAAAGATATAAAAAAATCATATTATAGGGTTTATACTTACGAAGATATACTGTGTATGTATATGTGAATATATATATATATATGTATAATGTTATAGAATTATAAAAAATATATATTATACTGTAAAAAAAAGAAAAAAAAAGTTTAAAGTTCTCTGATATATCCATGTTTTCCTCGAGTAGGGGAATCTTCATAATATGAGAAATCAAAGTTTAAAAAAGCTACACTGTGTGATAGCAATTATAATTGTTTTGACATGATTATTTCAAAATAAAGTTTGTTTTTAATATTGCCTTTCGTTTATAAATGTTTTTCTACAAGATGTTGATCTTACTGAACCTAGCACTGAAGATGAACCCTATGACTACAGATTTGTGAAATGGCTCATAAAAGAGAAGGTAAGCAAAAACATAGCATTTACAGTGGGTTATTAAATATTCTCATATAATGACATTCGTGAGCAAATTAAGTTATTTAAATTCTACTCTTCTGAATAGGGACTGGCCACTATCCCTGTGTCTGCATTCTACAGCTCGGAACACAGAAATGAATTCCAGAAATACATCCGATTCTGTTTCGTTAAGGTATTTTTACCACAAATGCAGAACATAAAATTTAGAACATTCCAAAAATAAAGTTCTTTATAATTATTTAGAATGTTAATATTGTTAGGTTTTTTTTCATTAACAATAATATTAAGTATATTTAATTTAATATCCTTTTAAAAACTGCCAGCATTGTTAATTTTATGCTTTAGAAACTCATTAAGTTTAGTTCGCTTCATTAAAAGTAATTTTACTTTAAATTACTTTTAATAAACTAACGATAAGCCAACTGTTA